>NC_041388.1:78543054-78563047 GCF_002162155.2 Triticum dicoccoides
GTGTGAGTGTGTGTTTTACCCATCCAGGCGGAAGTTATGTGCACAAAAGAGGAGAACGATTCGATGTGGAGTTAGGATTGAGGGTAATTAACTACGTATGGAGACATAGATGCCTTGAACGTGCATGTGTGAGAGGTATACATGTATACGTGGGATGTGTGTGTGTGCGCGCATGATCGAGATAAAAGAAAGAAGACATAAGTCATAAGATCAACGACATGGGAGAGACGGATCGGTATGACAATATGCATGCATGTGAGAATGCATGGAAGAAGTCCCGATAATTGAGCATGTGTTTTTGTCTTTAAGAGATAGTGGCGTGGGCTGGAGCATGCATCTATGGCGAGCAGAGGGAGTGATGCGCAACGATTGTGCAAAAGAGACCAACCTATAAATGCATATGTATGGAGAGACATATATAGTGTGGTTGATAGGAAGCAAGACTCCGTGCGAGAAAGAAATGTTGACGGAGAAACTACAGATAGATACAGAGATGGAGATGCTAGCTAGAGGGACATCCGCTAGTTTGGGTGTTGGAGATGACCGTCGGGTGGTTCAAAGGGTGAAGTTATATATGTGTGTGAGAGGGCACTTGACTGCATGTAGAGAGAAACATAGGTAGTGTGCATGATAAGAATCAAGAGTGAGGGCGAGAAAGAAGGTTGATGGAGAAACAGATAAATAGAAAGATAAAGATGCTAGCTAGTGTGCGTTAGAGATAGGAGTCGAGTGGATGAGAAGGCTGGGTTATGTGTGTGGGTGTGAGAGAGATAGAGAGAGGGTGCGTGTGAGTCACATACAAACAGATATCAGAGAGAAATGAGATCCAGAGAGACGGAGTTTTGTGTCTGCGAGAGAGAAAGATATTTCACAACGAGAGTGATAGCTAGAGAGACATACGAGGGAATGCAAGATATCTCTAGGGAGAGAGGGTGTGTGTGAGTGACATACAAGAGGACAATGGAGAAATATGAGACCCTGGGAGACAGAGTTTGTGTTTGTGTGTGAGAAAGAGATATTGAAGAGGAAGAGTCGTAGGTTCTCATATCTAAGGAGCGAAATGCATCTCTGTATGAGGGGTGTGCGAGTGGCACACATGGGAATAGTAGAGAGAAATGAGACCCCGGGAGACAAAGTTTTGTGTTTGTGTGAGAGAAAGAGATTCTACATGGAGAATCATAGTTAGAGACACATAGGAGGGAGCAAGATATACTTAGAGAGAGATAGAGTGATGAAGGTCGAGGGAGAGAGTACCGTCAGTGTGTTACGAAGATAAAAGATCATTGTCGACATAGAGGTAGCACGAGAGATACCCGAGAGACGATGAACGCGTATAGGTCCAGAGAGATAGTCCTATATAAGCATGAGTGATAGCTATATGAGACGAATATCTGGATTAAAGGGGATTCAAATATTTAAACTGGAGATCACGACATCGATAATATCATAACGCAAATTGGTGTATCAAACATGCATATTCATTTGAATTTGGGCACACGTGTAATGTTATATAGTTTATCAATATTGGTGATCCATAGATTCTTCAATTACAAACAACGCATGGTTTATATGCAATTAATATCTAAACGGGATTACACTATATGTTGCGTGTGTGAAACACATTATACATGTTTGAGAAGTAAAAAAACCCCGCATGAAACACACATTAATTGGAGACAGTTAGCGAGGAATGCATACATTGGATTTCAACATAAAGTGGTTTCAAATATTTGAAAATCCAAATTGATGGATACAACCTTATGAATCTGAGATCATGTCATTTGTAAACCATATTTATGTATAAATGGTTTTGTGCTTTTGAAAGTATATATAAAAAATGATGTATATAGAATGTAATTCCAATTGAAAGTGGATCTAGCCCCAAAAAAATAGAATACAAACGGGATTTGAATTGAGTTGGCACGGTAAACGTGCACTCTGCAAAATTTGAATGAAGCGGGGAAAGTCGCAGTAACCGCCCGAAACAAAAATCTGCGAGATGGAAATCACTACTGCCTATCCCTGCCATGCAAAGCCTATATGCTGGATTTCTATAGGTTTCGATAGGGGTAGGTTTGTAATTTCACCCAAACGTGAAGTAACCGCCTCTCACCCAGATTCATACACGGTGGGCGCCAAAACACAGTGTGTCCTCGGCCGAAATCGACTCCCTCCCCGATTCATATTCATACACGGTGAGCGCCAAAAACAAACTCTCATCAGCAAATATTCGGTGTATGCGAGATTACCGTCCTATCCCCAACCGACTAGTGTTGCTGTGATGTAGTAGAAATTTGAAACGGGGTCTAAGTTTGTAAATTTCCTCGCATTTGAGACAAGCGCGCCCTGAATACATGGTTCCCCCTTCCTCTCTACCCCCCTTTTCCCCATTCGTACTCCGTGGGTGCCAAAACACCCTCTCCACCCCACCCTCCTCCGTCCGCCGCCGTCCGCCACCCCGTCCACCGCCGTCCTCCTCAACCATGCCGGAGCTGATACCCCGACGCCGCCATCCATTACAAGAGGTCGACCTCTCTCATCCACGGCTTCAGACCGGGATCCTTGCATCCCGTCCTCTCGCTTCATCCCCGCTGTCGTCCACCTTGCCGGCGCCGCTCCTACGACCATCTCGTCCACCGCGCCCCGCCGCCACCGTCTACCCTCCTAGATTTGCTTCCACGCCACCGACAGCCATCGCTACCGCAACACCGTCAAATTCTCAGCAGATGCGTACATGGCGCCGCACCATAGGTGGTACTCTTTCGTATCTGCTCAACTTATTTATCACAGCAAGAACATAGATCGCCACTACTTTACTCTGATTTCTTGTCTTGGTTGCGAAGTTGCCTTTGTCCGCTTTGCACCTTCAGATCCGCAATGGCACGCACAACACCATACTCGCAATGCTTATGGTTTTCCCCTTTTATATTCCACACTAGTTAAATCACAGTAGACTAAATTTCAAAATTGGGTCAGTCGATTTTTCAAAGCTCGCCGGAGTTCGCCGGTGTGATCGAAGGGGCTCGGGTGGTTGTGGGGCCTCACCGAACGAAGAGAACTCGATGCGGGTGGGGGTGGGGGGTGGGGGTGGCGGAGGAACATAAGCGGTGGGGGGCGGTGGTCCGGCCGGCGGCCCGTGCGGTGTTCTGTATGGGAAGAATCAAAGAAGAGGAAGAAGAAGGGTTAGGAGACGTAGGATCTTCATCCAACCGCATGAAATGGTCGAGAGATAGCTAGGAGTTGCATTCTTAATGCGCTCTGTTTCATCATGTGTGGGCACTGCGCAACCAACATTTTATTATCCAAAATCTGCTTGCTCTTCTTTACCATGTTCCTCTTCCTTTCTTCTTTAATATGTACTCTCTCCGTTCCTAAATACAAGTCTTTGTATAGATTCCACCATGGACTACATATGGAGCAAAATGAGTGAATCTACACTCTAAAATGTACCTGGATACATCTGTATGTGATCCATAGTGGAAATCTCTACCAAGACTTATATTTTGGAATGGAGGGACTATGATAATAGTACAGTATGTTCCTTGTACTGAAGATGAGCAGGGACATTTGTAGTGTAGAGGTCTATACGGTCGGTTGTGATGGACACTTTGAGCCTCTTTGATTCATAGGATCTTGTAAACATAGGAATAGGATTTGTAGTGGCCTGCCCACTTGAATCCTATAAGAATAGCAAGGAAATGCGGGGAGCTGTGTCACCTTTGAGAGTTACATTGATATTAATAGTACCGCACCTTCACTTGAAGAGAGCTGGTATCCGAAGCCTTTCTAGCTGTACCAGTAATACTAGCACATATATTTCAGCAAGTTCCACTTTGCTGATTTTACTCTGATGCTTAAGGTTTTCCCGTTATATCTACACTATGATCTGTGTAGCTGCTTTGTGTTGCACTAGCAGCAGTCCACTTTTGAAGCTAAACACTGCAATGACTGACATACAAAATTGGCACCAAGGCATTGAGTGCCATTCTAGATGCAATGAAACTCATACGCTCCCCACCTGTTGATTCTTGTTCAGAATATGATCCTAGTGACTATTCTAACCTCGAGGAGTCAAAGGTAGATGGCCTGTCCTGTTCACTCATCAAGGTGCCTGTTCTAATTTGGCAATGTTTTATTGATCGGGTATCTTGCATATGTTGTCTTGCATTTCTTCTACTTTGTTGCACCACCATCTGCTTAGTTTACTCATCATATATGTCGAGATGCCATGCCCATCCATTATCAATACATATTCCATCTGTCATCATACCATGTTTTTCCACTCAAATGATGTTCTTGTGTATCAGACATCAAAAAGGAAGAGTGTGATTGCCGAACCTGAAGGAGCACCAGCAAAGTCCTTGAAAAACGTGGTGGTGCCAGAGAAATCAGACAGCACCCCACTTATATTGGTTGTACAACCAGTGACACAAAACATAGGACCGCCCCCAGCAGACTGTACCCATACTTCACTGGCCACACCACTAGCCCCACCACACAGGACCTGCACTCCAGCAAAAGGTATACCGATTTCATTTTCCATAGCACTAGCTGTACCATAGAAAAATCCCACTCCAGCAAAAAGTACAGCAAGTCCACTGGCCGAAGACCTATCCCAACTACAGAGACGGCCAATTCCTGCAGATTGGAACCCCATTCCATTTATTCCCAGTTTAAAAGACAATGCTTTCAATGTTGTTAGGGACTACGTGCATATATTCCCATCATGGGAAGAATATTGTGAAGACAAACACCATTTTCACATCTTCCTGTCCAACTTACGTGTAAGTGCTATTATTCATGTTTATTATTTTCCTGTTTTCTGCTGATTGAACACATAAATGATTTACATTACATTGTTGTAACTAGGCGAGGGTCAATCTGGATAGTCATGACGAGCAAAGCCTGCTTGTGCTTTTCAAGGAAGCATTGCAGCAGTATCGATGTTACCTAAGGAAATCACACTTTGATGGCAAGTCTATAAACGAATTTCCGCTGAAGTCTCCTGTGCTAAATTTAGGAGACATTGAATGGAAAAACCTTTTTATGCACTGGTCTCATTCCCAGGATAAGGTATTGTCTATGAAATCACATGACAATTTGAACTTCTACTTTTCCGCATGTGCCGTACGGATCTTTTTTGCAGGAAATCTGCTCGAAGAAGAATTCCAGTTTGACAAGAACGACAGGATATCGCAAATATGCTGCCCGCTGCTTTGCTCTTGTTAGTACCTGTTGTCCTGTATCACTGTACTTGCATACATACCTGGTTCATTATGTGATAGCAATATGCATGATAGCTTGCTTATCAATTGTTCGCTCCAAATTATCTGATCTGTATGAATGGTTACATTAGTGTAGAATATATCCAATGCCAATGTTTTTTTAGCTCTGCATTGTTCTTGTAAGTACATGCTGTCCTTTATCAGTGTACTTATAATGACAGATAGTTGTTCATGTACCATCACTCTGCAGCTTATTTTCCTTTGCCCTCCATTTTCTACACATCAGATCTATATTTACTCTTACCATAAGGTTGGTACTGAAGAAGTTTAGCTGTGCATTGCCCTTGGCTATACCTTTTGCCTATATCGCTGCACTTACATTTATAGCTACTTGGTTATGTAGCATCACTCTTCATCTTATCTTAAATATTCTCCATTTTTTCGTATATTATCACATCTATATTTACTCTTAACAAAATGTAGAATAAAGGCAATGCTTTTGAAGAAGATTCTATGGTAAACTTCTTGAATTGCCCCCCACCAGCATGGACAAGGCCTTTATAGAGCCTGTCTTCACCAATAATGTAAGTTTGTCCATCTCAAGCCTTCAAACTTTGTTGTATATATTTGGTTAGGCATGACTGCAACAGCTGTTTATTTTTGGTGTTTGCATCAAATTGCTTGTTTAAAGTTTATTATGTAGTTCATAAACAAAAGTTTGTCCTTTCTCAATTTAAGTTTTCAGTTGTACAACCAACTTCCTTCTTCATATCATGTAAATTAAACTATACAGAGCAAGTGATCTTCTTTTGCACTGCATGTATGCTTCTGTTCTTCATCCGTAATCCAGTGGTGTGGTGAACCTACCCACTACAGCACAATGTCATATTCTGCAATGTCTTAACTATGAACAATGTCATATCATTCTACTATTATTTAAACCATCTATTTATTTACCAATCTAAAATGGTATAAATTGATAGCACACTAACCATTGATACTTATGAGTTCTTGATCTGTAATCTAGTGGTGTCGTGAAGCTGCCAACTCCTTCACAATGTCATTTCCTGCCATGTCTTGACCTGAACTATACCGTATTGTGTTAATGCAAATTTAAACTGTGTCACTTTATTCGTCAGTAAGAAATGTGATGAATTGTCAGCACTGATACTTTTATGTGCAAAACCTGTCATCTATCTGCTTGTTTATCTTTCAGAGTGAGGAAGATATAAGTGTTGGACAAGCGTAGTCTCATCATCTTGCTCAGCTGCTTGCGCTGCAGCTCCCCAGCAGGGCTAACCTTTCTTGAACTCTATTGAAGTGCTGTCGGTTTTGTATATTATTTTGTCGACATGTTTATTTGCACTAGTGGCGATCTTTGATGCCCAGTGTATGTAATCTGTTGTCTACTTCTGCTTTATTATCATAATGGCGAACTTTGATGCCCAGTGGATGTAATATGACGTAATTTCTTTATTATATAGTATAGGTTTTTTCTTATTCACGATGCTGCAGTTATTTTACTGTATATATATCCTGTCTTTGTAGTAAACCGGCCAAACCATCAAAATACGGTACATAATCGGGCCGTCATGCAATCACGATGTAGGTTGGGCCTGAAACGTGCCGATCAGCTCATGGGCCGGCAGCAGCCCGAAATGAACCCCGGCCCATGATTGTGCGAATCAAATCACGGGCTTTTAACAGGCCGAAAAATTGTCTCGGTCCTTGTTTGGCCCAATCAGATATCGGCTGCGAGCAGGCAGATGCAAACAGGGCCGTAGTTAGGCCCAACTATATGACGGGCTTTTAACAGGCTGAAATTAATATAGGGCCGAAATGTTAAACGGGCCCTTAACAGGCCAAAACTAATATATATTTTATTGTATATATATCCTTTGTTCGTAGTAAACCGGTCAAACCATCAAATTACGGTACATAATCGGGCCGTCATGCAATCACGATGTAGGTTGGGCCTGAAACGTGCCGATCAGCTCATGGGCCGGCAGCAGCCCGAAATGAACCCCGGCCCATGATTGTGCGAATCAAATCACGGGCTTTTAACAGGCCGAAAAATTGTCTCGGTCCTTGTTTGCCCCAATCAGATATCGGCTGCGAGCAGGCCAGATGCAAACAGGGCCGTAGTTAGGCCCAACTATATGACGGGATTTTAACAGGCTGAAATTAATATAGGGCCGAAATTTTAAACGGGCCCTTAACAGGCCAAAACTAATATCAGGCCGAATTACTAAGTGGGCCTTTAGCAAGTGGGCCTAAAAGCATAGTGTCCTGTTGACGGGCCGAATCTGATAAGGGCCATAATTAGGCCCAAAACCTCTTAAAGGGCCGGACCTGATCTAGGCCGTAATTTGGCCCAGAACGTGGTAGGCTTTTAACGGGCCGGATCTCATATGGGCCACTATTAGGCCCGGAGCATGGCAGGCCATTAATAGACCGGATCAAATATGGGCCGACATTTGGCCCAAAACATGGCAGCTAGTTAATGGGCTGGCCTACCAGGGTCCTCAAAATCTTGTGGGCCTACAGCTAGGCCGGCCCATTAATGTCGGCGAAATCTCGTGGGCCTTTAGCTGGGCCGGCCCATTATGATCCACAAGAATTTTGTGGGCCTTTACCTAGGCCGGCCTATTATGGCACACGAAAATCTTGTGGGCCTTTACCTGGGCCGGCCCATTATGGCCCGCGAAATCTTGTGGGCCTTTAGCTGGGCAGCCCATTATGGTCCGCAAAATCTTGTGGGCCTTTAGCTGGGCCGGCCCATTATGGTCCACAAAATCTTGTGGGCCTTTAGTTGGGCCGGACCATTTAAACTTATTGGGCCGTGCCACGTGTTGACGTATCATAGGCGCCTTATGTCCAGTGAGTGGATGACATCTGTCCCGACGATGAGCCGTCACGTGTTTGCTCTAGCCAATGATGATTTTACACGTGGAAAATCCCCATTGGTCGGGGCTGTTAATGGTTATCAGATCCAAAACCCGACCCGATAGCTTAACAACGCTCCGTTACAGTGGATGCGACGTGTCGGTCACCCTTGACGAAAGAACTTTTGTGACGCGCGATTTATCATCATGGAAGTGGACACTTCCGTGATGATAATTTTGGTAATGTCATGGAACACTTCTACGACAGCACATGTATGACTATCTTGATTCTATCATAAATTTGTCATGGATGTACATGCATGACAAAAAAAGCGACCTACTGTGACAAACACGTATCATCACGGAAGTGTATTTTTTTGTAGTGTGTGGCGCAGGACGGAACCAAATGAAGGGCCTCACCTCGACCCACCGGACCTCACGCGGTGACACACCCTCTGCCCCACGTCTCGTTATCTTCTCACACCCACACATACCAACACAGACACCACACACAAAAAATATATTCTCCTGGTGCCTCTATCCACTCCCCCTTGCATATACACACTCAAGGGAATCTCTCGCAGTGACGTCATATTCGTCTTTCTCTCTCTAGACCACTCTCATTTCTCATGCTATCTCTCCCCCCCGCCGACCCTTCTATACATGCCTCTCTCGAATACGTAATACACACACATACCTCTCTAGGCCCTGCCAAATGCATCAACTACACATTCACACATGTTACATCACGTACCCCATTGATCTAAAAAGCCCTCTCTTCACGTTTATTTCGCATACAACATTTGTTTTGAATAAAGTGTGGCCAAAAAATTATTTTAGAATTTCTACATATATACAACATTAGAAAGTTATATGGAGTAGTATGAACGCTAATTTGCATTGCATGGTGCCCACAATGATATTTATTCCGCACTGTGAATTCGTATATTTTTATACTATATATAAAGTTAGTCATAATAAAGAGAAATGAAGAGCATCTCTCTCTCCATCGCATACCCCCCCTCAACGCCCCTTTCACGTACGCACACAAACTATCTCCAGGTCCTCTAAAAGTAAGCCCCCAGGACATTCATGCATGTTTCATCTTCCTCTCACGATATATACAGTGACGATCATTGTATTTGAAGCGAAAGCATGATACGTACATTGGACTTCAGAATCCACTCATTACGGTCACCATTTACGTTTTGTGGTTATTAATATTATATTGTCACGGGCTCACCGTACAACTCTGTATTTGCTCAAGACACGACTAGTTGACCAGTTAAACGCTCCACGTGGCACCTCTAGTGTTGCATCACATTATCTCACTACCATCGGGCCCACCTGTCGGCTTGTATCTACTCTACATCTACACTCTTATAAAATATAAAATACACTCTTATAAAAAATAGAGTTGGTGATGATGGTGTGCCTTCCATCCTGCAATATAGGCCGTCCGATTTATATCTGACGGATAGGAAAGAAACTATGACAATTTTGCAAAAAGGTACCCACACACCTCTCCAAATTTGCAAATAAGGCCTTCACTCGTTCATCCTTTGCTCTCACAAGATAAACTAGTCATACAAATGCATCTTGATGTTACGTGCAACACACGGGCATCTTGCTAGTAAGAATGAAAACAAACAACAAAAAATATTGGACGGTGGTTCGAAGTCATGACCGCGGGCACAACGGACAAGGTGGCCTTGTATTGGTATGCTAAGCCGTCTGTTTTAAAACAGAGGAGCTGGTGTGGTGATTATACACGCACGCATGCATGCACACGAACTGCATGCAAGCAACACTCACACTCACACATGCACCCACGCATGCACGCAACACTCACACGTACACACGCAGTCACGCACGCACGCAACACTCACACGCACACACACACACATGCATGCACACACCAGTACATCACATGACCAACACACACTCTCACGCTCAATTGCTCAACCTACACGTGCATGCGCACACATCAGGCCCTGATAGACACATACACAACCAAGTGATTCCCGTGCACGGGTTGGAGTCTTGTCACGCCTGCATAAATTTGTGTTTATCTGACCTTTTCTCTATGTGAACTGTTAGGTGGGACCCACAAGGAACATGGTCAATTTAACTAGTCAACATGGTGCCACGCAGACTATTTGGCCGGTCAACAGAGTGCAATCCGATCTTGAACCGTGAGCAAGTGACCATATAATCACCGCAAAACGTATATAGTGACCGTAATCAACTTATTCTGAAGTTCGGTGAATGTATTACACTTTTATCTCTGTAGGCCCTCCAAAACTACATCTCTACACGTTCTCGCATGTTACATCTAACAACTATGCAATACACTACTACTACACTCTGACACAATAAATCATATGTGTTTTTAGTTTTACTAGATATCATATTGTTACTTAATTATTCAGTTTTCATGCATTAAAATTGCCTTTGAAATGTATGGCCTGTATCATATACCGTGCGGGAAAAATCCCGCCCTTTTCTGTTTAATCAGGTTTGTATCGATGGATCATGCGAAACAGCAAAACTATAGTACTATACAGTACAAGTGAAAGTTCACTGGGCTGTCGTGTCGTGTACTCCTCCGTGATAAGAGTGGAGCGCTCGCGTTCATAAATCGTCTAGTCCCTTTCGCCGACATATGGGACATCAAGCTACCGGGTCCACGTGCCATACTGGAATACAATGCCGAGCAGCCGGGGTGAAGCACCTAGTCATGGCGCCGGTGTAGTAATGAGGAATGAGGCATCAAATCACAAAGCCGCACCTTTCTCGCAGTTAATTTGGAGGAATGAAGTAATAATGCTAAAAAAATAAGTTGGAGGGACGAAGCAACCATCATTTCACTCGTTGCTGAATCCGCTTCTCCCTCATCTTCTTCAAGTTAACTACGTGTTGCTTCTGCCGTTTTTCTGCCTCATGTGGGATGCGGATTGGCTTGGTAAAGCACTGACACGTGGGACCGCATGTTACCAAACCGCCAGGACGACATCCTCTAAAAATAAGAAACCTCCCCCGCCATCCATGCGGCAAAATCACCTCCTTTTTACTAATCTTGATTCTATAATTTTTTAGATCAATATAATTGAGATTTGTATAGATAGCACACAGGAGCAAAACCAAGTGGTACGGTTAAGGGCATCCACAATGTGTAGGCAAATGTGAAATAGCTTTTGGCATTGTGGGAACCATTGTGGTTGGTGTTCCGAAAGCCAAAAGGATGGAACCGAAGCTCCCTGATTGATTGATTGAAGGAATAGAAAAATGCAACGTCTATCCTCTTTCTCCCGTGCTTGGACGCATGTACTGTATAGAGCACAGAGTCTACTCCCCTGTACCTTTTATCACAAATCACAAAGCAGTGAGGTGTCAACTCACAAAGAACAGATGAAGCAACCATCATTTCACTCTTCCCTGACTCTGCTTCTCCACCGTCTTCTTCGAGAAACCATCTCACCGCACTAAGCTGGACAGAAGACGCTATTGTGTATGAGTAGTACTAGTACATTTACGCGTCCTTTGGTTCAACGGACTTCCTGGATGCAAATAAGGCGGTTGTCTCGGCTTGCAGGCAGAACTTGCGAACGACTTACCGTGGTCTCCCTCAATGGTGTTCTCCATCGAACGCACTTCGCCAAACCACAACGTTCGAGATATCGTCAACGTCACCGCAATGGGGAAGGAAGTCAAATATAGTTACTACCTCCATTTTTTGTACACAAGGCCAGTATATCAAAATTACAATTTGCAAAAGGCCACTAACACTAATCGAGGCAAAATTGATGGGGTTTGCCTCGTACTAGCAACCAAGGACATTAATATCCCCTGCATGCATGCGGAAGTGAGAAGGTTGGTTTGCATGGCGCTGCATTAATCAAGCGATGAGGAGTGAGATGGTTAGCTCTTTGGGCTTTGGAGAAAAAAATACACATTAATTGACACGTGAAACGAGGATTTGTATTGATTAATCCCGCGAAGGAAAAACCCAGCCTTTCTTTTTTAACACTAGTACTCATAGTACGTAGTACATAGTACTTATCCTGTTTGGGTCTAGGCCTTGCATTGCCATACATTGCCACACATTTTTGCCAAGCTTGCCTAAAGTTTTCAAAATGAAAAGGAGGTACACTTGAAAACGACTGTCGCGGTCGCACCGCACTCTCACACGGTCGCTCCTGCACGCCGCGATCGCACCGCACCCTCACATAGTCGCTCATGCACGCCACAAAACCAACCAAGGGAACACACCCTCACTGACACGTGTTGTCGCATGTGAACAAACCAAACTCAGCCATCCTACCGCTCACACATAATTTTAATTCATAGAGTATGTTTATCCATCCGCATGTTGGGAAGTATCCGTACGGCCCGTGCGGTGGTCTGTTTGGGGAAGAAGAAGAGGTGAGGAAGAAGGGTTAGGAGACGTAGGATATTCATCCAACCGCCTAAAATGGTAGACTGACCCAAGTCAGGCGGCTTGCATAACAATGTATGTTTTTACACAGCAAAAGATCCATAAAACAACATAAATAAATAAAAACTATCACTGCTCGCAGAATGAGACAGCCTCGTCGTCTCTATCTGTCGGCGTGAACCAGCCGTAGCTACCGACGTGTGTCTCCGCACTGTGGTTGTCCTCGGCCCCCAGCTACTCATTCATGTGGAGCGTGCGGGCGCTTTGCACAGACGAGAGCACCACCCCTTTCAAGTCAAGGACGTCCGGTTCTGCCTGCAGGAGGGCCTCGATGGCAGCGACATCCGCGCGCTCCGCGTCGAGTCGAGCCTCCGCTGCCCGGTTTAAGTCCAGGACGTCCGGTTCTGCCTGCAGGAGGGCCTCGATGAGAGCGTCATCTGCGCGCTCTGCATCGAGTTGAGCCTCTGCCGCCCGGTTCAAGTCTAGGACATCCAGTTCCGCCTGCAGGAGGGCCTGGATGGCAGCGGCATCCACGCGCTCCGCCTTGAGTTGAGCCTCCGCCGCTCGGTTCACATCCACGACATCCGGTTCCGCTTGCAGGAGAGCCTCGATGGCAGCGGCATGCGTGCGCTCCTCGTCGAGTTAAGCCTCTGCCTCCCGGTCCTCCTTTAGTATCGCTAGGTTGCGCCATGGGGGACTCGGACGCCGAAACAAAGTCGACGTCCATCATCTCATACCCATCGGGGGCCTTCTGCGCCGTGACCTCCGCCATGAACACTGGATCGGCTTCCTGCACCTCGTAGCTTGGCTCTAGAGAACTCGGGGATTGGCCCGCCGCAAAGCGAGCTTGGGAACGGAGGTCTGTGGCGCCGACCGCCGCCGCGATTTCTGTGCGGCGCTCCGACGTCAGCATCTTGTAGTATGTGATCTTGCGGCGCACCATGGCTTTACGGCGAACTAGGGGACGCTTGATGCGGGCTAGGGGATCGAAAGGTGGGGGAAGGGGATGGAGATTAGGTGTGGTTTTAGGGCAGTGGCTGGCGTAGGCCGAGCAGTGAAGGTTCTGGTGTGAATAGTGGTTCCAGTGACGACCGGTCAATCGGTTTTGAGTGTACGTCGCTCTTGTCGCGTTCGCATTGCATCCCGGCACGCTGGACCCTCCACGTCGCTCACCGAATGGAACGCGCTTCGTCTTGCGTTTTCGCTCGCTTGTGAGACTGCAGTTGGGAGCAAACCGACGTTCCCCCCTCCCCCACCCGCGTCATTTATACTACAACTCCCTCCGTTTTATGCAGAGTAAATAAAAACAGAGGGAGTATACCACGGATGAGGGTCACCTGACATGGACGAACCCATTGAGTAACTGACATGTGGGGCCTAGCAAGCATGGGGTCTGCCAGTAAGTGACCGAAAGGGAGGGTAAGGCAGGGATACCTACGTCAGAGGATCCACTTCCACTTCTACTCCGTCCTTCCATTTACTATACAGGGGCTAATGCATTTTTCGAGGCTAACTTTGACCAAATGTTAGATTATTAATATATGACATGCAACTTACACAAACATACGGTCAAATTCGTATGTGAAAGGAGCTTATAATGATATAATTTTCACATTATACATCTCATGTACTATTAATCTTGTCAATAGTCAAATGCGGTTTTGAAAAACACATTAGAGCATTGTTAATAATTTAGCCAGTCGATGGCTATAAGGAACTGCCATGTCATCTATAGCCATCATCTATTATATGCACTCATAAAGTAGTGTGGGCTATAAGGTTGGTTATTTCCCGCAAAAAATTTTATAAGGTCGGCTATTGTATTAGTACTTTTTTCCATCTCCTCTCCATCTCTTTCTTCATATTTATTGTATTTAACTAGGAATGCGTACATAGCTAGGCTTTTGCATCAGAGCTCACTCCCCTTACTTTTTCACATCTCTCTCCTCCACATAGGCCCTATATAAAATGGAAGGAGGGAGTACTACTATGAGCACTGCATACTCTAGTACAGATGTTGTCAGTACTCCACTAGTACTATTGGACAGGGAACTTAAAAAAAGTTACTATTGGACTGGCTATACGTGGCGAAATCCTAGTAGGAAGAGCATGCGCGAGAACAAGCACATTCACGTGGTTTAAAACAAATTCGAAACCATCTCGAGTACAAATCTAGGAGTACATACGAATCTAACAATATTGATTGGGCGTTGTTGAATGTTGATACTTTTTTGATCAAAGTAGAGATACTTTGACTACACATAAAACTTATATGTAAACTAGAAAGGATAGGAGGGAGTATATTGTACGTTAAAAAATGAAACGAACATTGAATACCCTTTATATATGATTTGCGGATGCTATGATCACCAGTTCAAAATTTTGAAACGGCCTTAGGTATCACATGCCCCCACTCGTTCTCTCTTCATTTCATCTCGGGGTCCGTAGATCGATTGAAAGAGGACTAGGGTGGGCACAATACGTTCGTTTCGCTTATGAACGTACAATATACTCCCTCTGATCCCCACAGACCCCCACGAGTCATTTCTATCATAGAAACAGACCAAACCTTTATCTCCTTGCACGGCACGGAATTGATCTCTAAACATCAATCGATCTCGTCAACATGTGTCCGGGCATGAACCGAATAGGATGTCAAAACTAAGACATGAAGCGACACGTAGTGGAGGCAAAGTTAAACTTTAAACGAACCGTTTGTTTGTATGCATGCATGTCGGACAAATTACAACACACTGGAAAACAAGCATGCTCTAGGCCCACATGAGAATGATACTCGGCGGAATGTTCAAATGAGGCATGCGGGAGGATGGACTCGACCGGAGGGAGACATGATCTATGGAGAAGAGGGTTGGAGAGGAATGAGAAATAAGCAAATGCCACATGATTATACTTGAACGACTCAAATAAACAATAAGTTGTCTCGCTTGGCATACATAGTGAAAGGCCTAATGCGCAACACGGAGCACTGACGCTGGAATATGGCCGGGAAAACAGGGAAACCGACATGTGGGGCACACCTGTCGGGACGATGTAGCGCAGACTTGTCCAATGGAGGAGCTGGCCCACGACCTCCTCGTCACCGGCAACCGTTCATGTGGGTCGTGGGGGCCAACAACGTGGCGCAGCTCCAGCACCGCCTCTGGACACGGCGACCGCGGTGAGCGACACGCTCATCGCTAGACACGGTCGGTTTCAGTGTGCCGAGGGTGACTTTAGTGCTGCGGCATGACCAACAGTATGTTTGGTTTGTGCCCAAGGTTGCGCCATCAAAGCATTGGGTAGCCAAAATTATGGTTGCCCATGATTTGGTCGACATCGGCAAGAAAAATGAACTAGAGTTGGCTAGAGTTCATTGGCATGCCAAAAATAATGGCGACCATCCAAACAAAGACCAATCTTTGGGTCATGACCGAAATTTTGGTAAGGTGCACTTTGGCCACAATCCAAACACACCCCAACACCCGGCTCGTCAAGGATGCACGGGGCGCCAGGACGCGTCCGCGGAGTGGTGTAGCGCGGCGAACTGCATCCTCAGGACCTAAGACCATGCCGGGTCGTCTTGCTTTTTCAATGACATGCGTCGATCGCATGTGAGCAAAGGGCATCTCCAACGTTGCCACGACCGCAGCGGACTACCCTGGCACACCAAAAACCCTCGTCCCTCACGCCGTCGTGCGGTGCGTTCCCAGCCGGCGCCAGCTGTCCGCATTCATGCCGTCCGTCCGTATGCCATTGTTAAGTGGCTCGGTGCCCGAGGAACCAACTCCGGCGACTTAATGACGCACCAGGACGCTTGGCCTCACTGGAATGCGCTACTTAAAGCGGCAACGCCCAGCTAACCTCCACACCATAGTGCATGGTCCTCCTACCTGGAACCACATCCACCATGACCGCAAGCGCGAATGCTGTGCGGGAGAGCTTGTCTTCGGGGATGAAGCTTGGGGTCACCGCCCTCTCTTAAGTCACCTCTCACGATGCAATAGCGGCGTAGCCAGACGCGACCGCATAAGCGGTGGCAACGCTGGCGGCCGACGACGAGAGCACCGTCAGCCACGCGTCCTACTTTTCACCGTCCAACGTCCGACACCGCCGAGGTTGGGGACTCCTCCGAGGATGAGTAGGGAATGAGAGGCGCCAGGGCATGGTGTGCCAACTGGCCGGTCCGTATGCTGTGCTCTACTCTTCCTCGCCGGAGACTGCACCTTCACTTAACGGGTCTTGAACCCCGCCCCTGTACATAGAGATCGCAGATGGAGGACATCGGTCACCGTCGTAGAATAGGTTTAGGGTCAGGTTTCTTTTATTTTTTTGTCCTATAAAAGTTTTATATGTAATGAAAATCTGCCGTGTTAGCATTAATCTTGGCCGGTGTATATGAACTTTCGCAATAATATAGTATATTGTAGGAGTACTAGCAAGATGCCCGTGTGTTGCACGGAATATCAAGATCTTGTGGGAGAAAAGGATGAACGAGGGAAGGCCTTATCTGCAAATGTGGAGAGGAGTGCGGGTAAATTGTCATAGTTTCCTTCCTATCTGTTAGATATAGATCGGACGGCCTATATTGCAGGATGATAGGCACACCATCGTCACCAACTCCACTTTTTATTAAACGAGGCAAAGCAAATATGCAAAGTAAAATAAACACATAGGGTCTATACATACACAATTTATCTTGGGCACTCCAATAGTACGTCCACTACACATTCACGCATTTCACATCTTTCTACATCTACGGGAACCTACAAAAGGGTTAACGTAAATTGCCTCTCTCTCTCTCCTCCCCTGATTTTCATGGTGGTGGGCCCCTCCCCCCAATCTACAATCAACAGCTCACACGTTTTGCATTACATTAATTACGTAACTGGGATTATGTAGGTGTAGCATTACTCGTCCTAAAAACCCAACTAAGCCAACCTCCCAGCATATCGCGCGGGAAAAGAACCAGCCGCGCTGTTTTAGTCGGGATTACCGGATTACTAGTAGTACTCGTAGTATCGATGGATCGCGCGAAGAAACAAGTTTTGCTTTGAGGGGGCGAAGCACCTAGTTTAAAAGGAAAAAGGCGGCACACTCACAGCACCCCTGTCGCAGTCACATTGCACCCCGCACACGTTCGGTCCTACACACGGCTCACGCAAACGGAACGTGCTTCGGCTTGCCTCTTCACTGACACGTGGGACTGCACTTGGAGAAACCGACCATGCACCAAACTCCCCCGCCCACCGTGCAAAAATCCTCCCCCACCTAAAAATTCCCCCCAAATCCTAGATTCGACTGCCCTTCGGCCACATAGCCAATAGTATTCCCCAACCCCCCCATCCCCCTCCACTCCATTCGATCCGCCAAAGCCACCCTCCCTGCCGCGCCGATACATCAGCGCTGTGGTTCGTCAAGGGGGACGGACGGTGATCCTCTCGCTCCCACAGTACGCTCTCGTAGACTGCCGTCCTGTAGGCGCGCCGCCACTGCTGGCGATGTTCTTGTGGAGGCGCACGGCGGTCAGCGCTGCCACTGCTGGCGACGTTCGTGTGAAGATGCACGGCGGTCAGCTTCTCCCACGGCACGCACATTCTATACTGAGGCCCCATGCATGTCGGTGTAGCGCTGAATGTTAGCTGATAGACGCTGTTAATCTCACTATTTGCCGAAGTACTAGTTTACAGTCAATATGCTCTGCTTAAGAAGCTTCCTTGCCCTGTTCTGCACTCAATCTTCTTAGCTGAGATGGCATGCCAAGGCTGATTAGTTGCTAAAATATCCTGCCATATATTTATTGTGACGTAGATTTCCATGGTCTAGTAGCCAATCTGTTAGGTGAAATATCTCTATACCGTTTTATACTCGATCTTTGTTGCTGCGATGGCCTTCGATACTTTGATGGTTGTGTGCTCGGCCTCATTGACTGCTGAAACAACCTGCCATAATTTAGCACTCAAATCTGTTTGTTGAATTAGCTTTACATATATTTTGTTACTTAGATCTGCTCGTACAAATATTGTGCCATAGCTTTAGACATCGACCTAGGTATTTTTTTCCGGACTTCATAAACAAGCATATATATTTTTCCTGTAATATCTAGTAGAAGAACGAATTTGTATGTCTAACAGATGGACAAGACTTGGATAACTTCTGCTTGGAGATTCTCCGCTGCATATGTCGAGGGGGTTCAAAACTTCATGAACTTTATCAGAGCTGAGTATGGTGGTCCAAAATCAGATGTGCTCTGCCCGTGTAGCAGTTGTATGAATTCAGTTACAAGACCCCAATCAACTGTGCAAAATCATCTATACTTGTATGGGATGTCGGTCACATATACTAGGTGGGTTCATCATGGTGAAGTTGTGAATGTCAATGTTATTGACTATGTGGAGCAGCAGATCACCATCTTGATCTGCCTGATGCTCAGGTGGAAGAGGAGGAGGAGGAGGTGGTGGCTGAGCCAGTGAGTTTGACCAGCATAGAAAAAATGCTACGAAATGCTCGTGCATTCCGTGAAATTTCACCTGCAGAAGAAAAACGGTGGGCCCGCATGTTGGAACAATGCAACGTGGCTGTCACCCTAGGAAATAAGCTGTCAGTATTCTCAGCTATGGTCACCTTTGTTCAGGTGAAGACATCTGAGCGGATGACCAAAAAATCATTTGATGCGATGTTGGCTGCTTTCCGCAAAGCTTTCCCAGATGTGTCTGAGCTGCCACACACCTACTGTAAAATGAAGAATTTCCTTCGTGCATTGGAATTGGATATGATATGATTGTTGGGGAACGTAGTAATTTCAAAAAAATTCCTACTCACACGCAAGATCATGGTGATGCATAGCAACGAGAGGGGAGAGTGTTGTCCACGTACCCTCGTAGACCGAAAGCGGAAGCGTTAGCACAACGCGGTTGATGTAGTCATACATCTTCATGATCCGACCGATCAAGTACCGAACGCATGGCACCTCCGAGTTCAGCACACGTTCAGCCCGATGACGTCCCTCGAACTCCAATCAGCCGAGTGTTGAGGGAGAGTTTTGTCAGCACGACGGCATGGTGACGATGATGATGTTCTACCGACGCAGGGCTTCGCCTAAGCACCGCTACAGTATTATCGAGGTGGACTATGGTGGAGGGGTCATAGCACACGGCTTAAAGATCAACAGATCAATTGTTGTGTCACTAGCATGCCCCCTGCCCCCGTATATAAAGGAGCAAGGGGGAGAGGCGGCCGGCCAGGAGGGGCGCGCCAGGAGGAGTCCTACTCCCACTGGTAGTAGGACTCCCTCCCTTTTCCTTGTTGGATTAGGAGAGGAGAGGGAAGGAGAGAGAGGGGAAAGGAAAGGGGGTGGCGCCGCCCCCCTCCTTGTCCAATTCAGACTGGGGGGGAGGGGCGCGCGGCTGCCCCTTGGCCACCTCTCCTCTTCCACCAATTGGGCCCAT
>NC_041388.1:78563304-78606247 GCF_002162155.2 Triticum dicoccoides
GGTACTCCGGTATATATCTGATAACTCCCGGAACCATTCCGGTGTCCGAATATAGTCGTCCAATATATCAATCTTCATTTCTCGACCATTTCGAGACTTCTTGTTATGTCCGTGATCACATCCGGGACTCCGAACAATCTTCGGTACATCAAAACATATAAACTCATAATATAACTGTCAACGAAACTTTAAGCGTGCGGACCCTACGGGTTCGAGAACTATGTAGACATGACCGAGACATGTCTCCGGTCAATAACCAATAGCGGAAACTGGATGCTCATATTGGCTCCCACAGATTCTACGAAGATTTTTATCGGTCAAACCGCATAACAACATATGTTTTTCCCTTTGTCATCGGTATGTTACTTACCTAAGATTCGATCATCGGTATCTCAATACCTAGTTCAATCTCGTTACTGGCAAGTCTCTTTACTCGTTCCTTAATACATCATCCTGCGACTAACTCATTAGTTTCAATGCTTGTAAGGCTTATAGTGATGTGCATTACCGAGTGGGCCCAGAGATACCTCTCCGACAATCGGAGTGACAAAACCTAATCTCGAAATACGCCAACCCAACAAGTACCTTCGGAGACACCTGTAGAGCACCTTTATAATCACCCAGTTACGTTGTGACGTTTAGTAGCACACAAAGTGTTCCTCCGGTAAACGGGAGTTGCATAATCTCATAGTCATAGGAACATGTATGAGTCATGAAGAAAGCAATAGCAGAATACTAGACGATCGTCTGCTAAGCTAACGAAATGGGTCAAGTCAATCACATCATTCTCCTAATGATGTGATCCTGTTAATCAAATGACAACTCATGTCTATGGCTAGGAAACATAACCATCTTTGATTAACGAGCTAGTCAAGTAGAGGCATACTAGTGACACTCTGTTTGTCTATGTATTCACACAAGTATTATGTTTCCGGTTAATACAATTCTAGCATGAATAATAAACATTTATCATGATATAAGGAAATAAATAATAACTTTATTATTGCCTCTAGGGCATAATTTCCTTCAGTATCCCACTTGCACTAGAGTCAATAATCTAGATTACACAGTAATGATTCTAACACCCATGGAATCTTGGTGCTAATCATGTTTTGCTCGTGGAAGAGGCTTAGTCAGCGGGTCTGCAACATTCAGATCCATATGTATCTTGCAAATTTCTATGTCTCCCACCTGGACTAAATCCCGGATGGAATTGAAGCGTCTCTTGATGTGCTTGGTTCTCTTGTGAAATCTGGATTCCTTCGCCTAGGCAATTGCACCAGTATTGTCACAAAAGATTTCCATTGGACCCGATGCACTAGGTATGACACCTAGATCGGATATGAACTCCTTCATCCAGACTCATTCATTTGCTGCTTCCGAAGCAGCTATGTACTCTGCTTCACACATAGATCCCGCCATGATGCTTTGTTTAGAACTGCACCAACTGACAGCTCCACCGTTCAATGTAAACACGTATCCAGTTTGCGATTTAGAATCGTCCGGATCAGTGTTAAAGCTTGCATCAACGTAACCACTTATAATGAGCTCTTTGTCACCTCCATAAACGAGAAACATATCCTTAGTCCTTTTTAGGTATTTCAGGATGTTCTTGACCGCTGTCCGGTGATCCACTCCTGGATTACTTTGGTACCTCCCTGCTAAACTAATAGCAAGGCACACATCAGGTCTGGTACACAACATGGCATGCATGATAGAGCCTATGGCTGAAGCATAGGGAACATCTTTCATTTTCTCTCTATCTTCTGCAGTGGTCGGGCATTGAGTCTTACTCAACTTCACACCTTGTAACACAGGCAAGAACCCTTTCTTTGCTTGATCCATTTTGAACTTCTTCAAAACTTTGTCAAGGTATGTGTTTTGTGAAAGTCCAATTAAGCGTCTTGATCTATCTCTATAGATCTTGATGCCCAATATATAAGCAGCTTCACCAAGGTATTTCATTGAAAAACTCTTATTCAAGTATCCCTTTATGCTATCCAGAAATTCTATATCATTTCCAATCAGCAATATGTCATCCACATATAATATCAGAAATACTACAGAGCTCCCACTCACTTTCTTGTAAATACGGGCTTCTCCAAAAGTCTGTATAAAACCAAATGCTTTGATGACACTATCAAAGTGCTTATTCCAACTCCGAGAGGCTTGCACCAGTCCATAAATGGATCGATGGAGCTTACACACTCTGTTAGCTCCTTTGGGATTGACAAAACCTTCCGGTTGCATCATATACAACTCTTCTTCCAGAAATCCATTCAGGAATGCATTTTGACATCCATTTGCCAAATTTCACAATCATAGAATGCGGCAATTGCTAACATGATTCGGACAGACTTAAGCATCGCTACGGGTGAGAAGGTCTCATCATAGTCAACCCTTTGAACTTGTCGAAAACCTTTTGCAACAAGTCAAGCTTTATAAACAGTAACATTACCGTCACCGTCGGTCTTCTTCTTGAAGATCCATTTATTCTCAATGGCTTGCCGATCATCGGGCAAGTCAACCAAAGTCCACACTTTGTTCTCATACATGGATCCCATCTCAGATTTCATGGCCACAAGCCATTTTGCGGAATCTGGGCTCACCATCGCTTCTTCATAGTTCATAGGTTCGTCATGGTCTAGCAACATAACTTCCAGAACAGGATTACCGTACCACTCTGGTGCGGATTTAATCTGGTTGACCTATGAGGTTCAGTAACAACTTGATCTGAAGTTTCATGATCATCGTGATTAACTTCCTCACTAATTAGTGTAGGTGTCGCAGAAACCGGTTTCTGTGATGAACTACTTTCTCATAAGAGAGCAGGTACAGTTACCTCATCAAGTCCTACTTTCCTCCCACTCACTTCTTTCGAGAGAAACTCCTTCTCTAGAAAGACTCCAAATTTAGCTACAAAATTATTGCCTTCGGATCTGTGATAGAGGGTGTACCCAACCATCTCTTTTCGATATCTTATGAAGACACATTTCTCCGATTTGGGTTCGAGCTTATCAGGTTGAAGGTTTTTCACATAAGCATCACAGCCCCAAACTTTAAGAAACGACAACTTTGGTTTCTTGCCAAACCATAGTTCATAAGGTGTCGTCTCAACGGATTTTGATGGTGTCCTATTTAACGTGAATGCAGCTGTCTCTAGAGCATAACCCCAAAATGATAGCGGTAAATCAGTAAGAGACATCATAGATCGCACCATATCTAGTAAAGTACAATTACAACGTTTGGACACACCATTTCACTATGGTGTTCCAGGTGGCGTGAGTTGCGAAACTATTCCGCATTGTTTCAAATGAAGACCAAACTCGTAACTCAAATATTCTCCTCCACGATTAGATCGTAGAAACTTTATTTTCTTGTTACGATGATTTTCAACTTCACTCTGAAATTCTTTGAACTTTTCAAATGTTTCAGTCTTATGTTTCATTAAGTAGATATACCCATATGTGCTCAAATCATCTGTGAAGGTGAGAAAATAACGATACCCGCTGCGAGCCTCAATATTCATCGGACCACACACATCTCTATGTATGATTTCCAACAAATCTGTTGCTCGCTCCATAGTTCCGGAGATTGATGTTTTAGTCATCTTGCCCATGAGGCATGGTTCGCAAGTACCAAGTGATTCATAATCAAGTGGTTCCAAAAGTCCATCAATATGGAGTTTCTTCATGCGATTTATACCGATATGACCTAAATGGCAGTGCCACAAATAAGTTGCACTATCATTATCAACTCTGCATCTTTTGGCTTCAATATTATGAATATGTGTATCACTACTATCGAGATTCAATAAGAATAGACCACTCTTCAAGGGTGCATGACCAGAAAAGATATTACTCATATAAATAGAACAACCATTATTCTCTGATTTAAATGAATAACTATCTCGCATGAAACAAGATCCAGATATAATGTTCCTGTTCAACGCTGGCACCAAATAACAATTATTCAGGTCTAAAACTAATCCCAAAGGTAGATGTAGAGGTAGCGTGCCGACTGCGATCACATCGACTTTGGAACCATTTCCCACGCACATCGTCACCTCGTCCTTAGCCAATCTTCGCTTAATCCGTAGCCCCTGTTTCGAGTTGCAAATATTAGCAACAGAACCAGTATCAAATACCCAGGTGCTACTGCGATCATTAGTAAGGTACACGTCAATAACATGTATATCACATATACGTTTGTTCACCTTGCCATCCTTCTTATCCGCCAAATACTTGGGGCAGTTTTGCTTCTAGTGACCAGTCTGCTTGCAGTAGAAGCACTCAGTCTCAGGCTTAGATCCAGACTTGGGTTTCTTCTCTTGAGCAGCAACTTATTTGCCGTTCTTCTTGAAGTTTCCCTTCTTCTTCCCTTTGCCCTTTTTCTTGAAACTGGTGGTCTTATTAACCATCAACACTTGATGCTCCTTCTTGATTTCTACCTCCGCAGCCTTTAGCATTGCGAAGAGCTCGGGAATCGTATTATCTATCCCTTGCATGTTATAGTTCATCACGAAGCTCTTCTAACTTGGTGGCAGTGATTGAAGAATTCTGTCAATGACGCTATCATCCGGAAGATTAACTCCCAGTTGAATCAAATGATTGTAGTACCCAGACATTCTGAGTATATGCTCACTGACATCAAATGATTGCAGCTGTAGAACTTATTGGAGACTTCATATCTCTCAGTCTGGGCATTTGCTTGAAGTATTAACTTCAACTCCTGGAACATCTCATATGCTCCATGACGTTCAAAACGTCGTTGAAGTTCCGCTTCTAAGCCATAAAGCATGGCACACTGAACTATAGAGTAGTCATCAACACATGAGTGCCAGGCATTCACAATGTCTGCAGTTGCTGGTGCAGGTGGTACACCTAGTGGTGCTTCCAGGATGTAATTCTTTTGTGCAACAATGAGGATAATCCTCAAGTTGTGGACCCAGTCCATGTAATTGCTACCATCATCTTTCAACTTTGCTTTCTCAAGGAACACATTAAAATTCAATGGAACAACAACACATGCCATCTATCTACAATCAACATAGACAAGCAAGATACTATCAGATTCTAAGTTCATGATAATTTTAAGTTCAATTAATCATATTACTTGAGAACTCCCACTTAGATAGACATCCCTCTAATCCTCTAAGTGATCGCGTGATCCAAATAACTAAACCATGTCCGATCATCACGTGAGATGGAGTAGTTTCAATGGTGAACATCACTATGTTAATCATATCTACTATATGATTCACGCTCGACCTTTCGGTCTTCGTGTTCCGAGGCCATATCTGTTATATGCTAGGCTCATCAAGTTTAACCTGAGTATTCCGCGTGTGCAACTGTTCTGCACTCGTTGTATTTGAATGTAGAGCCTATCACACCCGATCATCACGTGGTTTCTCAGCACGAAGAACTTTCGCAATGGTGCATACTTAGGGGTAACACTTATACTTTGATAATTTAGTGAGGGATCATCTTATAATGCTACCGTCAATCAAAGCAAGATAAGATGCATAAAAAGATAAACATCACATGCAATCAATATAAGTGATATGATATGGCCATCATCATCTTGTGCTTGTGATCTCCATCTCCAAAGCACCTTCATGATCACCATCGTCACCAGCGCGACACCTTGATCTCCATCGTAGCATCGTTGTCGTCTCGCCAATCTTATGCTTCTACGACTATCGCTACCGCTTAGTGATAAAGTAAAGCATTACAGGGCGATTGCATTGCATACAATAAAGCGACAACCATTTGGCTCCTGCCAGTTGCCGATAACTCAGTTACAAAACATGATCATCTCATAAAATAAAATTTAGCATCATGTCTTGACCATATCACATCACAACATGCCCTGCAAAAACAAGTTAGACGTCCTCTACTTTGTTTTTGCAAATTTTACGTGGCTGCTACGGGCTTAGCAAGAACCATTCTTACCTACGGATCAAAACCACAATGATAGTTTTTCAAGTTGGTGCTGTTTTAACCTTCGCAAGGACCGGTAGTAGACACACTCAGTTCAACTAAAGTTGGAGAAACTGACACCCTCCAGCCACCTATGTGCAAAGCACGTCGGTAGAACCAGTCTTGCGTAAGCGTACGCGTAATGTCGGTCCGGGCCGCTTCATCCAACAATACTGCCGAACCAAAGTATGACATGCTGGTAAGCAGTATGACTTATAAAGCCCACAACTCACTTGTGTTCTATTCATGCATATGACATCTACACATGAAACCAAGCTCGGATGCCACTATTGGGGAATGTAGTAATTTACAAAAAATTCATACGCACACGCAAGATCATGGTGATGCATAGCAACGTGACGGGAGAGTGTTGTCCATGTACCCTCGTAGACCGAAAGCGGAAGCGTTAGCACAACGCGGTTGATGTAGTCGTACGTCTTAACGATCCGACCGATCAAGTACCGAACGCACGGCACCTTCGAGTTCAGCACATGTTCAGCGCGATGACGTCCCTCGAACCCCGATCTAGCCGAGTGTTGAGGGAGAGTTTTGTCAGCACAACAGCATGGTGACGGTGATGATGTTCTACCGATGCAGGGCTTCACGTAAGCACCGCTACAGTATTATCAAGGTGGACTATGGTGGAGGGGGGCACTGCACACGGCTAAAAGATCAACAAATCAATTGTTGTGTCTCTAGGGTGCCCCCTGCCCCCGTATATAAAGGAGAAAGGGGGGAGAGGTGGTCGGCCAAGAGGGGCGCGCCAGGAGGAGTCCTACTCCCATCGGGAGTAGGACTCCCTCCCTTTTCCTTGTTGGATTAGGAGAGGAGAGGGAAGGAGAGAGAGAGGGGAAAGGAAAGGGGGGGCGCCGCCCCCCCCCTTGTCCAATTCAGACTTGGGTGGGGGGAGGGTCGCGCGGCTGCCCCTTGACCGCCTCTCCTCTTCCACCAATTGGGCCCATGAGGCCCAATAACCTCCGGGGGGTTCCGGTAACCCCCCGGTACTCTAGTATATATCCGATAACCCTCGGAACCATTCCGGTATCCGAATATAGTCGTCCAATATATCAATCTTCATGTCTAGACCATTTCGAGACTCCTCGTTATGTCCTTGATCACATCCGAGACTCCGAACAATCTTCGGTACATCAAAACATATAAACTCATAATATAACTATCATCGAAACTTTAAGCGTGCGGACCCTACGGGTTTGAGAACTATGTAGACATGACCGAGACACATCTCCGGTCAATAACCAATAGCGGAACCTGGATGCTCATATTGGTTCCCACATATTCTACGAAGATCTTTATCGGTCAAACCACATAACAACATACGTTGTTCCCTTTGTCATCGGTATGTTACTTGCCCGAGATTCGATCGTCGGTATCTCAATACCTTGTTCAATCTCGTTACCATCAAGTCTCTTTACTCGTTCCGTAATATATCATCCCACAACTAACTCATTAGTTGCAATGCTTGCAAGGCTTAAGTGATGTGTATTGCCGAGTGGGCCCAGAGATACCTCTCCGACAATCGCAGTGACAAATCCTAATCTCGAAATAGGCCAACCCAACAAGTACCTTTGGAGACACCTATAGAGCACCTTTATAATCACCCAGTTACGTTGTGACATTTGGTAGCACACAAAGTGTTCCTCCGGTAAACGGGAGTTGCATAATCTCATCGTCATAGGAACATGTATGAGTCATGAAGAAAGCAATAGCAGAATACTAAACGATCATGTGCTAAGCTAACGGAATGGGTCAAGTCAATCACATCATTCTCCTAATGATGTGATCCCGTTAATCAAATGACAACTCATGTCTATTGCTAGGAAACATAACCATCTTTGATTAACGAGCTAGTCAAGTAGAGACATACTAGTGACACTCTGTTTGTCTATGTATTCACACAAGTATTATGTTTCCGGTTAATACAATTCTAGCATGAATAATAAACATTTATCATGATATAAGGGAATAAATAATAACTTTATTATTTCCTCTAGGGCATATTTCCTTCAATGATCCATGTTTGTAAGAATAATTGTGTTCTATTCCAGAAGGATTATACCAACTTAAGTGAATGCCCGAAATGCAAATCATCAAGATGGAAAGATGGCGATGCTGTGAAGAGGATTCCTCATAATGTTCTGAGACATTTTCCAATTACACCAAGATTGCAGAGGTTGTTTCATGATGTTGAAACAAGAGAGGATGTACTGTGGCATTCTAGGAACTAGGAGTACAGAGATCAGAATGTAATGAGCCATCCATCACATGGTAGTGAGTGGAAAAGCTTCAATTAGAAACACGAAAAGTTTGCTGCTGACCCGAGAAACATTAGACTTGGCTTAGCTTCAGATGGATTTAACCCATTTGGCCACCAGAGCGCCACATATAGCATGTGGCCGGTGCTTGTTATCCCTTACAACATGCCTCCAAATGTTTGCATCAAAGAATCAAACTACATGATGGCTATGCTCATCCTAGGTTCAAAAAGTCCTGGAAAGGATTTTGATTTGTTCATGGAGCCTCTTGTGGAGGAACTTCAACAGCTATGGAGGGGTGTTCTCACTCGAGACCTATATAGCAGCCCACCAGCTGATTTCTTTTTGCGTGTTGTTATAATTTGGTGCATCCATGGTTATCTGTCTTTGGGCACTATGTCAGGGCGAATGGCAAATGGTTACAATGCATGTGTTCGCTGTGACAGGAATCCGCTGTCATGCGCAATACTTAGCAAGACCTGTTACATTGGACACCGCCGTTTCCTTGCCAAGGACAAGCTGCATCCTAGAAAATACCGAAGACATGTGTTCAATGCAAAGCATGAAAACCGTGATGTGCCAAAGAGGCTCACCGCCGATGAGTTGCAAGTGGAATAAGAGAAGGTCAGACATATTACACCAGGATACCATCCTGGTAATGGTAGCGGGAAAAGGAAGTGTGGCAGGGCAGAAGAGAGATTATTGTTTACCCGCAGGTCTACTTTGTGGGACTTGGAGTATTGGAAAGATTTGGATCTGCGGCATAACCTTGATGTGATGCACATCGAGAAAAATATATGTGACAATATTATCGGCACACTTCTTAATATTGAAGGCAAGACGAAAGATATCTTAAAATCTAGGATTGATTTGACACACCTGGGTATCAGACAGGATTTGCAGGTGCAAGATGAAGGTATACCACGGGATATGGCACCAGCTGTGTACGTCTTGGAGAAGGTAAAAATAAAAGAATTCTGCAAGGTCCTATCACGTGTGAGATTCCCACATGGATTTGCTTCCAAACCTGAAAGGAGAGTCAGTGCAGATGGAAACAAGTTACAAGGGTTGAAAACTCATGACTGCCACGTCCTACTTCAAAGGGTTTTACCTCTTATCCTTAGAGGATTGGGCCGCCCTAACTTATACAGAGCAGTTGCAGAGTTGGGACAATTCTTCAGGGAACTCTGCAGTAGAAATATCAGGATAGATGCTTTGGAGCGTCTTAGAGACAAGATACCAACTATCCTATGCGTCCTTGAAAAGATATATCCTCCAGCCTTCTTTGATGTGATGGTGCATTCGGCTGTTCATCTACCTGATGAGGCACTACTTAGAGGTCGAGTACAGTATGGCTGGATGTACCCTATTGAAAGGCGGCTAGGCACTTTCAAAGGCTATGTTAGGAACAGAGCTAGACCCGATGGTTCCATTGCAGAGGCCTACATTGCTACAGAAGCGTTGACATTCTGCTCAAAATACATTGAAACAGCTGATCAGCTTAGCAAAGAGGTGGATCAAGACAATCCCGGGCTCAATGTTTTCGATTATTCTGTTCGAGTTACAGGGAAGAGTCGACAAGAGGACAAACCTAAAGATTTGGACAAAATGGTTTGGTATGTGTTGAATAACTGTCCTGAGATACTACCTTATATCAAGTAAGTGCTAAGTACTGCAGCTTATACATCGTAATGTACTAAACTTTCAGCACATTCTTAGATATTTAGATGTTTGACGTGATCACTATGTTGTGCATCATCTACAAAAAGGAGTTACTGCCGCAAAATCCAAGAAACATTGACAATCTGGTTATGGCAGGATTTGCGAAATGGTTCAAGAGCCATGTAAGCTTTTGAATTGCACTGTCAGTTTTTTTAATATATTGAGTACATAAGATAATCGGCCTGTCTATTTTCTAACCATAGGTTAAGAAGATGCGGGAGGATGGGCAGGCAGTTGATGATGCCCTTTATTCACTAGCAATGGGTCCTGATACTCGGGTAAGGCATTATGAATCTTGCGTTGTTGGAGATGTGCGCTACAACACCCTTGCACGAGATAAAGGCAGGAAGACATAAAACAGTGCCATCATGAGCACAGATACGTATGACAAAGAGACAACTAAAATGTATGCTAACATAACATACATTGTTCAGTTGCAGTATATCTCCAGTTTCGAGGATCATCGGTCTGTGCTTCTGTTGTGCTGTCGTTGGTATAACCTGTTTTCTAGAATCGCAAAACCCAGAGCTGATGATTATTTCAAATCCATCAATGTCAAGGCGGCGTACCAGACCAACGAGCCTTTTATTTTGGCAAATCAAGCAACACAGGTATTTTTCTTGGAAGACACATTTGCACGTAGCGATGACTAGAGAGTATTGCAAAGGTTTGAGCAGAGGAATTCGTTTAATGAAGTTTCACAACAACATGATGCTTACACTGCTCCTGATGTACAAGATAACACAGATGTTCCTAATATCTTTGAGAACCATCATATCAATGACGCTGGTGAAAAGATTGCCTGTCGTGCTGTGGACATACAAGAGTTCATCAAGAAGAGGCCAACGTTCGAGGATGTTGAGGATGAAGAAGAACATGACACCGTGGGGAATTACGATTCAGATTGATACACATGGCGAAGATGTTGACGCTGCTGCTGCGGATGATGATTATATTGCTTTTGTCGTATTTGCCTGTCAGAAGACGTTTTTTTATCTACTATGTGAAATTGTGTTTGCTATGACAACTGAAACCTGATGAACATGTTGTTTAGTATTTTCCTGTGAGAACATCACTTGTTATGTATGATGATTTGTGTTTGGTGATTGTATGGCGACTAAAATATGATGACATTGTTGTTTAGTTGTAATCATATTTGATTGTGAAACTTGAATTTCATGACATAGTTTGTTGTTGGAGTGCAATTTGCTCGACGTGTTCGAATGAGAACAAAGCTGACCCGACAGGGCCTCTGCTAATTTATTTATTTATTACCAAAAGGGCCTCTGCTATTTATTTATGAGAAAAAGGGGATACCCCTTGATTTCTATTAATAGAAATCATTAGATGTTCACAACACTACGCCCAGCCTGCTACACAGGTTTCATTCATTACTAGTTTCAGCAGAGTGCTCATGTCATAGCCACTGAATACATCACGAGTGCTACATACACTGCAAATAAAGAGATAATCATGCTACAGAGCACATCGATTTTGCCCATTATCTTCACAAGCTCTTTCATCTCGTCGTTGCTATGAAGGCCGTTCAACAGCTGTTGCTTGGCCATGATCAGAGGAACTGCATCTTTAAGCTTCTGCTCTGCATCTTCCTCTTCTGTCGTTCCTTCAGTTACTTGTCCAACACCCCAATTTGCCGGTATTGGGATTCCTCGGCTAACCAAATAATCAGCTTAGTTGCACTCCCCCACATCAGCAACTTCCCAGAAATACAAATCACATGAATCTTCCCTTTTCTGCACGAATCAAATTGGAAGATCATCGACCAAACTATTAAAAAAATCAGCAACTGAAAGCAGCAGAACAACACTTAAACATATTATTACCCCATGATTCGGGCATTTGTAGAAGTCTCGGCCAGGGTTGAGGATTGTGGTTGAGACGCGATGGATGACTCTGCATGATTTGCTGCACTGGCACCACACCAACGGCAGCGGGTTGCGATGAGCAACCGGCTGCGGTGCGCATGCCGGCGGGGGTATGATGGGACCCACAGGCGATAGTACGGGTAGCAACTTGGCGCATATTTGGTTGTTGTTTGTTGAGGAGCAGGTGAACGAGCAGCCAGCGGACATGGTAGCTGCAGCCAGAGCTTCTGATGCTATGCAGAGTAAGTAGAGAAGAGGAGAAGCGAGTGTTGGATATGTCAGTTTCATTACTTGCAGATTAGCATAGCACCATATATAGTCATAGTCTTGGTTTGGATTTGAACCAGCTACAGGAGCACGTCTATCTTTTTTCTAAAACTCAGCAACGTCTCTTTACTGGTACACTAGCTTGTTCTGTACGCCTTCTCAAGTCTTTGATTCCTCCACCTAACATCTGGGACCCACCGGAAGGGCCTCTGTATTTCGCAAAAAAATGTGCCCCCCGTTGACAGGTCATACCCACCAGCTATCTTCGCACGCAAGGAAGTGCCTCCTTATTACGCACAAAAAATGGAATACTCCCCGTGCCAACTAGAAGCCAACATAGTGGGAGGCTGACTTGTGGGCCTACCAAGTTGACGGGGACGGAGGGCTTTGTCAACTTAGTCAATATGAACGATTCTAGCTCCAGTTACCGTATGATGTTTATCCAACGGCCGTACTGCTTCTTCAACCTCTAGTCTTCTTGCTCCAGCCGCCCAATCCAGCGCCGGTCGTGCTGCGTGCTCCTGCCTCCCGTGGCCGACTGTGATGCCGCGGAGGCCTCACCGCCCCCTACTACTCCCACCGCTGGCCAGGGCATCCCTCTGTGTAGCCACACCGCCTGTTATTCTTCAGCGACGACAGCCTCACACCGCAGCCGAACTAGTGAACCCTCGTACTCCTCTCTGCGTGGGCATCCACTACCGTGTCTTCCCCAGCTGCACGTCGTCCCCTTCCTAGGCATCGCCATCGTCCACCGCCTTGGTGCTCTCGGCGCGGCGTGGTCAATGTGGTCAACGACCAACTTCCATCGGAAGAGTACTTTACATAGAGAGGCTGACAGCTGGGTCCATGGCCGCAGCTGGATCCACGACCACAGCCCAGTTTTTTTGTGATTTGCCAAGGAAGTCGCTTTGTCAGGCCTGTTGGGCTACAAATCTTTCAAGACGAGGAGAGCTTCATTCGGCTGGCCGAGAAAATGGCCTATCAGTAATGAGAAATGGGCTGTACATTTTTAAAACACATCAAACCGATAATTAGTTTAAATTTTTTTTCCTATCGAGATTCTAAATTGCATTGATTTTTATGCGTGGACAATTTGTTGGATTTTATATTGATATACATTTATTTTTAAAATTAGTTTGAATGTGACTCGAAATTTTGGGATTAAAAACAGTTAGGACCGCACCGAAATATGCAAAATTTCATACAATTTTTTAACCGTGGCCACAATATGGGCTGTAATGCTAACAAAAAGAATATCGGCTCCAAAAAAACCTTAAGAATTAGCAAATGGGCTGTAAATTATTAGAAATAATGGCAGATGGGCTGTATGTTGTTTCCCACAGATTTGAGGCTTTCCTAAAAAAAGGTTGACGCACAAGCAGTGACTGTTGGATGTCCATCCAACGACCGTCGTGCTTTTTCAATCTCTGCTCTTCCTACTCCAGCTGCTCAAACAAGCGCCGGCGGCACTACCTGCTCCCTCCTCCCCGCGGCCGGCTGTGCTACCGTGCAGGCCTCACCGCCCCATCGTACTCCCATCACTGGTCTAGCCATCCCACTACTCACCCACGCCTGCCATTATTCTCCGGCGACGGCAGACGAACCAGTAAACCCTCGTACAATCATACTCCCCTCCGCGTGGGAAACAACTGCCGAGTTTTCCCTGCCTCCGTGTCGTTCCCTTCCTAGGCCTCGCTGTCGTCCACCGCCCTGGTGCTCTCGGCGCGGTATGGTCAATGTGGTCAACGACCAACATGCATCTAAAGTGACTGTACGTGGAGAGGCTGACAGCTAGGTCCATGACCGCACGCAAGGAAATGCCTCCTTATTACGCGCAAAATAGTGATTCCTCCACTTAACATCTAGGACCCACCGAAAGGGCCTCTGTATTTCACGAAAACAATGTTACCGCCACTGACAGCTTAGACCCACCAGCTATATCTTCGCACGCAAGGAAGTGCCTCCTTTTGCGCACAAAAAAAATGAATACTCCCCTGTAACACCCAAAATGCGGCTATATCTCCCACGTGCCGGGGAACGACTGAGAGGCATAGGTGCATGGTAGGTTTGTCGCAAGAGGGGTAATCTTCACACAATCCCATGTACTGAATAAGAATGGGATAAATAGTTGGCTTACAATCGCCACTCCAGAATACAATCAAGGTTCGACTATAGAACCAAAAATAAAAGAAGACAACCCCAAATGCTAGATCCCCGATCGTCCCAACTGGGCTCCACTACTGATCGACAAGAAACGAAACAAAACAACAATCAAGATCTTCATCGAGCTCCCACTTGAGATCGGTAGCGTCACCTGCACTTGTATCATCGGCACCTGTAACTGTTTGGAAGTATCTGTGAGTCACGAGGACTCATCAATCTCACACCCGCGAGATCAAGACTATTTAAGCTTATGGGTAGGAAAAAGGTAGTGAGGTGGAGCTGCAGCAAGCACTAGCATATATGGTGGCTAACTTACGCAATAGAGAGCGAGAAGAGAAGCAACACACGGTCGAGCAACTAGAAGTGATCAAGAAGTGATCTTGAACTACTTACGTTCAAGCATAACACAAGAACCGTTTTCACTTCCCGGACTCCGCCGAGAAGAGACCATCACGGCTACACACGCAGTTGATGCATTTTAATTAAGTTAAGTGTCAAGTTCTCGACAACCGGACATTAACAGATTCCCATCAGCCCATAACCATGGGCACGGCTTTCAAAAGTTCAAAACCCTGCAGGGGTGTCCCAACTTAGCCCATCACAAGCTCTCACGGTCAACGAAGGATATTCCTTCTCCCAGGAAGACCTGATCAGACTCGGAATCCCGGTTGCAAGACATTTCGACAATGGTCAAACAAGACCAGCAAAGCCATCCGATGTGCCAACAAATCCCGATAGGAGTCGCACGTATCTCGTTCTTAAGGCACATCGGAGGGGCAAGACGTCGGGTTGGCATAGACCCTGGTTGCCCAGGGGGCGCTGGACATCGCCCAGTTTGGACCAACACTCGGAGGAGCACTGGCCGGGGGGTTTAAAATAAAAATGACCCTCAGGCTCCGGAAACCCAACGGAAAAAGGCTTTGGTGGCAATTGTTAAAACCAAAGTTGGGCCTTGCTGGAGGAGTTTTATTCAAAGCAAACTGTCAAGGGGTTCCCATAACGCCCAACCGCGCAAGGAACTCAAAATCAAGGAACATAATACCGGTATGAAGGAAACTAGGGCGGCAAGAGTGGAACAAAACACCAGTCATCAGGCTGAGCCTTCCACCCTTTACCAAGTATATAGATGCGTTAAAGTAAATAAAATATATTGTGATATCCCAACATATCCATGTTCCAACATGGAACAAACTTCAACTTCACCTGCAACTAGCAACTCTATAAGAGGGGCTGAGCAAAGCGGTAACATAGCCAAACAACGGTTTGCTAGGAAAAGGTGGGTTAGAGGCTTGACATGGCAACATGGGAGGCATGATATAGCAAGTGGTAGGTATCGCAGCATAGAAATAGATCAAGCAACTAGCAAGCAAAGATAGAAGTGATTTCGAGGGTATGGTCATCTTGCATGAGATCTCGCAAGGAAGAAGAACGAGTCCATGAAGAAGGCAAACGGACATAGTCGAATGGATCCTCACAACTCCGGAATGAAACCGAAGCTAATGAGAGAAGCAACCTGGAAAGAAGCTAACAACATAGTAAACAACCATCATATGAACATGGCATGATGCACAACCAAGTATGATGCATGTCCGGTTTAATGAGGCATGGCATGGCAAAGTGCACAAGCAAAACTACAAGTTAAATGGAGCTCAGTATGCCACGAGTTGCATATTGATGAAACACCACATGACTTATTTAGTTCTCTCTCGGTTATGTACTCAACAATATTAAATGTTATTAAACCTAGCAATAGGTGAAACAAATGAAAACTACCTATCTAGGCAAGTTTTAATGAGGCCGGAACAACAAGCAACAAGTCCGGAAAATCCTCATAAGCATATTTATGGATTTGGTACTGTTCTGCGCTAAACATAATTTTGGAGTTGTTAAACATGCTAGATGAGTGCACGATGTTAAACTAGGCATTTTCTACCCCATTTACATATAAAGTTTATTAAATTTGGAGCTACGGTTATTTAGTTATGAATTAAAGCATTTTAGCATGACATTATGGAAAATAAACGCAAACAACATTTTAAACATTTTAAACATAGATAAAAGTTGCATATTATGAAACTAGACAAAATTCCAAGTATTTTACATATATAGTTTATTTCAATCTGATGCACGATTGTGGAGTTAATAAATGCATGAACATTAAGGGGTTTTCTAAAAAGGTAGTTCTCTGATTAATTAACAAATTCGTTCGCGAAAAAAAAAACAGTGACTCGAGCCGAAACTCGTTACGGGCCGAAACATTGGCAGGCTGCATAGAGTGGGCACTGGAGTGCTCACCATGGGCCAAGGCCCAGTCGGTGGAAGAGGTAGCAGGCTGGCTGGCTGGGCTTGGCGCGGGATGCGGCCCACGCGTGCGACTACGCGGGTGCTCGGTTAACGCTGGAGGCCAGCGAGTAGAGGAGGCCTTACACGAGCGACTTGGAGCTGGTCAACAGAAAGCGACCGAGCTGCTGTTGGTCGATGCAGGGGAGCTGCGGGCGGTACGTGGAGGTAGCAGGGAAGCGGCGACGGCGAACTTGACGCGGAGGTGCGGGATGGCAAGGGCGGCCGGATCCAAGGCGGGAGAGGCGCGATGCAGGTGGGGCGCGGTCAACAGGAGCGGGACTGGAAGGAGGCGAGGCGGCGCTGCTTGGTCTCCGGCCGCGAAGGCAGACCATGAGGCGGGGCGATCGGGTCAACACGCAAGGACACGGTTGAAATGGTGTGGGAATGGAGGCAGGGCACGGATCCGGGCGGAGGAGGAGCGAATCCGGGAGAGGCCGGGTTGCCAGATCTGGGCTCCACGGGAACTTCAAACACTGGCGGAGGCAGATCAACACGGCAGCAAGCTCCTGTCCATGGCAAAAGAAGAAATAGAGGATTAATAGAATGAAACCAGAGGAAGGAGAAGAAGGGAGAGAGGGGTGGGCGCTCATCTATCTAGTTGTAGGTTCGGTCGCCGGCGGCAGACGGGAACGGCGGCTCCCTGGGGCTCGGGGACGAGCTCGCCTTGATCTGGATCGGGGCCAGCTACTGGGTACGGAGCGGTGGGGAAACTGGGCGCAAGGGAGGCTGTTGGATCAATGATCTGACGGCCAGGGATGGTGGAGGGTGCAGGATTGGATGGATGGTGGGTGCGAGCTGGCAGCGGGAGGATCTCGAGGTTGATCTAGTCTGGCGGCGGGGTGGAGGAATTTTAGGGAGTTGGTCTAGGGTTTGTCCAAATAGGCATGTGGGTGGACTATATATAGGGAAGGGAGAGAGTTTGGAGCTTCCTATCGAAAACCGACGGACGAGAATAAATAGGCTAGGGAGTCCAATAAAGAAAACAAAGATGTTTTATAGATGTTTGGGGATGATCCGGACCCAACTGTCATGACTGCCCGGGTCGGGTTCGGAGAAGTTTTCAGACGCGCGCGCGAGGAGGGCCGTGGGCTGACAAGAGAGGTTAGGTTGGGCCTGGCGGAAGGTAGTGGGATGTGCAAAAAGCCTTGGGTTGAGAGAAGAGAAGAGAGAGAGAGACCCAGCAGCACTTTCCGGAGACCGAAAACGTCCTATGATTTGACCGACTATATTGTCGCTATAGTTATCCGTTGGGCGTCAAACGGACTCTGAATGTGATGAAATTTGGCAGGCGGCCTACCTACTCTATAATAAGACTGCATGCCAACTTTCAAACCATTCCGGGAAAATTTTATGGCCACTTATAACATAATATTTCGGACATGCCGCGGGCGCGTGCAAGTGTGTATGGGCTCAGAACGGACAACGGGGAGAACTATGGAACTCGGACGAATGCAAGTTTCGAAAACATGCAGATGCAATGCGGATGATGACATGGCAATATGGAACACACAAGCGAATGACATGGTAACGACGGAGAATAACTGGAAGACACCTGGCGCAACGGTCTCGGGGCGTCACAACACTCCACCACTACAAGAGGATCTCGTCCCGAGATCTAGGATGGCACCGGAGAGAAATGAAAGAGGAAGAGAAGAGGTAAAACTAAGTTGCTTCTTTGACAAACGAGTGAAACCAAAGAACCTTGATAGGTTAACCAATTGAAAGAAAGAATACAACGGAGATGAACCGAAGATGAAAACACTCCGTTAGAAAAAGAGGAACAAGGAACATTACTAGACTCCTGTAGGTTGAAAGACATAAGAAAAAAGGTTACAATGGATAAGAGGTTGATGCAAGCACTTCGATTGAAACGAGATGTACAAGGAACGATAAGGATCAATTACGACAACACTCCGGTTGGAAATGGAAAGCATAGAATATGAACTTTACAAGATGGAAAGATACTTGACGAAATAAACAACACACTGCCTCCAGAACTATTGAAAGAATGGCACAAGGGGTAAGAAGATTTCAAACATCACTCTGGTTGAGAAGGGAGGAAAAACTTGACAGAATGGGAAGAACTTGAAAAGAGGGCACGACACGCCGGTTGAATGGATAGCCAAAGGAAAGAGCATGATCTTGTCAAAACAAGATGATAGGACGAAGAGAGCAACATCACAATGCCTCTGGAACAAATGTAAGAATGGAATCAAAAGAACGGAGGAGAAAACAACATCTTCTACCTCAAATGAGATTAACAAAGCATATTTAGGAGAAGGGTCGAACGGAGTTGTTGGAAAACCAACAACGAAAAGAGTAAACTTGTAGTGGGCTTATGGAGAACATCTCAAAACTATGAGGTGAAAATTCTGCCACTAACGAGAACAATAGATTGGATTTATTTGAACAAGGAGATGAGAAACTTATTTCACCGGGAGGATAAATGAAGAACTTGGGTCATTTATAAGCACCATAAATAGCAACAATCCTTAGGGAAGGCTTTATGTGAAATATAACCCAAGATAATTCCAATGAAGATATTAATGGGTTTAAATATCTCATTCCTGACAACTTATCACCCATGAAACATGAAGGAAACCGTCAAGGATGACATAACACCATCTCAAAAGATAAGGTAGAAAGAATTGCACTTCAGAATGCAAGATGAAGAATTCTTAAACTCCTTAAAACAAGACATGTGTTGAACACCATGTTTATTTTAGAGTATAGCTTGGCATAAAATAACTCTGATAGAAATCTTGAAGAACAAATCGAGAATGAAAGGAATCCTTGACGAACCATCATGTAGCCTCCATGAAGAACTCCGGTAATAAAAAAGATCAAAAGGAAGTGAAGGATGAAAATAATAAGATTGAAGCCTTGCAATGATTAGATGGAGCTTCATGACGAGATAAACGGAAAGCTTGGAACTCCGGATAAGAAAAGATGAAGCATCTCGAACCGAGAATTTACTCGTCGTGAACAAACTCCGGAAGAATGAATCCATCACTTGGATGAAACAAGAATAAGAATTATGTTATGCGTATCCTTCACCAACTTAAATTGATGACAATCAACGGATTTGGCATACTGCTTATTCTTGCAGAAATAATTAAGATAGATATAGCGCAAACTTGAGAAGGTCTTCAATGAACCACCGATAGGAATTGAAAAGAAAATAGGAAAGGCACAATTCACCGGGAAGAATTGGAAAACGAATGAAGATACTTGAGGGGATTTGGATACATGAGAACAAAGAGATCGTGAGCTGATTAGAGAAATTTGAATGATGCACCGGTAAGATTTGGAGAATGATAGTTGAAAGCTGGAATGAATAATTCTGAGATGATGGGCTCCGGAGAATCAAACTGAAAAGACTAGATCGTGAATTGCTCCGGATGGGTGCAAGAATTCTCACAAACGAAAAAAATTATGAGAGGATGGCATAAAGCTAGCACCATGATTCTTTGAGAGACAGATAAGAATTTAAGAGGAACTCTTCTTCGGTCTTCAAAATTCGAGAATGACGACGAGAAACACCATCATGGATTTTTGAGAGACTCTGGAATAATGTAGAATATAAAGGTTGAATCAACAATGAAAAGAATTTGAAAAATCTTGGAGAAATACATATGACTGATGACAATTCATTCTTATGTCAAACTTTGAGAGAATCGCGAATAACTCCGGGAAGATAAGAAGAGTCAGGTAAGATCCTGGGAAAAGACCTGTGGGTTAGGGCCCACTCAATAGAAACACCGTTGAATGATTCAAACGATAGATTGCGAGTGTTTAATTAAATGGCTTGAATGAGATAGCAATCTCGAGATAGCTTGAATAGACTGAGAATGGAAATGAATCTTCTGAGATATCTTCGCACTCCGAAACAAATGAATAGCGAGAGGTGAATGATAAAGAGGTGTACCAGCATGAGAAAACATTTGAAATGAGGAGAAGATAAGATCAGCAACGAAAGCTTGATTTGAATCCACCGGAGAAGATAAAAGAATGAAGAATGATAAACTTGAAGCTCCGTTAGTATCTTCCTGAGAAGCACCGGATAAGAATATTGACGGAAAAGAATGGCGAGACTTCCCATAAATAAAAGGATACTTGAATAAGAAATCTGATTCCTTGAATGAAAAGTGTGGGTGGGAGGGAAAACAAAGGCAACATGGGGATAGATGGAACGAACAACATTGGGAAAACCGAGAGGTGATCTTGCGGATGTTGAAATGATCGGATCCACTTGAAGAGAAAACACGCCGGTTGAAAAGGATTGACATGAAAATCTCGATTATCATGAAGGATTGGTATTCACATAGGAGTATGAGAACACCGCTTAGGAAAAATATGGAATCAACACCTGACATTGAAGCAACTCGAATACCACAACTCAAAACAAAAACAAATAATTAGCTCGCAAAATAAGACGGAACAAACATATGATAGAGATTTCGTCCGAAGTTTTCATGGTGGGGCCCAAACGGGCTCGATCGTACAACAACATCATGTACAAGGCAGTGCACATGACATACGAAGCGTCCCCGAGTCAGCATAGACAAGGACACTTTAAGACACAACGAGACCACTATAAAACCAACCGTGGATAGGCGGACCACTAGACGTCGAACCCCAATCTCATATCATGCATCTGTCGGAAAGATACCCTAGGAGCTACTTGAATTCCCACTTATAAATTCCCGAAACTTTCTGGTTATGCAATCAGGTGTTGGGGATACAGGGGAAGCGTAATATCTCACCCAAACTAGCAATTCCTACATCCAGCTGTATCCATCCTTCAACACATAACCAAGAAACCTTCGGAAATTATTTACCTCAACCTTCAAAAAGCATCCATTATACGAGTTATGGCAATACTCCCGAACTCCCGCCCAAGTACTAGGTGGCGTCGAGGTTATCTCACCAACAACTGCATAAAAGAGATTTTCAATGTCGGCGAACTCAGGTATTCCAGAACTGCAACGCTAAAATTGTGACGACAACACCTCGGAGCTCAACTCCCCAGGACACTGCGACAACCCCTAAATGTCAGGAGGCACCAAGAACAATGTTCTCATCACAAAACCATCGGAACGATTCCAAGATACCCGCGTGATCCTAAAACAATTCGTGAAATTTGAGGAGAGAAGAGTCAAAACTCTACGTCAGGTGGCTTCACCAGAGCGACGAAGGGACTGAGGAGTAAAAAGAATCCTACTGTCCGATATATATATAATCCTAAGACTCAAAACAATTTGTTCTAGACTCAACAACGTCAGCAATTCGATCAAGAAGGGGGCTCCTAAGTCGGGGATGGCTCTGATTACCAACTTGTAACACCCATAATGCGGCTATATCTACCACGTGTCGAGGCACGACTTAGAGGCATAGCCACATGGTAGGTTTGTCGCAAGAGCGGTAATCTTCACACAATCCCATTTACTGAATAAGAATGGGATAAAGAGCTGGCTTACAATCGCCACTTCACACAAATACAAGTTACACATACATCATCCAGAATACAATCAAGGTCTGACTATGGAACCAAAAATAAAAGAAGACAACCCCAAATGCTAGATCCCCGATCGTCCCAACTGGGCTCCACTACTGATCAACATGAAACGAAAGAAAACAACGATCAAGATCTTCATCAAGCTCCCACTTGAGATCGGTAGCGTCACCTGCACTGGTATCATCGGCACCTGCAACTGTTTGGAAGTATCTGTGAGTCACGAGGACTCAGCAATCTCACACCCGCGAGATCAAGATTATTTAAGCTTATGGGTAGGAAAAAGGTAGTGAGGTGGAGCTGCAGCACGCACTAGAATATATGGTGGCTAACTTACGTAAAAGAGAGCGAGAAAAGAAGCAATGCACGGTCGAGAAACTAGAAGTGATCAAGAAGTGCTCCTGAACTACTTACGTTCAAGCATAACACAAGAACCGTTTTCACTTCCCTGACTCCGCCGAGAAGAGACCATCACGGCTACACACGCGATTGATGCATTTTAATTAAGTTAAGCGTCAAGTTCTCTACGGCAAGACATTAACTAATTCCCATCTGCCCATAACCGTGGGCACGGCTTTCGAAAGTTCAAAACCCTGCAGGGGTGTCCCAACTTAGCCCATCACAAGCTCTCACGGTCAACGAAGGATATTCCTTCTCCCAGGAAGACCCAATCAGACTCGTAATCCCGGTTATAAGACATTTCAACAATGGGAAAACAAGACCAGCAAAGCCACCTGATGTGCTGACAAATCCCGATAGGAGTCGCACGTATCTCATTCTCAAGGCACACCGGATGGGCAAGACGTTGGGTTGGCATAGACCCTGGTTGCCCAGGGGGCGCCGGACATCGCCCATTTTGGACCAACACTCGGAGGAGCACTGGCCCAGGGGTTTAAAATAAAGATGACCTTCAGGCTCCGGAAACCCAAGGGAAAAACTCTTAGGTGGCAAATGTTAAAACCAAAGTTGGGCCTTGCTGGAGGAGTTTTATTCAAAGCGAACTGTCAAGGGGTTCCCATAACACCCAACCGCGTAAGGAACGCAAAATCAAGGTACATAATACCGGTATGACGGAAACTAGGGCGGCAAGAGTGGAACAAAACACTAGGCATAAGGCCGAGCCTTCCATCCTTTACCAAGTATATAGATGCATTAAAGTAAATAAAATATATTGTGATATCCCAACATATCCATGTTCCATCATGGAACAAACTTCAACTTCACCTACAACTAGCAACGCTATAAGAGGGGCTGAGCAAAGCGGTAACGTAGCCAAACAACGGTTTGCTAAGAAAAGGTGGGTTAGAGGCTTGACATGGCAACATGGGAGGCATGATATAGCAAGTGGTAGGTATCGCAACATAGCAATAGAGCGAGCAACTAGCAAGCAAGGATAGAAGTGATTTCGAGGGTACGGTCATCTTTCCTGAGATCCCGCAAGGAAGAAGAACGAGTCCATGAAAAAGACAAACGGACGTAGTCGAACGGATCCTCACAACTCCGGAACGAAACCGAAGCTAACGAGAGAAGCAACCCGGAAAGAAGCAAACAACATAGTAAACAACCATCACATGAACATGGCATGATGCATAACCAAGTATGATGCATGTCCGGTTTAATGAGGCATGGCATGGCAAAGTGCACAAGGAAAACTACAAGTTAAGTGGAGCTCAATATGCCACGAGTTGCATATTGACGAAACACCACATAACTTATTTAGTTCTCTCCCGTTTATGTATTCAATAATATTAAATGTTGTTAAACATGGCAAAAGGTGAAATAAATGAAAACTAGCTATCTAAGCAAGTTTAAATGAGGCCGGAATAACAAGCAACAAGTCCGAAAAATCATCATAAGCATATTTATAGATTTGGTACTGTTTTATCCTAAACATAATTTTAGAGTTGTTAAACATGCTAGATGAGTGCACCATGTTAAACTAGGCATTTTTCTACCCATTTACATATAAAGTTTATTAAATTTGAAGCTACGGTTATTTATTTATGAATTAAAGCATTTTAGCATGGCATTATGGAAAATAAACACAAACAACATTTTAAACATTTTAAACATAGATGAAAGTTGGATATTATGAAACTAGACAAAATTCTAAGCATTATATATATATTTATATATATATAGTTTATTTAAAAATGATGCATAGTTGTGGAGTTATTAAATGCATGAACATTAAGGGTATTTTTGAAAACTGCATTTCTCTGGTTAATTAACAAAATCGTTCACGAGAAAAAACAGTGACTCGGGCCGAAACTCGTTACAGGCTAAAACATTGGCAGGTTGCACAGAGAGGGGCGCTGGAGTGATCACCGTGGGACAAGGCCCAGTCGGTGGAAGACGTAGCAGGCCGGCTGGCTGGGCTTGGCGCGGGATGCGGCCCATGCGTGCGACTGCGCGGGTGCTCGGTCAACGCTGGAGGCCAGCGAGCAAAGGATGCCTTACACGGGCGATTTGGAGCTGGTCAACAGAAAGCGAGCGAGCTGCTGTTGGTCGATGCATGGGAGCTACGGGCGGCGCCTGGAGGTAGCAGGGAAGCAGCGACGACGAACTTGGCGCGGAGGTGCGGGATGGCTAGGGCGGCCGGATCCAAGGCGGGAGAGGCGCGATGCAGGCGGGGCGCGGTCAACAGGAGCGGGACTGGAAGCAGGTGAGGCGGCGCTGCTTGGTCTCCTGCGGCGAAGGCAGATCATGAGGCGGGGCAATCGGGTCAACGCGTAGGGACACGGCGGAAACGGCGTGGGAATGGAGGCAGGGCATGGATCCGGGCGAAGGAGGAGCGAATCTGGGGGGCCGGGGTGCCAGATTCGGGCTCCACGGGAACTTCAAAGGCCGGCGGAGGCAGATCAATGCGGCGGCGAGATCCTGTCCATGGCAACAGAAGAGATAGAGGATTGAGAGAAAGAAACTAGAGGAAGGAGAAGAGGGGTGGGCGCTCATCTCTCTAGCTGTAGGTTCGGTCGCCAGCGGCAGACAGGAACGGCGGCTCCATGGGGCTCGGGGACGAGCTCGCCTTGATCTGGATCGGGGCCAGCTGCGGGGCACGGGGTGCTGGGGAAACTGGGGCGCAAGGGAGGCCGTTGGATCAATGATCTGACAGCCAGGGATGGTGGAGGCTGCAGGATTGGATGCATGTTGGGTGAGAGCTGGCGGCGGGAGGATCCCGAGGTGGATCTGGTCTGGCAGCGGGGTGGAGGAATTTTAGGGAGTTGGTCTAGGGTTTGTCCAAATAGGCATGTGGGTGGACTATATATAGGGAAGGGAGAGAGTTTGGACCTTTCAATTGAAAACCGACGGACGAGAATAAATAGCCTAGGGTGTCCAATAAAGAAAACGAAGATGTTTTAGATGTTTGGGGATGATCCTCACCCAACGGTCATGACTGCCCAGGTCGGGTTCGGAGAAGTTTACGGACGCGCGCGCGAGGAGGGCCGCGGGCTGACAAGAGAGGTTAGGTTGGGCCTGGCGAAAGGTAGTGGGTTGTGCAGAAAGCCTTGGGCTGAGAGAAGAGAAGAGATAGAGAGAGAGAGAGACCCGACAACAGTTTCCGGAGATCGAAAACGTCCTACGATTTGACCGACTATATTGTCACTATAGTTATCCGTTGGGCGTCAAGCGGACTCGGAATGCGATGAAATTTGGCAGGCGGCCTACCTACTTAATAATAACACCGCACACCAACTTTCAACCCATTCCGAGAACATTTTCCAGCCACTTATAAAAGAATATTTCGGACATGCCGCGGGCGCGTGCAAGTGTGTATGGGCTCAGAACGGACAACGGGGAGAACTGGGGAACCCGGACGAATGCAAGTTTCAAAAAAATGTAGATGAAATGCGGATGATGACATGGAAAGATGCAACACGCAAGCGAATGACATGGAAACAACGACGAATAACTTGAAGACACCTAGCGCAACGGTCTCGGGGCGTCACATCCCCCTGCTAGCTGGGACCCACAATAGTGGGAGGCTGACTTGTGGGCCAACTAAGTTGATGGGGATGGAGGGCTTTGTCAACTTAGTCAATATGAACGATTCTAGCTCCAGTGACCTTACGATGTCCATCAAGGGCCGTAGTGCTTCTTCAACCTCTGGTCTTCTTGCTCCAGCAGCGCAAACCAGCCGGTCGTGCCTCGTGCTCCTGCCTCCCATGGCCAGCTGCGATACATTGATAGATTTGGTTTCCTGTATTGGCTTCTTGTTCTTGTTTGAGCACTTTTTGCCCAGTGCACTCCACGTGTTGTAGATTTTCCTATGCTCTCTGCAGACTAGTCATGTCACCAGCGCCTACTAATACTATGTAAAGCTTCTCGATCATTCCTTGTGACTACTTCTTTCTGCAAAGTGGTAAGACGAACTAGACCCACTAATGCAGCAGTCTGCCTTAGACACATTGGCTCCTTTTGTGCAGTTCAACTAAAATCAAAGTCAGAATAAACCCGAGCTTTAATTTTGATATCCCTGTAAGCAACAATAGGTATAAGGGAAACAATTACTGAGAAATAACGGTTGATGACTTGTACTCGCAGAAGAAAAAAATCTACTGATCTACCTTATCTTAATGGGAAACAAAGCAGGAGAGTAGCAATTCTCAATCAGTGTGATTCATTTATATTAACTAAGACATTATCTTAACAATGCCTTGTTTCAAAATGTATAAAGAATGACAAAGCAGAAAAGTACGATTCCTAAAACAATGCGACCGATTTATTCTAACAGAGACATTATCTTAACAATACCTTGGTTAAACATGTAGAAAAAACTACAAAGCAGGATATACCATTTTTAAAACACTATAACTGATATATAATAACAGAGACATTATCTGAACAATACATTTCTTAAACATGTACACTGGCCTATCCCTAACAAAAATGGTACTCCCGCCGATCCCTAACAAGTATTGCAATTTTGAACTAAGATTTAGTAGTTAATTCTGAGGAATGTCAGTACTGACCTTTCAAGACCAAGATTTGAAACAACTCGTGAGGAAGACCTGAGAGAGATCTCAACACATATATGGAAATCTAGTCTCATTTTGTGCAGTTCAACCAAAATTAAGCGAAGCAAAATGTTGTAATAGCAACAAGTTGAATAGATAACCCTGTTTTAATAGAGGCAAAAAAGGAACAAATTACTGGCCAATAAAGGAGGATGAAACATGCGGCCTAAAAAATGGTAATCCCGCCAATCCCTAACAAGTGTTGCAGTTTTGAACTAAGATTCAGTAGTTAATTCTGAGAGTGGAATTGTTTAATTTTACCAGTGGCATTAGATTAACAAAAAGCATAAACAGTTCTAGGGGAGAGTGGCGCAACAACAACATGTGCTTCCATCTAATTATAAAGGGGGTGATGCAGAGTTTGTTGCAACAAAGCAACAAGCATCAAGTCTGGGTTGGTCCCATTTTTGTTCGCTACTTAATGGGAAAAGACATCAATATAGTAGCTTCATTTCAACATTTATTTAAAATAGTACCAATACAAGTAGCACAACATCTCAAAGCACACTGCATTATCATGTGGATGAAGGCCTGCACTGACCTTTCATGAGAAGACAAACATAAAATACAAATCTACCAACACGAATAGGAAATCCAATCTCGTTTTGTGCAGTTGCACTGAAATCAAGCAAGTCGTCAGTGTGACATTTAAGTTCGCTATAGCAACAAGTTGAATAGATATCCCTGTTTTAATAGAGGCAAAAAAGGAAACAATTACTAGCCAGAAAAGGAGGATGAAACATGCGACCACAAAAAGAAGCATCTACCTTATCTTGATGGAAAACAAAGTATAGGACATTAGCATTTCTAAAACGGTTGCATTGATTCATATTAACAGAGAAATTCTCTTAAAATAGTTCAGTAGTTAATTTCGAGATTGACATTGCTTAATTTTACCAGCGGCATTAGATTAAGAAAAAGCATACACAGATCCAGGAGAGAATGGGCCCAACAACACCATGTGCTTCCATCTACTTATAAAGGGGGTGATGCAGAGTTTGTTGTAACGAAGCAACAAGCATCATGTCTGGATGGGTACCATTTTTGTTCACTACTTAATGGGAAAAGAGAGCAATACAATAGCTTCAATTCAACATTTAATTAAAATAGTACCAATACAAGTAGCACAGGATCTCAAAACACACTGCACGATCATGTGGATGAAGGCATGTACCAACCTGTCATGATGCACACAGGATCACCTGCGAATCTGCCAACACGAATAGGAAATCCAAGCTCGTTTTGTGCAGTTGCACTGAAATCAAGCAAAGTCGCTGGTGTGACGTTTAAGTTTTCTATATAGAAACAAGTTGAATAGATATCCCTATTTTAACAGAGGCAAAAAAGGAAACAATTACTAGCCAATGAAGGAGGATGAAACAACCAGCCACAAAAAGAAGTATCTAACTTATCTTGATGAAAAACAAAGTAGGACAGTAGCATTTCTAAAACGGTTGCATTGATTCATATTAATGGAGACATTCTCTTAAAACAACATTCGGTAAGAATGCAATTTACTTTTAACAGTGGCATTGCTTCAATTTTCCAGTAGCATTCTTAGATTGACAACAACAAAATAGGTGTATGGGACATGGGACATGCTAGCACCATGTGCGTCCAGACGTATAAATGGATGATGCAGAGTATGTAGCCAAGCAGCATATCTGCGTTGGTCCCATATTTGTTCTCTTTGAACCTTTTTCCTATGTGAGGGCAACAAATCTAGTTCTGCACAAACTACGCGACCCCCCAGTTTCTTTCCCTTTTCAACAAATAGATCGGTTCCTTACAAATGTGTGTACTGGGTTACCCCCCCTTTTCCCTTTTCGACCAAGAAAGTGGCTGGATAGCCAGTCTATACTACTTTACCTCCCTCCTTTCCTCATTAAACCACGTCCTAGATTCATGCTGCACCCAACCGCACCCTTCTTTCCTCTTTGAACCAAGACCTAGCTTCGACTACAGAATCGAAAAAGATCCGCATGCAGCTAGAGCAATGATGGTTTCAAAGAAACTTATACCTTAGGGTCATCGGGATGTGGCAAGGCGTGCGGTGGGAGGCCGGATCTGCCCACACTACATACGGCAGCGATGAAGAAGGGGTCAGTGGCCCTCCCGCATAGGCTCTGGGTGAAAGAGAACAGCGCAGCCGGCAGTGGATTTCCTTCCTCGCCGAAGGCGATTGAGTGAACGTTGCACCTCCTCCCCTTCCCGGTGCGACGGGATCCGGACGCCTCCTTCACCACCTGTGAGGGGGGAGAGAGAGAGGCAGAGGCCACAACCCAGTCTTGTTTGGATCTGGTGAAGAGGGTGAGAGACTGTTAATTCAGCAAACCCTAGCAAAGGAACACTGAGCCTCCAGCGTGTATATATATATGTACTGCGGCGAGAGTGTGGAGAGTACAAACCCTAGCGAACAAGCACTGAGGCTCCAGCATATATAGTGTACAACATATATACTGTATTACGGACTGAGGTTCGGTGCCTTAACTGCACCTGCCTTTGGCTGTATGACAGGTGGGCCAGCCACACTTTGGGCCCACCTGTCATACACCCAAAGGCAGGTGCACTAAGTCAATGAAGTTGTGTCCATATAGTACTCGTGTATATATACTACTAATATATAGAGGAGTGGTTTTCTTATTCTCTCCATAACAATCGTTTTAAATTGTGTAAGTACGAAACGAAACTCTTTATTTAACGTACCAATGAAGAAAACTACTACTCCTACTTCCGATGAACTAACGATCCAGCGTCCTGGTCGCACTTCCTGTCCTTCACGTCCGGCACACTACCCTCCTTTAAGTGAACAACCACACATGTGCCAAATTATCGGAAACGTGTGAGAGTGTGTACAAATAAAGAATTTTAATTTCAATTATCGGAAAGGATTGAGAGTATGTACAATTTTCCCTCTCTCAATAATTATGGTTTGTTGTGTTCGGCCTAAACTTGGTCAAACTTTACAAAGTTTGACTTCAATCAAATCTAATATGCGGAGTAAATAAAAATGGACGTCTACTACATCCATATGGGTTGTTAGTCCACACCATTTTTTAATCAAAGTTAATAGCTGGACAAATAAAATTATAGGGGAGCTGAAGACAAAGTTGTGAGAAGGCTTAGAAATCAATAAAAAACTTATGCTCTTAGTACCAATGTCGATCCTTCTTCGAGGAAACATTTGGTTCATAGCCAATTGTGTGATAAAATAGCACCAACATGAAAGATGAGTGCGTCTCTAGCACAACCAAACAAAGAGCACTGATGGAAGACAACTTGTTTTTCCTCAAAAATCGATGTGCTTCACCAGCCGACGCAACCATGAGGCGCAACCATGAGCATCGATAGGTCATCGCGGTGATGCATCATCCATTTGGCATCAAGATTGGGTGAGGCACCTATAAAGTTCGACAAATCCTCACAGTGGTCTGTTTCTTCTCATTAATCAAGCTCGAGGAAGGAAGAACCACGTGGCAGAGGACAGTGAGGTGGAACAACAATGCCCATCCAATTTTGTGTAGTCCACTAAAATTGAGGAAGACATGCCCGGGTATGGAGATACGCATCCTTGTTTGCAAAAATATAAAAAAGGGATATAGTGTTGTTACTTTGTTTTGGCAGTGGTACAGGATTAACAACAACATCTGAATTGTGAATAAGAACTAATGAAAAGTACACCAACAAACAGAAGCATCATGATTATCTTGATGGCAACTAAACCAGGATACCCGAGAAAAAAAGCATTTCTTCATTTAACCAGTGATAGTATTAGATTAGCAGCAACAACAGTAGCATATGGACAATGACCACACAACCACCATGTACTTTTTGTCGAAACAACATGTATACCTCCACCGAGGCATAAATCAGGATGACTTTTCGAGTGGCATTTCCTCTATAATGGTAGGTGATTTTGTACCAGCCGATGAACCCTAGCTACTATACATGGGGAGCTGGGGAGTAGTCGCATAGAAGAAAACCCGCATGCAGCGACCTGGGGAGCTGGACCAGTACAAGAAGTTATTCCTCAGTTGGATGAGATGTCGCTTCGGCGGGCGGGCGGGATCTGCCCACACGGTGGCAGCGAACAAGGGCGTGGAGGACCTTCGTCCACACCAACGCCGGCTCCGAGAGGACGGTGCGCATCATCTTCCTCCATCGCCGACGACGACAACGTCAATTGTGCACCTCCTCACCTCCCGCAGCAGACGGGATTCAGCCGGATATGTGACCACCAGTGATGGAGAGAGATAGAGTGGACATTGTCATGTTGTTTTGATATGGAGAGGGTCAGAGAGCGAGACGCGAGAAACCCTATCAAACAAGAGGCTATATATACAATGGAGTAAAAAAATCTCTCCATAGCAGTGGTTTTAAATAGAATACACGCGTTCCCGGAAAAAAGAAACAAAAACTGACCAAGAAAGAAAACTCGATACAAAACACACCCCCGCTTCCAGGTCGCGAGAGTCGTCGCGCGCACACACATAGACATAGACATGCATATCCGTGTTTACGTAAAATTCCATCTCCAATCGTATTTGTCCAACTGGCACATTATTTACGTTATTAATTATATACGTAGCAATATTAACGTACAACATCTCTTGTTTGCGGGCATCCGGACCGCTACCACTCCTGCTCCTGGCCAACCCAAACCCTCTTCATCACCCGCGCGTGCTTCCTGCCCGAAACGGTCAGTGCCGCATTCATGCCCGGCCAGAGCGGACGCGACTGTCGGTGTCAAAACCGGCAGATCTCGGGTAGGGTGTCCCGAACTGTGCGTTTGAGGTTGATGGTAACAGGAGACATGGCACACAATGCTTACCCAGGTTCGGGCCCTCCCGATGGAGGTAAAACCCTACGTCCTGCTAGATTAATATTGATGAGTATGGGGGTTACAAGAGTTGATCTACCACGAGATCGTAATCGCTAAAACCCTAGAAGTCTGGCCTATCTTATTATGATTGTCCCTACGGACTAAGCCCTCTGATTTATATAGACACCAGAGGGGACCAGGGTTATACAAAGTCGGTTACAGAGAAAGGAATCTTCATATCCGAACGCCAAGCTTGCCATCCACGCCAAGAAGAGTCCCATCCGGACACATGTGAGAGTCTTCGGTCTTGTATCTTCGTAGCCCATCAGTCCGACCCATGTCTAACAGGCCGGACGCCCGAGCACCCCTTAGTCCAGGACTCCCTCAGTAGCCCCTGAACCATGCTTCAATGACGAGGTGTCCTGCGTGCAGATTGTCTTCGGCATTGCAATGCGGGTTCCTCCTCCGAATACTCCAACACAGTCTTTGAATACGACTAACATGTCTGGATCTGCAAAGCAAGTATCACACACCACCACAGAGAGTATAATATTTCACGAGTCCAATCTGCTGACAATTTTTTGATAATGTGCACCACGTCACCACCCGGTCATTATTTCGAACCGTTTTTTCGGCCTGCCACTTCGAGATGCGGTCTCATTGGCACGTCTTGTCAAAGCAGAGATCGTGTCCCCTTATTATGGGATACTCATCAATACGGGCGTGGATAATCCAACCGTGCCATTTGCAAAGCCCTTGGGAATAGGCGAGTTTTAAGGTGAGTGGGGAGGCACTTGATATTCACTGCTTTTATAAGGAGATAAGGATTCTCTTCTTTCACCCACACCTTCTCTCTCTGCCCTCCCATTCTCGAGCTCCAGCACCCAAGTCCTCATATTTTCCGCCTCAAGAAAGCACTCGACCATGTCCGGATCTAGAGCGCAAGGCAAGTGGATGGCCTCCTCCGTCAAGGAGAAGGACATCACCGATCTTCAGGAGGCCAGGTACCTAGCAAAAGAAATCGCCCACCAGCTTCCGGCCAAGGGGCAAATCGTCCCCTCCACAAAGCCCAATGAGACGGTGGTGCTCATCCCCCATTTCGTCCGTGGGTTAGGGTTTCCTCTCCACCCTTTCGTCCGCAGACTCATGTTCAATTATGGGCTAGATTTCCATGATCTAGCCCCGAACTCCTTCCTCAACATCTCAGCATTCATTGTCGTGTGTGTGTCCTTCCTACGCATTCCACCCCACTTCAGAATGTGGCTTAAGATCTTCAACATGAAGCCGAAGGTGGTGGACGGCCAACACCCAGAGTGCGGAGGTGCCATGGTGAGCAAGATGCCCAATGTCCCGTGGCCCAAAGGCACCTTCGTGGAGACCGTCAAGGGGTGGCAGAAGCTGTGGTTCTACTTCACAGAGCCCCGCGACTCCTCCTGGGCCGCGGCTCCCAAAGTCAAATCCGGGGCCCCAACGCGGCTTACCTCCTGGAAAGAGAAGGGCCTGGATTGGTCTTCGTCAGACGAGCTGACAACGCTTCGGACACGCATCCAAAGCATGATGGACAAGAACGTCCAGCTTGTTGACGTGATTCAGGTGATGCTAATTCATTGGATCCTTCCCTACTAGAGCCGGGCTTGTCACCTATGGGAGTTTGATTCGTCTGAACACAAGACCCTGCAACGGTTCTTCGAGACTACACACGAAGACATCTGGAAGGTGCTCTTCAAGGCCAACGAGACGTGGTCGAAGACAACCGAAGACCGTGGGCATGACCTGGCTCATCCCGCCAATTCGATAAGTTCTCCATGCTTCAAGGCATATCCCTTGCTTGCTTACTCAAGGAGGATGTACAAACTTCCCTATTTGTTTTTTTCAGGGTTGGACGAAGAAGGTAGAGCGGATTCAGTGTCCGGCTCCGCTGCCCGAGGACCCAGCCATCCCGCGCTTGATGAAGATGCTGGTTCCGACGCCCTACAAGGCGCCGGAGAAGAAGGCCAAGAAGAAGGCCAAGGGGACTAGAGGTGCCCTCCGCCCCAAGGGTACTTCAGACATGGTGTCCGAAGACGCTGAAACTCACTCCGCCGCTGAAGATGACGAAGAGGAGGAATAAGAAGAAAGCAACTCCCCCCACCCTGAGGGGGGAAAGAACAGGGCGGCCTCCACAAATCTGGAGGCCGAGGCGTCCCAGAAGGGGAAGGTCTCCCTCGCGGATAGCTCCGCATGGGACAACGACAGCAGCCCAGAATGGCGCCCCCAGGATAAGCCCCTAGCCGAATCGTGAGTATCCGAAGACCCCGATGCATTCATATATCAACCTTTTTACTTTGTGATTTTAACATGTTGAACCATGTACTTGCAGTCTGGCTCGTTCCGCCCTCGAGCAATCCTTGTCTTCGGGGAACTCGCTGGACCCGAAGGCGATGGACAGCAGGTCCCTTCCGACGGCCTCCTGTCCCAAGGTCATGGCTGACATCGAGGTGTTGTCCCAAAGGATCCCAGACCAGGGAGAGACGCAAGAGGCCGTCAGGGCGGCTCTAGAGGGCAAGATCTCGGCCGCTGGACACATGGGGGAGCAGATCCCCATGAAGACTGGCGATGGGGGCCATGTCCAATTTGGGCCCCAGCCGAATATGGTCCCGGAGACCCATACGGCTCCGGAATCCGGAAGATAGCCTCCTTCATTAGAAGGGGGTGTGCCTATTCCGCCGGTGACCTCTGTCCAACCGGAGGCACCGGATACTCTACTGGAAGCACTGCAAAGTGCTTCCATCGTTGAGGAACACCATACCCTTATGGGTGTGGTGATTGAGAAGATTCAGTCCACGAAAAGTGGGCTGACCGAAGCCTGCACAAGCCTTCTAACAGGCTTTGAGGTAAGCAATGTAACTTTGTGAAAAGAAAATCACAGTATAGATAGTAGCCCCTGAGACTCTGTTGGGTGTTTGGAAAGAAGAGCCGAACAGAGGATTAAACAATTTTTCGCAAGAGACTAACCAGATATGTTTATGTGAATAAGCAGGCATCGCTGTTGGCCACGACTTATCATGCTGCCAAAGTCTCTGGACTGAAGCAGAGGCTGGAGCAGACCGAGGAAGAGCTCGGTCGTGCGAAAAAGCAGCTGGAGGACAATCAAGGTATTCAATGTTTTTGTGTATATCCGGGAGGGATGAATGTTTGTGCGCTGACCACAGTGCCGCGATATTTTCATAGGGGTGGCGACCGATGTAGAGGCCCTCAAGAAGGCACTGGCCAAGGCTAGGGAGAGGGCGGCAAAGGAACGGGCCGCCCGAGAAAAGCATGGGACCAGGATTCGTGAGGTCCAGCAGGAGCTCCAAGATGCCGTGAACAAATACGAGTCTTTGGAGCGCCAGAATGCGGACCAAGAGTCCCAACTCGTGAGGGTCCGCCAAAGTGCACAAGAGGCCCGGGCCGAAGCCCAAGGCACCCTCCAGGAAATCCAAGAGGCTAAGAAGATTGCGGTGGGTAAGGCTTTTATTATGCAAAGCAAGTGTGCGAAGACAAGATATCTCTTACTGACCCGGATTTGGAGTTGTCCAGGGGCTTTTGCGGATTTGCCGTGCAGCGTTTTTGACGCTGCGGCATTCTTCCGAGCCGAAGAAGGGAGCGCAACAGAGAAGCTGTCCTGGTCGCAGTACCTTGCGCCAGAACTTCCGGTGTCTTTTAGTGAACAGCTAAAACAGCTGGTTCAGCTGCATAGTGTGGCCGAACTAGCCATGAAGGACTTAAAAATCCGCCTATGGCATGCAGAAGCTATGCCTGACGGCTACTTCAGACTCTCGTGAAGCGGCTGGTCCATGCCTGCCCTCGGCTTGACGCTGTCAAGCGGTCGGCCTGTATAGAAGGTGCGCGGATGGCCTTCGCCTGTGTCAAGATGCAATGGGCGAAGATGAATGCCGTCAAGCTCGCGACCGAAGAGCCGCTCGTGGGAAAGGAGCACCGCACACCCGCACGATATTTCGACGATGTCATGGAGGGATCCCGCATTAAGCAGAGCAGTGTGCTAAGGACATTATTTTTGAATGATTATATTCCTGTTATCCCGTCCTGTAGTATTGAACAGAGCTGTTATGTAATGTAATGCTTGTTTATTTGTTGAAGTTTTTACCTCCTGTGCGGCCATTTTTATTAAATCTGAGGGTTGGCCAGTCATCGGCTTCAGCCCCCACGTAGGTAGTACGGGGGTGTTCGGGATGAATCTAAACACTCTTTATCCCAACATTTGGTCCTTAAAGGAGGTGTTTAGCGCAACGAACCAGGCAATCATACTATGTGGCTTTATCACCCTCACTTAGTCATAGGAGTTTGACAATAAAAAGTTAGGAACAACTCATATTATTCGAACTAGGATGCTGTAAATATCTGATCGAATAAGAACCGATTCATCGCATAATGCGGAAAAATCGATAAAGATTTGAAACCTCCGAAGAGCTGACCGGCTCACGCCGCATCATGACAGTCAATTTTCAACTTTCTGTACTGAGGTGCTCATCCGGATAAACCATGACACAATCGCAGTAGTTCTCCCTTTACTACCCTAGCCGATATAGCGGAACGTAAGGTAGTAAGCACACGAGCCGGGCAACCCAACAATTGACCAAAGACATGATTCAGAGCCGATGCATATAATGCTACATTCGGGGTGCCGAACTGTACTGTAAAAAGTGTTCGGACTTTGTTGTCGTGTTATGGGGCACAATGAAGCCCCTGGCGGAATAAAGCGCACCAAAGTGTACGGGTGCGATTTGATAAGATTAACAAAAGAACAAACTAGTGCCACCGAAGTTGGGCGGCAAACTATTTCCATTATAGATTGGTTAATATGTCAAAGCGTATTTTGTACAAGTAGTGCGATAAGCAACAGTGGCTATTTAACATGCCAAGAACAAGGAGGGGCTGCGTACGGGTCCTGAAAGCGGTTAGAATGATCGTCGTGAAGAACATCTAGAGATTCCCCGACACGTATGTGCTACTTGCCACCTTGGTGTGTCCATCCTTCGAAAGGACCGATTAGGAGGCCTTCGAGAGGGGCCTATGGAAAAGAAGACCTGAAAAGGAAAAAAGAAAAGAAAAAAGAAAAAAAGTGAAAGTATGTGTGTCCAAGGGAGGTCAACCGTATTATGGATCACAATCTAGTTATGCCTCTGTCTATGCCCATGGTATTTTGAGTGTGCAATTATGTATGCATGACACGAATGCCGCCACTTGGTGGGGTCTAGGACGGAGGCCGAATTGCTAGTTAGGCTCTTGACGAGCTGGGTTGTGTGGGTGAAGAGTAGTCCGGACTCGTTTGACAGTGTCCGGGAGTGTGGCCGCCGAATTAAGGTTCTGCTTGTGGAGGCTGCTCTGTACCTCTGCTGCCAGGGCGGCGGTGTGCTCCTCGGTATGGAGGGAGCGCTCCGTGTTTCCTTTCACTGTTATGACGCTGCGTGGTTTGGGTATATTGAGCTTGAGATAAGCATAGTGCAGTACCGCATTGAATCAGGCAAACGCAGTCGTCCAAGCAGTGCGTGATAGCCGCTGCGGAAGGGGACAATATCGAAGATTAACTCCTCGCTTCGGAAGTTTTCCGGAGATCCGAAGACGACCTCCAATGTAATTGAGCTCGAGCAACGGGCCTCTATGCGTGGTATAACTCCTTTAAATAAGGTGGTTTTGGTGGGCTTGATCCTTGATGGATCGATGCCCATTTTGCGCACTATATCCTGGTAAAGGAGGTTGAGGTTGCTGCCACCGTCCATGAGGACTCGTGTGAGGTGAAATCCATCAATTATTGGGTCGAGGACTAGTGCGGCTGACCCGCCATGCCAGATGTTGGTCGGATGGTCCCTGCGATCGAAGGTGATCGAGCATGACGACCATGGGTTGAATTTTGGGGCGACTAGCTCTATCGCATAGATGTCCCTGAGCGCTCGCTTGTGCTCCCTCTTGGGGACATGGGTAGTGTATATCATGTTCACCATTTTGATATGAGGGGGAAACTTCTTCTTCCCCCTGTGTTCGATGGACGGGTCTCCTCATCATCGTTCTCACTTTGTGACCCCTTCTCCTTGTCCTCGGTATTTAATTTGCTGGCCTGTTTGAAGATCCAACAACTCCTGTGGGTATAATTGGCTGGTTTATCAGGGGTGCCATGGATCTGACATGGGCGATCGACTATGCGGTCCAGGCTGGAAGGGCCTTGATTATTTATTTTATATGGCTTCTTCCGCTGTGCTTACTTGGAGCCACTGAATGCGGCGTTGACGGCCGTGTCATCGGTATGATCACCATTGCTTCGACGCTTGTGTCTGTTGCGTCGGGGCTTGCCGTTGCTATTTCTAGCTTCCGAACTGCCAAGTTCGCTTGTGTTGTTATTGCTATGGGATAGCCAGCTATCTTCTCCAATGCAAAAGCGGGTCATGAGTGCCGTGAGGGCTGCCATGGACATCCGCTTTCTTGGCAGAGGTGTCGGGCGAGCCATTCGTCCCAGATGCTATGTGTAAATGCCGTTAGGGCTTCGGCATCTGGACAGTCGATGATCTGGTTCTTTTTGGTTCAGAATCTGGCTGACTCTCCGGGCTGTTGGATTATGTGACTTAAGTCATCGACATCCGGAGGTCGAACATATGTACCTTGGACGTTTTCAGGCAGGCTGTTCAGCTAGTGTCGGGCTGGCCCCTTGAGTTTTAGGGGAAGGTATTTGATGGCATGAAGATCATCGCCGCGCGCCATGTGAATATGGAGGATAAAGTCTTGAATCCATACCGCGGGATCTGTGGTTCCATCATATGATTTTATATTCACGGGTTTGAACCCTTCTGGGAATTCATGTTCCATTACTTCATCAGTGAAGTAGAGGGGGTGTGCGGCGCCTCTATATCGAGCCAGGTCGCGACGTATTTCGCATGGAGTCCGTCTGCAATTTTCTGCTCGGACGTAACTATTCTTGCCATGTTCGGCTTGATAGCCATCTCCGCGCGTCGGGGCACGCCCTCGTGATCCATAGATTGATCGGGTTGAACCTGCTTTACTCTTCAGGCCCTGCAGCAGATAATATGTGTATCCCTGAGCAGTTTTGTCTTTGTCTCTAAGGCAAGGTGGTACGGGCTGGTGTTCGGCTTGGGTTGCCGCTTTGTCCCGACAACGTGGTGGTCGGTCGGCCGCATTGTGCACTGACGGCACGGGCTCCAAGGCCTCGTCAATGAATTCGTACTCCTCAGCTTCTAGGATGTTTGTCCATCTGTCATTGAGCAGATCTTGATCAGCTTGAAGCTGTTTCTGCTTCTTTTTCAGGCTCCTTGTAATGGCTATTAGCCGGCACTTGATGCACTCCTGCTCGAGAGGTTCCTCAGGCACGATAAAATCCTTGTTGCCGAGGCTCACCTCATCCTTGGAGAGTGGAAGATAATTTCTGTCCTCCGAGTCTTCATGTGCGGCCTGTTCATCAGGGCTTACTCGCCCATCTTTCCGTTCATCTTGTTCAGAAGTTGCCTCAACAGGGTCTTCATTGTCTTTGGCACCGTCCGGAGTGTTATCTTCTCCTATGCCGGTGTTCCTGTCTTTGCTGCGGCGTGATTTAGAGTGGAGCCGCTGACGCCGGCATTTTGGTTGGATCTCAAGAGGTTTATCCTCAACTGGATCTTCCTTGTCATCGCCACTATTCTCTTTTGGTGCATCTACCATGTATACATCGTATGAGGAGGTGGACGTCCATCGTCCGGTGAACGGTGGGTCTTCGGCCTGCTCCTCTCTAGCATCGTCGTCCATACCATCGATGTCTTCGGAGTCGTAATCGAGCATGTTGGTTAAGTCTTCGACAGTGGCTATTAACTGGGTGGGGGTGAGAAGCCAAATTCTCCATCGTCAGCCTCCAGTTCAAACCGGATATAATTCGGCTGAGAGTCCCACACTAAGGAGAGTGTTTTTAATGAGTTTAGCACGTCGCATAAAGGCGAGTGCCGAAAGATGTCTGCGGATCTGAATTCGACGATCAATGCCTGATCATGCTCATCGTGCGAGGATGCACATGGTTCGAAACATGTAGCCGGAAACGGGTTTGAGATTCTGGTGACACGGATCCCACTCGAGGTTGGGTCGGTGTGCGGCTCTGACGCTGCTGAGCCTGCGGTTTCCGTGGTGGGGTTGAGCCTCCCGTCCTCGGATGGCATAATCTGCTCCGGAGCAGTTACATGCGCTATACATTGGGCATGGTCCGATGACAGATTTAAGTCATATTTATCATGGCGACAGGGAGCGGCTGCCGTGGTCTCGAATCCGTCGAATATCAAGTCTCCGCAGATATCCGGGACGTAGTTCAAGCTTCCAAATCTGACCTGACGGCCAGGGGCATAGCTATCGATCTGCTCGTGATGGCCACGCGAGTTGGCTTGTAGTACGAAACCTCCGCATACGAAGATCTGTCCGGGGAGGAAGGTTTCTCCATGGACTACATTGTTGTAGATGACTGACAGGGCCATCAAACCTCTTGACGACGACACAGCGGAACTCTCAATAAAAGCACCAATGTCGGTGTCAAAACCGGCGGATCTCGGGTAATGGGTCCTGAACTATGCGTCTGAGGTTGATGGTAACAGGAGACAGGGAACACAATGTTTACCCAGGTTCGGGCCCTCTCGATGGAGGTAAAACCCTACGTCCTGCTAGATTAATATTGATGAGTATGGGGGTTACAAGAGTTGATCTACCACGAGATCGTAATGGATAAATCCCTAGAAGTATAGCCTATCTGATTATGATTGTCCCTACGGACAAAGCCCTCCAGTTTATATAAACACCAGAAGGGACTAGGGTTATAGAAAGACGGTTACAGAGAAAGGAATCTTCATATCCGAACGCCAAGCTTGCCATCCACGCCAAGGAGAATCCCATCCGGACACTGGTGAGAATCTTCGGTCTTGTATCTTCATAGCCCATCAGTCCGGCCCATGTCCAACAGGCCGGACGCCCGAGGCCCCCTTAGCCCAAGACTCCCTCAGCGAGCTCTCACTGGCACCGACATGGAAGCGCCATGCCGGTCGAGAGAGTGTCGCCTGCGCCACTTCCTAGTGCACGTGACTGCTCTGCGTTCAAAGGTCACAATAGCCGGCCACAACGTGCATGTAAAAAGTTCTTGGGAGTCCGTCCTACAGCTAGCTGTCCTCCCCCAACTCGTCAATCTCTTCCAGTAGTGCTAGTACTCCATGGCTCGATCCATCGATAAGCAAGCGAGAAAGTTATCGTATACTCGGTTTGCGGTGAGTGGCATGCCGAGTGACCGTGTGGGTGGAGCCATGGAGGAGGGTGAGACACGAATGCGACAGATGTGATTTAAACGTTGGTTTTGCTCGATGGCACGATCCAACAAAACGAAATGTTGGTTTCTCTCCGTTTCCATTTTTTCTCCGGAAAAACGGAAACTTTCCACTCCATTTTCATTCCTACTCCAAGGTTGCCCCGTTACAACATTCTATCAAATACAAAGGAAAACTAACACGCATGCTGATGCATCTCAATGATTCATAGATCATAACCAATTTTTACTTCACAACTAAAGACAAAAGTTGTGAGAGCGTGTACAAAAGAAAAACTATTGATGGGGTCACTATGACTTAAACCCTAAACCCTAAACAGGATTCAATTTCCTGGCTAGGTAGAACCTGTCGAAGGAAGGACGGCTAGCACCCTCGGATCATATGATGCTTTTGTGCAGTTCCACTAAAATCGAGCTGAGCATCCCTGATGGCAAAGATATTGAGAAAGTGTGATTAGAATAATAGTACTGGCACTAGTTCGTGAGACATAAACTTAGCACAAACAGAAGCCGATAGAAGTAGAGAAAGATCGACATGGAGATGGAGCTACATGGGGAGCTTCAGCAGTGGAGCAAGCCGGCTCCAAAAGGAAGATGTACTACTACCTGGGACGTCGGGCTGTAGCTAGGAGGCGGTTGGGACGCACCGACTATGGGTTTTCTCCCTCGCCGATGTCGACCGCGTCTACGCAAAACATTGTTCCCTTCCTCCAGCTGCGGGATCAGGCCAGATATGTGAGCAGCGGTGTGGCAACCATCTTTCTATGCTTGTGAAGAGAGCAACCCAAGCAAGCAGGCTTGTAGCTTTGGCTCCTGCTAGTCTATATATAGTGGTTTTCTTTTTCTCTCCATATCAACCAGTTTATATTGCATACGTGTCATTGAAGAGTGAAATGATGGTTGCTTCTTCCGACTAACTTACTGTGTGATTTGACTACTCCTTAGTGGCCCCTACACGTACTCCTCCTACGTGTATGACCGTTCCTGAGTCTCACTTGTACTTATCTCTATTTTCTTGCATGACACGTAGACAGGTGTAACATCCCAATTTTCAATTTGGATGTTATACATAGGTCATCATATGCATAACATATTTTTTTTGCATTTTGGTTGTGATCCTAGAAATCTTAAGCAACTCAAGGACCCAAGGAGAGAGTTGGGGATTTCATTTATTTTCATATTTGAATTTTTCTCAAATTTGAAAAGAGGATCAATTTGGATTTAATATTTTTATTTCCAATTTTTTCCAAAATTTAAATTAAAAAAGAGTAGATAATAGGACTTCTTCAAAAAGAGAGGAATATTGGAGGAAAAATTTTGAAATCAAATAAATATTTTATTTGGATTTTATGTGAGATTTTATTTGAATTATAAAAAATATGCATTTTTGAAAATTGCATTTTAGGCCAGAAAAATGTTCACTTTGTTCTAAATATTTTATTTAGATGGTGAAAATTGTTTTTAGCATTTTTAGCATTTTTTATATTTTATTAGGATTTTATTCGGGCGAAATTTATTTGAAAAAAAGTTCTCCGCCCGACTGTGCCAAAGGCCCAGCCAAGGCGGGCGGCGGCGACCTTACCCGTGCGGGAGCCGTGCCGCCGCCGGACACTTGGAGTCCGGACTCCTCCACCGCCGCCCCC
>NC_041388.1:78606790-78621376 GCF_002162155.2 Triticum dicoccoides
CGCCATCCCGTGCCGCCGCTCGCTGACGTCGCACGCCGGCCCCGCCTCGCCGGATCTCGCCTCGCCGCCGTCGTCCCTATTTTTTTGAAGAATCAGTAAAAACCCACAAAATCGTCGCCCCGGTTTGTTTTCGTTAGATCGGTTTAGTTTTTTTCGGTTTCCCTAATTAGCGAACGTTCGTCCGAACGTTTCTATTAGCGAACGTTTTTTGCCCGTTTGTCCCTGATAGAGAACGTTTGTTCGGTAATCTTTTTCTTTTCTTTTATTTTCTGCCAGGGACCTATCCTCAATTATTTTTATTGCAGATTAGCCCCTAATCTTCAAACGGTCGCAACTTTTTGCTCGCTCGTCCAAATCCAGTGAAACAAACACCAAAATCTTCGTCTCAGAGCCCTCTTTCCAGTTAACCAAGTTGAACATGATCTTGACAAATTAAAATTTGGTTGCAAGCAGATTTGAATTTGAATTTCTTTTGACCGTAGTTAGAGTTTCATAGCTCCGATTTGATTGATTCTTTTTGCAAATCGAAGCTCTTCTCTTGTACTTTCGATTTGGATCTTTTCTCTTGACTTTTACCCTTGCATCTATTTCTTGAGTGCTTATGTATGCTATTTTTTGTTTGCGATAAGAGTTTCCGGAGTGCGAAGTGTGCTACTATGAGTCACTAGGGTTTTCAGATCGTCAGCAATGCAAGTAATACTTTGATCATACCCCTTTATTACCCAGTTTTTATGCGTTAGTTTCAAACCCTCAAACATTGCATGAGTAGGAACTGTTTTACATGTGGGTATTGGGAAGTAGTTGTTGAGGAAGTACCTACTGCCCTATTCCATTAAACCCTGGGAGTTACTTCTACGTTATGCTTATACTGCTATGCTATGCTCGTAGACGTAGTTTGGTATGAGTGATTCATGATAGTTGTGACTATTATTATGAACAAAGGGTTTATTTTAAGGTGGCTAGTTCAACACACATCTAGGTGGATTGTTTGTGGGCACCTGGGGTAATCCAGTGTTGTCCAAGGAGATCCCGGGGAATCCGTGTGAGCATCCTATGGTCTGCAACCCAGGCTCAAAGGGATCATAAAATTATTCATGCTAGAAACTTCCGTGTGTGGCCACAAGCCATTATGGGCTCTGGCATAGTTGAGTATGTTGTGTGACCTCTTTTAGTGGTAAACTAGCATATGTAGGGTATTTTAGGTGGTATGGTTTACCCATCGAAAGGGCTAATGCTTATGAAAGACTGTGTCTCGGTCATTCATTTCTCAAACATCATGCAGTGCGAGAAAACAAACGGAGGAGATTGATTCTTGTGGGGAAAAGTGCGCAAATCTCTACAGAGTGTACAAACTAATCATGGTTAGCCGTGCCCCCGGTTACGGACATCTTGAGTATCTGGTGCTTGAATTATTATGTTGATCTCATCACTTTACTTAATTAATTTGTTGGGTTAATGTTTATTAATTTTGGGATTGAGATGGGGTTACCATTCTCAATGTTTTCAACAAACTTGTAGTTAAATAAAATATATTCCTCTATTGTAGGGAAAAACTAGCTTTTTCTACAAAAATAACCTTTGAGCCTCCACTAGCCAAATATTATATAGTTATAGATGCTACTTGTTCATTGCTCTATAGTGTTATTTTGCCAGCATATTTCATGTGCTGACCCGTTTCGGGCTGCAACGTATTATGGTGCAGACTTTTCATACGAAGAGTAAGGTGCGCTAGGTCGTTGTCTTGCACTCAGCTATGCCGTTGGAGTTGATGGACTCATTTTACCTTCGAAGCCTTCCGCTGTTATCTTCATTAGATGGCCTTTAGCCATATTATTGTAATAAGTACTCTCTTTTAAGATATTCGATGTAATAAGTGTGTGATTGAACTCTATTTTAAATCCTTCAAGTACTATGTGTGTCAGCATTACCGATCTAGGGATGACACTTATGCACAGAGATTTGACCGTTTGAGGTCGGTTCGCTAGAAGATGGTATCAGGGCACACACTGACTGTACGACGCAACCACTAAGATGAGCCATAGGACACTCTTCTCTACTCATTTCTGACTCTTCTCCACTTTCCACTCTATGGATGGCGGATTCAAGGAACAAGTTTTCTCAACCGGATGAAGACACCCCTTTTGGGCGACACTTGAAGGAGGCCACTAGATACCTGAACATCGGAATACCAAGCTTCACCGGGACCTACACCGCCACTCTACCGGAAGAAGAGCGCTGGACCATTCGAGTACATGTCCCAGGAAGGACATTCATACCAGTTACTGAGCCCATAGAGTTTTCCTTTGATGCACCAACCTGGAGTCTAGGAAAGAGCATGGTAGCTCACATCGCCATGGGACGCATCGGCGAAGTTTACCGCAAGGATCTTAAGGACACCATCTACCGGATATGTGGATGCTGAGATGAGCAACGGGAGATGATCAGCACCAGGAGGGACAAGTCCATTGCAGCTTACATCCAGGAGTTAAACCAACACATTCGTCGTTAGGAGAACCAGATGTGCACCAGCATGATAAACCTGAAGAAGGTGATGACCAGGAACATGGAGCTAGAAGAGGAACTTAAGTTTACACGCGATGGATATAAAGAGGAAATTGTAGTTCCACTAAAGAAGAATGAAGATCTAAAGAAGAAGCTAGGAGTATTCATGGGAGACCCTGTGCCAGGAGGTGATGACCATCCTGAAGACTACATCATCATCAATGATACCAACTCCGGCCCTGACAGTGATGATGACTATGAAGACGAAGCTGGAGCAGATATCATGGAATCTTCTTCTGATCAAAATTTCTAGTTCACCACCATATTATCAGTAGTATTCCCCCATGTATAAAAAATAGTCCGAGTATTTTGTAACGGTAGTCAGATCAATTGTATGCCCTTGTTTGAATTGAGTGGTGTGTTATGATTGTGTTTGTCTCATGTGCATATGGGTAGTGATTTTCTCCTTAGACCTCACTCTATTCTAATCTCTCCCCTCTAAAACCTATCAGATGCCTCCGAGACGTGACCCCGGATTTGTCTCCCCGTCGGAGCTCACCCAGTTGATCCAGCAGTAGAATGCCTTGATGCAGCTACTAGTCTAGAACCAAGGCAACAACAAAAACAATAACAACAACCCACCACCACCACCTCTAGTGGACAACTTAGCCCGTTTTCTGAGGTTGAATCCGCCGGTGTTTTCGAGTAGCACCGAGCTGATTGTTGCTGATGACTGGCTCCGCAGAATTCAAAGGGAGCTGACCACCGCAGGTTGCACAGATGCAGAGGAGGTGCGCTTCGACACACAACAATTGGATGGACCAGCTGTCTCATGGTGGGAGAATTACATAGCCACTTTTCCCATAGCCAATGTCACATGGGATCAGTTTCAGCAAGCTTTCTGTACCGCCCATGTCTCAACTGGAACAATGAGTATGAAGAAGCGTGAGTTTCGCAACTTACGCCGGGGAAATCGTATTGTGGGGCAGTATGTGGATGGGTTTAAAGTTAGCTTGTTATGCCCCGGATGATGTGTCCACAGACGCCATGAAGCAGGAGAAGTTTATGGAAGAGCTGAATGATGAGCTGAGCATGCAGTTGATGGTGGCAACATTCAATAACTACCAGGATTTGATAGATAGGGCACTTATGATTGAACGCAAACAACAGCAGATAGAGAGCCGGAAACGGAAGTATGGACAGGGGAAGTACAATTCTGGAGCTCAGCAGAAGGCTCGCTTTACCCCTAACTCCGGAGGTTACACCCATAACCATGGAGGCCATATCCACAATGGAGGAAGCTCACATAACCACAGTGGGCCTAAGAATGGAAACGGGAATGGAGCAAGCAGCAACCAGAACCGTCCCAACCCAGGAATGCCTGCCAAGAAGGACCTGAGCCATGTTACCTGTTACAAGTGTGGGAGGACTGGACATTACGCCAATGATTGCTCAGAGTTGAAGAATGGCAACAGAAATGGAAACTCTGGGAAGAAGCCCAATCCCTTCACCAGAGGTCGGGTGAACCACATCAACGTGGGGGAGGTTGAAGATCAGCCTGACGCAGTGATCGGTAAGTTTTTGATTAAGTCATTTACCGCACTCGTTCTTTTTGACACTGGTGCATCGTGTTCATACATATCAAGGGGATTTGTGGACAAGTTTAAATTTCCAACCTTACCCATAGGTCACCCATGTTAGTAAGCTCGCCAGGAGAAGAGCATATGGCCAGCCAATGGTATGATCGGTTACCCTTAATGATTGGTACCATGTTTTCCCCTCAGACCTAATAATTTTGGAGTCCCAAGGATTGGATATAATAGTAGTCCTGGATTGGTTATCAAAGTATGGAGGAAACATCGATTGTGCTAGTAAGTCGATTTTACTCACCACCCCGGAGGGAAAAAGGATCAAGTATGTGTCTAGGCATGCGCCAAGGAGGACCCAAGTAAATTCTATCTAGGGAGTTGTTCAGGAAGGAGTGCCTATTGTGAAGGATTACCCGGATGTATTTCCATAAGAACTTCCAGGCATGCCGCCAGATCGAGACATAGATTTTTTTATTGAGCTGCTACCAGGCACCGAAACAATATCAAAGAGACTGTATCGGATGCCCGCAAATGATCTTGAGGAAATTAAGAAGCATATTAAGGAGTTATTGGAGAAAGGCTACATCCGACCAAGTTCATCACCTTGGGGAGCCCCTGTGCTCTTAGTTGAGAAGAAGGATGGTTCTTTGAGAATGGTTGTTGGTTATCGGGCCTTAAATGAAGTGACGATAAAGAACAAGTACCCACTATAGATGATCAATGATCTATTTGAACAGTTGCAAGGAGCTAAAGTATTCTCCAAGATTGATCTGCGATCAGGATACCACTAACTGAAGATCCGAGAACAGAATATACCTAAGACAGCTTTCACCACAAGGTACGGGCTATATGAGTACATGGTCATGTCATTTGGACTAACTAATGCCCCTGCCTATTTTATGAGCATGATGAACAAGGTGTTCATGGAGTTTTTGGATAAATTTGTAGTGGTGTTCATTGATGATATTTTGGTGTACTCGAAGAATGAAGAGGAACACAAGGAACACTTGCGCTTAGTTCTCGAGAAGCTCAGGGAACATCAGTTGTATGCCAAGTGTAGCAAGTGTGAGTTTCAGTTGAAGGAAGTTGGATTTCTTGTACATGTTATATGAGGAGAAGGTATAGAAGTAGACCCCACCAAGATTCAGTCTGTCACTAAGTGGTGGCACCCACCTCAGTTGGAGAGATCCATAGTTTTCTGGGACTCCCAGGATATTACAGGAGGTTCATTGAGAATTTCTCCAAGATTGCGAAACCCATGACCGAGTTGTCGAAGAAGGACACCAAGTTCAAAAGGACTGAAGATTGTGAGGCCAGTTTTCAGGAGTTGAAGAAACGTTTGGTTACAGCCCCAGTGCTGATTCTTCCTGATATACGCAAGGAATTCCAAGTGTATTGCGACGCTTCTCGCTTAGGACTTGGAGGAGTACTAATGCATGATGGAAGAGTTGTTTTGTATGCCTCCTGTCAGCTTCGACCTCATGAGTTGAATTATGCCACACATGATTTGGAGTTAGCAGCCATAGTGCATGCGCTCAAGACCTGGAGACATTTTTTGATTGGAAATAGATGTGATGTGTACACGGATCACAAGAGTGTGAAGTACATTTTCACGTAGAAGGAGTTGAATCTGAGGCAGAGGAGATGGTGGGAGCTCATAAAGGATTATGATATGAAGTTGCACTATCATCTAGGGAAGGTCAATGTCGTAGAAGACACTTTGAGCCGCAAGAGTAATGCCAATACCCTCGTAAGCGGAGGATTACCACAAGAATTAGTTAACGATCTCAAGGAACTTTGTTTGGAGATACTTCCAAGAGGTTTTGTTGCAAGAATGGAGGTTCAGTCTATGTTATTGGGAAAGATTCGAGAAGCTCAGAAGGATGATAAGGAAATCGCTGAGATAAAGGGGAAGATGAGCAAAGGAAAAGCCAAGGGTTTTCGTGAGGATGAGCACGAGACTTTATGGTTTGAGGATCGTATATATGTGCCCAATAATGTGGAGATCAGGAAGTTAATACTTCAGGAAGCTCATGACTCGCCATACTCGATTCACCCCGGAAACACGAAGATGTATTTGGATTTGAAGGAGCATTTCTGGTGGACAGGTATGAAGAAGGATATTGCCGAGTATGTAGCACTATGTGATGTATGTCAGAGAGTAAAGTAAGAACATTAGAAGGCGGCAGGATTGCTTCAGCCTATGCCGATACCCGAATGGAAGTGGGACAAGCTTGGCATGGATTTCATCACCGGATTACCGAGGACCCGATCGGGATATGATTCAATCTCGGTAGTAGTTGATCGCTTGACCATGGTAGCTCAATTTATCCCAGTGAAAACAACCTATACAAGCGCGAAGTCGGCCAAGATATATATGACCAGGATCGTATGTCTGCATGGAGTTCCGAGGACCATCCTATGAGATAGAGGGACACAGTTTACTTCGATGTTTTGGAATCAATTGCACCAGACTTTGGGTACTAGGCTAGAGTACAACCTTTCATCCATAGACCGATGGAGAGATAGAGAGAGTCAATCGTATTCTGGAGGACATGTTGAGAGCTTGTGCGCTAGATTATGGATCTAGTTGGGATGACAATTTGCCTTACGTAGAGTTCTCATACAACAACAGTTATCAGGCTAGTTTGAAAATGGCACCTTTTGAAGACTTGTCTGGAAGAAGGTGCAGGACACCGTTGATGTGGGATGAAGTTGGAGACCGTCAGTTGTTTGGACCAGATCTGATCAAAGAGTCTGAAGAGAAGGTTAAGTTGATTCGAGATAGACTGAGGGTAGCTCAGTCCAGGCAGAAGAGTTATACCGATACTAAATGCAAGGAGGTAGTCTATGAAATTGGAGATCAAGCATATCTTCGTGTGTCACCACTCCAAGGAATTAGACGATTTGCAGTTAAGGGAAAGTTAGCCCCGAGATTTGTAGGACCGTACTGAGTTCTGGAACGTATGGGAGAAGTTGCCTACAAGTTGGAGTTACCCGAAGGTTTGTCAGGAGTTCAGGATGTGTTTCACATTTCCCAGTTGAAGAAGTGTCATGCAGAGATGGCTGATATTCCTCTGAGAGATATAGTGCCCCTAGAAGGAATTCAGTTGGATAGTGACCTAACCTACGAGGAGAAGCCCGTCAAGATTCTCGAGTCTGCCAGCCGAGTTACATGCAGCAAGGTTATCAAGTTTTGCAAAGTTCAATGGATCCAGCATACCGAGGATGAAGCCACCTGAGAGCGAGAGGAAGACCTATGTAAAGACCACCCACACCTATTTTTTTAGCCAACCTGAATCTCGAGGGCGAGATTCATCTTAAGGGGGGTAGGTTTGTAACATCCCAATTTTCAATTCGGATGTTATACATAGGTCATCATATGCATAACATATTTTTTTGCATTTTGGTTGTGATCCTAGAAATCTTAAGCAACTCAAGGACCCAAGGAGAGAGTTGGGGATTTCATTTATTTTCATATTTGAATTTTTCTCAAATTTGAAAAGAGGATCAATTTGGTTTTAATAGTTTTCTCTCCAATTATTTCCAAAATTTAAATTAAAAGAGAGAAGATAATAGGACTTCTCCAAAAAGAGAGGAATATTGGAGGAAATTTTTTAAAATCAAATAAATATTATATTTGGATTTTATTTGATATTTTATTTGAATTACAAAAAATATGCATTTTTAAAAATTGCATTTTAGGCCAGAAAAATGTTCACTTTGTTCTAACTATTATTTAGACGGTGAAAATTGTTTTTACAATTTTTAGAATTTTTTTATATTTTATTATGATTTTATTCCGGAGAAATTTATTTAAAAAAAATTCTCCGCCCGACTAGGCCAAAGGCCCAGCCGAGCCGGGCCGCCGCCACCTTCCCCGCGCGGGAGCCGCGCTGCCGCCGGACTCCCGGAGTCCGAGCCAGACTCCACCACTGCCGCCCCCTCACCCAAAGAAGCCATCGCCCCCTCTTTATATACGCCGCCACCCCCGGCCTCTCTCCACCACAAGCCACCGCCCGCAGCCTCCGCCCATCACCGCCCGCAGCCGCCCGCGTCGTGTGCCCACGCCGCCGCCTGCTGCCGCCGCTGCTCCGCCGCCAACACCGCTCGCCAGCCCGTGCCTGCGCTCGCTGACGCCAGACGCAGCCGCACGCCGCCATGCCTCGCCGGATCTCACCTCGCCGCCGTCGTCCCAGTTTTTTCCAAGAATCGGTAAAAACCGGCAAAACCGTGCCCATGGTTTTTTTCGTTAGATTGGTTTAGTTTTTTTCGGTTTCGTGAATTAGCGAACGTTCGTCTGAACGTTTCTGTTAGCAAACGATTTTTGCCCGTTTGTCCCTGATAGCGAACGTTCGTTCGATTGTCTTTTTCTTTTATTTTATTTTCTGCCAAGGACCTATCTACGATTATTTTTATCGCAGATTAGCCCATGATCTTCAAACGCTCGTAACTTTTTGCTCGCTCGTCCAAATCCAGTGAAACCAACGCAAAAATCTTCGTCTCGGACCCCTCTTTCCTGTTAACCAACTTGAAGATGATTTTGACCTCAGTTAGACTTTCCGACCTCCAATTTGATTGATTCTTTTTGCAAATCGAAGCTCTTCTCTTGTACTTTCGATTTGGACCTTTTCTCTTGAGTTTTACCCTTGCATCTATTGCTTGAGTGCTTATGTATGCTATTGTTTGTTTGCGATAGAGTTTCCGAAGTGCGAAGCATGCTACTACAAGTCACTAGGGTTTTCAGATCGTCAGCAAGGCAAGTAACACTTTGATCATACCCCTTTATTACCCAGTTTTTATGCATTAGTTTCAAACCCTCAAACATTGCATGAGTAGGAATTGTTTAACATGTGGGTATTGGGAAGTAGTTGTTGAGGTAGTACCTATTGCCCTATGCAATTAAACCTTGGGAGTTACTTCTACTTATGCTTATACTACTTTGCTATGCTCATAGACGTGGTTTGGTTTGAGTGATTCATGACAGTTGTGAGTATTATTATGAACAAACATTTATTTTAAGGTGGCTACTTTAACACACATCTGGGTGGATTATTTGTGGGGACCTGGGGTAATCCAGTTTTGTCCAAGGACATCCCTGGGAATCCGTGTGATCATCCTATGGTCCGCCACCCAGGCTCAAAGGGATCACAAAATTATTTATGCTAGAAACTTTCGTGTGTAGCCACAAGCCATTATGGGCTCTCGCATAGTTGAGTATGTTGCGTGACCTCTTTCAGTGGTAAACTAGTGGATGTAGGGGATTGTAGGTGGTACAGTTTACCCGTCGAAAGGGCTAATGCTTCTGAAAGACTGTGCCTTGGTTATCCGTTTCTAAAACATCATGCAGTGCAAGAAATCAAACGGAGGAGATCGAGTCTTCTGGGGAAAAGTGCGCAAACCTTGTAGAGTGTACAAACTAATCATGGTTAGCCGTGTCCCTGGTTACGGACATCTTAAGTATCTAGTGCTTGAATTATTATGTTGATCTCATCACTTTACTTAATTAATTTGTTGGGTTAATGTTTATTAATTTTAGGATTGAGATGGGGTTACCATTCTCACTGTTTCCAACAAACTTGTAGTTAAATAAAATGTATCCCTTTGTTGTAGGGAAAAACTAGTTTTCTACAAAATTAACCATAGAGCCTCCACCAGCCAAATATTCATATAGTTATAGCTGCTACTTGTTCACTGCTCTATAGTGTTATTTTACCAGCATATTCCATGTGCTTACCCGTTTCGGGCTGCAACGTATTACGTTGCATACTTTTCAGACAAAGAGTAAGGTGCGCTAGGTCATTGTCTTGCACTCAGCTATGGTGTTAGAGTTGATGGACTCATTTTACCTTCGAAGCCTTCCGTTGTTATCTTCATTAGATGGCCTTCAGCCATATTATTGTAATAAGTACTCTCTTTTGAGATATTCGATGTAATAAGTGTGTGATTGAACTCTGTTTTAAATCCTTCAAGTACTATTTTTGTCAGCATTACTGATCCAGGGATGACACTTATGCACATAGATTTGACCGTGTGAGGTCGGATCGCTACAACAGGATGCACATAGAGGAATTTTACTGCACGTTGTTACGTAGTACTGTTCTACTAGTACCCACTCCCTCCTTCCGGTTCACTACTGGTACTCCCTCCGTCCTGGCTTATTGGTCCCCTTTGTACTCAATTCATGGGCTCGTTTTCCTCAAGAAATTGTCTTTACGAACGTATTAATATCGGGAATGCATGAGTGAACAACGAATGATTAAACCTTGCATGCAATGTTTTCACAAAGCATTGACTTATGAACATATGAATGTGAGGGACTACAACCTCGTGCATGCATGCAATAGTCACACATACACATGGACGCAAAAACGCATGCGATGCCCTAATGCATGCATGTCCGAGCACACGACATAACACACACGGTCACGCTCAAGTGCTCAACCTACACGTGCATGCACACACATACTCAGCCAGGGTGAGCTAGTGACCGTATAAACACCGGGAAATATATATTGAAGCGCAATGAGCGTATTATGAAGTCCACTGACCGTGTTTTTACAAATATACAATGATAGATAGTGTATTTATCTCGTTTGAAATTAAGCCATATTGACCGGAAAGGAGGCATTATGGACTAGCATTACTTTTCTGTGTCCCGTCAACTTGCCGAACGAGGAGAAGCTTGCAGGACGGGAGAAGCTTGCGCGTTGTGGCTCACAGGACAAGGATAAACTTTTGACTAATGAAATCTCTCCCTTGCTCAGGCGGTGGACGTGCAGTAGTTAATTCGATGTTAGTTTGCCAGAAGCATACATTATACTAGTACTATTATTGTTCGACTTCCCGAAGGCGCGAACAACCAAGCGCAAAGTTTACTAGTACTAGTACTACTACTATAGAGGTATGTACTTAGTACTAGGAACCGGATGGAGGAGCGTCTGCACTCTTATTATATTTTTAAAATGTGATAAAGGAATCTTCAACACATTTGGTTCTCTTCGAGGGTTCTCGCATGTGATAATGGAAGTTAATTGCATGGAACACTCACCATAATTCTCGCTTAATTGTGGCTCATATCCTATTACAAATAGGAGCGCTCGGTAATATTTCCTCTTTTTTTGTTATTCAGCATGTAAACAAGTTAGCAAAGCTTGCGACACATCTTTGTGTGAACCGTGCTTGCACTACAAAAAAATACACTTCCGTGATGATACGTGTTTGTCACAGTAGGTCGCTTTTTTTGTCATGCATGTACATCCATGAAAAATTTATGACAGAATCAAGATAGTCATACTTGTGCTGTCGTAGAAGTGTTCCATGACATTACCAAAATTATCATCATGGAAGTGTCCACTTCCATGACGATAAATCGCGCATGAGAGAAGTGCTTTCGTCAAGGGTGACCGACACGTGGCATCCACCGTAATGGAACGCCGTTAAGCTATCAGGTCGGGTTTTGGATCCGATAACCCGTTAACAGCCCCGACCAATGGGGATTTTCCACGTGTAAAATCATCATTGGCTAGAGGAAGCACGTGTCGGATCATCGTCGGGACAGAAGTCATCCACTCACTGGATAGAAGGCACCTATGATACGTCGACACGTGGCACGGTCCAACAAGTTTAAATGGGCCGGCCCAACTAAAGGCCCACAAGATTTTGCAGACCATAATGGGCTGGCCTAGCTAAAGGCCCACGACATTTTGCGGACCATAATGGGCTGGCCCAGCTAAAGGCCCACAAGATTTTGTGGGCCATAATGGGCCGGCCCAGGTAAAGGCCCACAAGATTTTTGTGTGCCACAATGGGCCGGCCCAGGTTAAGGCCCACAATATTCTTGCGGGTCATAATGGGCCGGCCCAGCTAAAGGCCCACAAGATTTCGCCGACATTAATGGGCCGGCCTAGCTATAGGCCCACAAGATTTTGAGGACCCTAGTAGGCCGACCCATTAACTGGCTGCCATGTTTTAGGCGAAATGTCGGCCCATATTTGATCCGGTCCATTAATGGCCTGCCATGCTCCGGGCCTAATAATGGCCCATATGAGATCCGACCCGTTAAAAGCCTACCACGTTCTGGGCCAAATTACGGCCCAGATCAGGTCCGGCCCTTTAAGAGGCTTTGGCTCAATTATGGCCCATATCAGATTCGGCCCATCAACTGGCGGACACTATGCTTTTGGGCTCACTTGCTAAAGGCCCACTTAGTAATTGAGCTTGATATTAGTTTTGGCCTGTTAAGGGCCCGTTTTACATTTCGTCCCTATATTAATTTTGGCTAGTTAAAAGCCCGTCATATAGTTGGGCCTAACTATGGCCCGGTTTGCATCCGGCCTCCTCGCAGCCGATATCTGATTGGGCCAAACAAGGACCCAGACAATTTTGGCCTATTAAAAGCCCGTGATTTGATTCGCACAATCATGGGCTGGGGTTCATTTTGGGCTGCTGCTTAACTAGTAGGAATTAAGAACAATCCTACTCTATACAATAAAGAAATGACGGCATAGTAACTAAGAATAAACCTACACTACACAATAAAGGATTTAGGGTATATTACATCCACTGGGCATCAAAGTTCGCCACCAGTGATCATAAAGCGCAACGAAGAAGCAGATTACAAAAACTGGGCACCATTGCAGCGTAACAAAATAATACTGAACCGAGACCACTTCCAAGACAGTTCAAGAAAGGTTAGCCTTGCGGGGGAACTGCTGTGCAAGCTGCTGAGCAAGGCTGTGAGACCAGCCTAGCATGTCGGTCATAGCTTCCAGGTGTAGCTATTTAGCGACGACGTTCTCATTGGTGTTCTCTGCAATCTTTCTTAGAGATAGGACTTCAAGTCGAAGTTGAGTTGCAGAATGCCTTTCTGCTAGAACTTGGGACTGAAGAAGTCGAACTGATTCAGACAACGAATTCTGCGAGCTTGTCTGACTGTTAGTCTCAAGTAACTTGAACACTACATCAAGACAAGATTTTGGGGTTATCTCGCTATCTTCAAGATGTTTTGCCTTCTTTGCTGCAATATATGTTGGGTTTGTCTCACAGCCTTTAGCAGACTTGGGCATGCCATCAGGCATATCAGCCTGAAACAAAGCAGAGAGATGACATGTTTTGCACGTGTATAAACAAAGATGATAACTGTTCTGTCAATTCTATCCAATTTCAAATTAGAAAATAAAGAGTATGTTCAAAATATCAATAGCATAATTTGGCATTGTTCATAATGCGGGGAGCTTCACCACACTATAGACTTGCAAGATAGGATCAAGAACTCACATATATTCATGGAAACATAATAGGTTCAGATCTGAAATCGTGGCACTTGGGCCCTAGTGACAAGCATTAAGCATATCAAAGCCATAGCAAGATATATCTCAGAACATAATGGATACTAGGGATCAAACCCTAACAAAACTAACTCGATTACATCATAAATCTCATCCAACCAATCACCTCCAGCATGCCTACGATGGAATTACTCATGCACAGCGGTGAGCATCAAGAAATTAGTGATGGAGGAAGGTTGATGATGATGATGGTGACTGATTCCCCTCTCCAGAGCCCCAAACGGACTCTAGATTAGCCCTCCCGAGAGAGATTAGGGCTTGGCGGCAACTCCATATCGTAAAATGTGATGAATCCTTCTCTCCTATTTTTTCTCCCCAAACGTGAATATATGGAGTTGGAGTTGAGGTCTGTGGAGCACCAGGGGGCCCACAAGGTAGGGGCGCGCCCAGGGGGTAGGCAGGCCCCACCCTCGTGGATAGGGTGTGGGCCCCCTGGCCTTGATTCTTTCGCCAGTATTTTTTATATATTACAAAAATATTCTCCGTGAAGTTTCAGGTCATTCCGAGAACTTTTATTTCTGCACAAAAATAACACCATGGCAATTCTGCTGAAAACAGCGTCAGTCCGGGTTAGTTTCATTCAAATCATGCAAGTTAGAGTCCAAAACAAGGGAAAAAGTGTTTGGAAAAGTAGATACGATGAAGACGTATCAGCTGCCTCGGCGCCGTCAAACAGAGAAACAATGCACATCCTCCCTTTCCGCCGGCAGACGGGATGCGGCCGAATCAGTGACCAACGGTGGGAGAGAGAGAGAGAGTCCACCGCCGCCTTGTGTGAGATACTCTGAAGGGAGACAAGCCCAGGAAAGCAGGCTCCATTGTATATAGTGGAGCGGACTACCTTTTTCTCCATAAAAATCATTTTATATTCTGTGTACGTGCCATTGAGTGATATAACTTTATTTAAAAATAACACGCCAACGCATCAAGTCGAACTTTGTTTCGTGCACGTGTGGTACATGACCTCCGTAGTTAAACAACTGCTACACTCATTCAAATTAGCACATGGGCTGCCATTTTCGTACAAAAATGAGCTCCACCATGTGCCCTCGCGGATGTGGCTGGGCACGAAGCGTGAGTACATGCACCTATTATCTTCGTGTACGTACACCACCTACGTGGGGTTGTGTGAGAGAGATACAAAC
>NC_041388.1:78621695-78637424 GCF_002162155.2 Triticum dicoccoides
CCCACGATGCGGCTATATCTCCCATGTGTCGGATCACGACTTAGAAGCATAACCTCATAGTAGGCATGTCGGAAGAGGGGTAATCTTTACACATCCCATGTACTGCATGAGAAAGGGATAAAGAGTTGTCTTATAATTGCCACTTCACACAATACATAAATATAGCATTACATCATCCAGATACAATCAAGGTCCAACTACGGAACCAAATAAAGAAAGACAACCCCTAATGCAAAAGATCCCCGTTCGCCCCGACTGGGCTCCACTACTGATCAACTGGAAACGAAACAACACAACGAACATGAACTTCATCGAGCTCCCACTTGAGCTGGGTTGCGTCACCTGCACTGGTATCATCGGCACCTGCAACTGTTTGGAAGTATCTGTGAGTCATCAGGACTCAACAATATCACGCCCGTGAGATCAAGACTATTTAAGCTTATGGGTAGGAAAAGGTAGTGAGGTGGAGTTGCAGCAAGCACTAGCATATATGGTGGCTAACTTACGCAAATGAGAGCGAGAAGAGAAGCAAAGCACAGTCGTGAAGCTAGAAGTGATCAAGAAGTGATCCTGAAGCTACTTATGTTCAAGCATAACACAGGAACCGTGTTCACTTCCTGGACTCCGCCGAGAAAAGACCATCACGGCTACACACGCGGTTGATGCATTTTAATTAAGTTAAGTGTCAAGTTCTCTACAACCGGATATTAACAAATTCCCATCTGCCCATAACTGCGGGCACAGCTTTTGAAAGTTCAAAACCCTACAGGGGTGTCCCAACTTAGCCCATCACAAGCTCTCACGGTCAATGAAGGAAATTCCTTCTCCCAGGAAGACCCGATCAGACTCGGAATCCCGGTTACAAGACATTTCGACAATGGTAAAACAAGACCAACAAAGCCGCCCGGATGTGCCGACAAATCCCGATAGGAGCTGCACATATCTCGTTCTCAGGGCACACCGGATGAACACTACGTACTACTAAAACCAACCCTCAAGTTTCCCCGAGGTGGCGCTACAAGTGGCTCTGTTTTGGACCAACACTCAGAGGAGCACTGGCCCGGGGGGGTTAAAAATAAAGATGACCCTCGGGCTCCAGAAACGCAAGGGAAAAAGGCTAGGTGAGGCAAATGGTAAGATCAAGGTTGGGCCTTGCTGGAGGAGTTTTATTCAAAGTGAACTGTCAAGGGGTCCCCATAACACCCAACCATGTAAGGAATGCAAAATCAAGGAACATAACACCGGTATGACGGAAACTAGGGCGGCAAGAGTGGAAACAAAACACCAGGCATAAGGCCGAGCCTTCCACCCTTTACCAAGTATATAGATGCATTAATAAAATAATCCATGTTCCAACATGGAACAAACTCCATCTTCACCTGCAACTAGTAACGCTATAAGAGGAGCTGAGCAAAGCGGTAACATAGCCAAACAACGGTTTGCTAGGAAAGGTGGGTTAGAGGCTTGTCATGACAATATGTGAGGCATGTTTAGCAAGTGGTAGGTATCGCGGCATAGCAATAGAGCGAGCAACTAGCAAGCAAAGATAGAAGTGATTTCGAGGCTATGGTCATCTTGCATGAGATCCCGCAAGGAAGAAGAACGAGTCCATGAAGAAGACAAACAGACGTAGTTGAACGGATCCTCACAAATGCGGCGTTATCAGAACTAACCCGAAGAAGCACACCGGAAAGAAGCAAGCAACATAGTAAACAACCATCACATAATCATGTCATGATGCACAATCAAGTATGATGCATGTCCGGTTTAAAGAGGCATGGCATGGCAAAGTGCACAAGCAAAGCTACAAGCTAAGTGGAGCTCAATATGCAACGAGTTGCATATTGATGAAACACCACAACAATTATCTAGTTCTCTCCTATTTAGGTACTCAACAATATTAAGTGTTGTTAAACATGGCAAGAGGTGGAGCATAAGTAAACTGAACATTTAGGCAAGTTTAAATGAGGCCGAAAATAACAAACAACAATTCCGGTAAATTCCCATATGCATTTAGCAATTTGGTGCAACAAAAATTTAAAACAAATTAAATGTTATTATCATGATGCGGATGACAGGTGCAAGCTTATGCAATTTTATGAAAAAAATTCCATGAGCATGATATGAAGCATTTGTCATCGTGGCGGAAACGGAAGGGGTGCCATGACAACGAATCTGAAAATGATGCCATGGCAACATATCGGTTCCGGTAACTCGACAGAGATGCCGGTGAAAAGAACAAGTGTGCGGATGTGTGGAACGAGTTAGAGATGGTGGGTGATCCTGGTTACCGGGTGTCCCATGAGAAGACGGTATGGCAACGGGGAACATGCAAGACACATGTCGGGCACGGTGCAAACGCGAGTATTTCAAACAACTCATGCATAGGGTCCACGGATGGTCGTCTCGGGGTTATACCTTCGAAGCGTGCAAACGGGATGGTTTGGGTCAAGCGGTGTAGTCGTTCACGGTCATCGTGCGAAGTAGTGGTACTCGGCGATGGTAGTCATCTTCAGCAACTGTAGTTGAACTTGTAGGGTCGTCCATTTCATGGTACTTAGGTGAATCCACGGGAAACGGTAGTCGTACACGGTTCATCGAGGAACTTGATGTTTCGGCCTGTAGTCGTTTGAGCGTCCGACAATAATGGTACTCGGTTGTTTCGAAGAGGTACTTGGGGTCATTCGAACTTGCCGGTCTCGTTCTTGCGACGGTAGTCATACACGGTTCGGAGAGGACTTGTCGTTTCGGTATGAAGTCGTTCGAGCGTCGGTCTTCCGGTCGGGTACTTGGCAAACCCGCGTAGTCGATCTTGGCGTAACCAATGGATGTGGAGGTACACAGTCGTAGACGTACAGGGCCATCGTAGAAGTACTTGACGTCCACAGGGTTGAGCGGGACGCGGACGAAGCCGGGAGGCGAAGGCAAGGCAACGCGGCGGCGGCCTATGCTCACCGGTGAAGCAGCAGCTTGGCGGCGGCGAGAGCTGCAGGGGAGGTCGAAGGCTGGGCTGGCCCGCTGGAGAGGAAGCAAGAGCATGGTGAGGTGGATGTCTAGGTTGGACCGTGCAGCAGCGGCGAGCAACTCCGGGATGGCATGGAGGTCGAGGATGACGATCTCGAAGTGGCGCTGGGCATGGCGACGTGGCGGCCGGACGAAGCAGGGTGACGAGGTGGCGCTTGGGGCTCGGGATCACGGGGAAGGAGCAGCTCCGATGGTGCGGCGCCGGAGATGACATGATGCGGCGAGGCTGCGCTGGCACTTGGCGAAGGCATGGCCATGGACGACGGCGAGGCGGACGACGGCGCTCCCGGTCGCAGTGGATGGGATCTGGCGACGTGCGGCTGCGTCGGGACAAGACAGCAGGGCAACGGCCTGCAGGGTCGTCGGTGCGGGCGCCATGGCCGGAGGCCAAGGTAGGGGACAAGGGGAATCGGGCATGGGATGCTGCTCCTCTGCGTGTGAGTGTTGGGAGGAGGACGAGGGAAGGAGAGGCAGCGAGTGAGGGAGAGATCGAGAGGGAGATGGGATCGGGCAGCGCGTGCGCTCTCTTGGCAGCGCTAGACGGAACGAAGGAGTAGGAGCGGTTAGAGAGACTGGCTAGGGTTAGGATGGGCTTGGTGCGGGAGGTTGGGCGGCCCATGTGCAGATGCCTAGGGATTAGGTGGGCCGGGGTTTGCTGGGAGCAACTGGGCCAAGTGTGATGCGGCTGGGAGACCTCTTTCCCTTTCTTTCTCCTTCTGAAAATTTAAATATCCAGGTTTAAAGAAGGAAAAGGCCAGTGTGTTTGGCAGGGAAGTAGGATGATATAAAAATATATCCGAGATCCTGGGCTTAAGCCCTATTTGAATAAAATGGTTTGGGTATTTTTAGAGATATAAAAATAATTCAAGTTTGAATTAAAGTCAAACTTGAGCCATTTTAAACCCAACCAAAACATTTTCGAATAAGCTGAAAATTGACCGAGAGGATGTAGGCACGGTGAACTAGCATTAGGAAAAGAGTGAACATTAATGGGGGCAGGGAAGAACTCACTTGCATAAAGAAGTAAAAGAATAGGAAGAAGAAGATGATGGTGCATGGCTAGGTTTGAGAGAGATGGAAAGGGGTTGATACATACGACGTGAATAGAGCAAGACAAAATCATGAAGAATGCAATGCACATGGTGACAGGATGAAATGCAACAAATAAATAAAACACAAACGACGAACTCGAAATACATGGAAGATGTCTGAAGCAACGGTCTTGGGGCGTCACAACACTCCACCACTAGAAGAGGATCTCGTCCCGAGTCTAGGATGGCACCGGAGAGAAACGAAATAGGAAGAGAAGAGGTAAAACTAAGTTGCTTCTTTTACAAATAAGTGAAACCAAAGAACCTTGAGAGGTTGAACAACTGGAAATAAAGAATACAACGGAGATGAACAAAGTTGAAAGCACTCCGTTAGAAAAGAGGAACAAGGAACATTACTAGAACCTTTTAGGTTGGAGACATAAGAAAAAGGGCCGCAATGGACAAGAAGTACATGCAAGCACTCCAGTAGAAACGAGATGTACAAGGAACGATAAGGATCAATTATGACAACACTTCGGTTGGAAATGGAAGGCAAAGAATATGAACTTGAAAAGATTAGAGGATACTTGATGAGATCAACAACACACTGCCTCCAAAACTATTGAAAGAATGGCACAAGGGGTAAGAACGATTTCAGGCAGCACTCCATTTGAGAAGGGAAGGAAAACTTGACAAAATGGGAAGAACTTGAAGAGAGGGCACAACACTCCAATTAAACGGATAAGCAAGGAAAGGAACATCATCTTCACAATTCGAGATGACGAGTGAAAAGAGCAACATCACAATGCCTCCGGAAGGAAGAATAGAAGATAGATCATTGGAATAAAAGAATGGAGAAGAAAATGCCAACTTCTGCCACAAATGAGCTTGGAAAGCACTCTTCCAAGAAGGTTATAATGGAGTTGTTGGAAAACCAACAATGAAACGAATAAACTTGTAGTGGGCTTATGGAAAACTATTCAAAATAGAGGCAAAATTCTGCCACCAACGGAAACAATAGATTGGATAGATATGAACAAGGAGACGAGAAACTTATTTCACCGGGAGGATAAATGAAGAACTTGGATCATTTATGAGCACCATAAATGGCAACAATCCTTAGGGAAAGCTTTAGGTGAAATATAACCCAATATACTCCAATGAAGAGATTGATGATGGATTGAAAAGATGTCCTGAATGAACTGAAAATGATGGATTTTAGATATGTCATTCCAGACATCTTATGAATCATGAAATACGCAGGAAAATTGTCAAGAGTGACCTAACACCACCTCAAAAGATAAGATAGAAAGAATTGCACTTCGGAATGCAAGATAAAGAATACTTGAAGTATAGCTTGGCGGATCATCGCTTCGAGAGAGATCTTGACGAACAATTGAAGAATGAAAAGAATCCTTGACGAACCACCATGTAGAGCCTCCATGAAGAACTCCGGTAATAAAAAGGATCATAAAAAGAAAGAGAAGTTGAAAACACAAGGTGAAGCCTTGCGATGATTTAAATGGAGCTCCGTGGTGATATAATTGAGAGAGCTTGGAACTCCGGGAAAAGAAAAGATGAAACAATTGAAAACCAAGAATTTTGATGAACCTCCGGAATAAGGAATTGAATTTACTCGATGAAACAAGAATAAGAATTACATTATGCTCATCCTTCACCAATTAAATTGATGACAAGAAATGGATTTGGCATACTACTTATTCTGGTAGAAAGGATTAAGATAGGTATTGCGTAAACTTGGGAAGGTCTCGACGAGGCACTGGTAGGATTTAACCAACGAATAAACAAATATGATAACGAAGGAAGAGAAATCTTGAGTGAACCACCGTAAGAATTGAAAATGGAAGTAGCAAAGGCATAATTCACCGGGAAGAATTTGGGAAACGAATGAAGATACTTGAGGTAAAATAGATACAAGAGAACGAAGAGATGACAAATTGATTAGAGAAAAAATTTGAATGATGCACCGGTAAGATTTGGAGAATGAGAGCTGAAAGCTGAGAATGAACAAACCCGAAATGATGACCTTCAGAGAATCGAACTAAAAAGACTCCTGAATTGCTCCGGATGGGTGAAAAGAATTCTCAAACTTGAAAGAAATTATGAGAGGATGGCAACAAGCTAGAACCATGAATCTTGAAGAGAATGGAGCAAGATTGAGAGAAAAATCTTCTTCAGTCTTCAAATCCGAGAATGACGATGAGACACACCACCATGAATTGTTTAGACACTCCGGGAGAATCAAAAGTGAAGTGGTTGAGCCAATGATGAAAAGAATTTGACCGATCTTGGAGAAATACATATGACTGATGATATTTCATTCTTACATCAAACTTTGAAAAAGAATTTGGGAATAACTTCACAAAAAATAGAAGAGTCAGGTAAGATCCTGGGAAAAAGACATGTGGGTTGGGGCCCACTCAAAAGATACACTGTTGAACGATTGCTTGAAAAGAGAGATTGCACCGGTTAAATTAAATGGCATGAATGAGATAACATCCTCGAAAGAGCTTGAACGAAAGCAGAGTGGAAACACAAATCTTCGAGATATCTACAGCACTCCGGAACAATTGAAAGCAAGCGGGGAATGATTGTGAGGTGCACCGGCATGGGAAAGCATTTGGAACAAGGAAAAGGATATGATCAACAAAGCTTGAATTGAATCCACCGGAGAAGGAAAAGAATGAAGAATGATGAACTTGAGTCTCCGTTAGAATCTTCCTGAGAATCACCAGATAAGAACATTGAAAGAAAAGAATGGAGAGACTTCCCATCAATAAAATGGATACTTGATTAAGAAAACCAAGTCCTTGAAGAAAAGGGTGGGAGGGTGGTAAAACAAAGGCAGCTTGGGACGAATGAAATGAACACCGTTGAGAAGAACTGAGATTGGATCTTGCAAATGTTGAAATGATCAGATCCACTTGAAGAGAAACACGCCGGTAGAGAAGAAATTGAGATGACAATCTCGATGATCAAGAAGGATTGGTATTCACCTCGGAGTATGAGAACACCGTTTAGGAAATGTATGGAATCAACACTTGACTTCGAAGCAACTCGAATACCACAACTGAAAACAAAAACAAAGGATTGGCTTGCAAAATAAGCCAGAACAAACATATGATAGAGATTTCATCCGAAGTTTTTGTGGTGGGGCCCACACGGGCTCGATCGTACAACACCATCATGTACAAGGCAGTGCACATGACATATGAAGCGTCCCCGAGTCAGCTTAGCCAAGGACTCTTTAAGACACAAGGAGACCACTGTAAAACCAACCATGGATAGGCGGACCACTAGACGTCGAACCCCAATCTCATATCATGCATCTGTCGGAAAGATATCCTAAGAGCTACTTGAATTCCCGCTTATAAACTCCCGAAACTTTCTGGTTATGCAATCAGGTGTTGGGGATACACGGGAAGCATAATATCTCACCCAAAACTAGCAAATCCTACATCCAGCTGTATCCATCCTTCAACACATAACCAAGAAACCTTCGGAAATCATTTACCTCAACCTTTGAAAAGCATCCGTTATACGAGTTATGGCAATACTCCTGAACTCCCGCCCCAGTACTGGGTGGCGTCGAGGTTATCTCACCAACAACTGCATAAAAGAGATTTTCGATGTCAGCGAACTCAGGAATTCCAGAACTGCAATGATAAAAATGTGACGACAACACCTCGGAGCTCAACTCCCCGGGACAATGCCACAACTCCTAAATGTCAGGAGGCACCAAGAACAATATTCTCGTCACAAAACCATCGGAACGATTTCAAAATACCCACGTGATCCTAAAAAAAATTCGTGAAATTTGAGAAGAGAAGAGTCAAAACTTTACGTCAGGAGGCCTCACCAGAGCGACGAAGGGACTGAGGAGTAAAAAGAATCCTACTCTCTGATATATATAATCTTATAAGACTCAAAACATTTTTCTAGACTCAACAACGCCAGCGATTCGATCAAGCAGGGGGCTCCTATGTCGGGGAAGGCTATGATTACCAACTTGTAACACCCACGATGCGGCTATATCTCCCACGTGTCGGAGCACGACTTAGAGGCATAACCTCATAGTAGGCATGTCGCAAGAGGGGTAATCTTTACACATCCCATGTACTGAATAAGAAAGGGATAAAGAGTTGGCTTACAATCACCACTTCACACAATACATAAATATAGCATTACATCATCCAGATACAATCAAGGTCCGACTACTGAACCAAATAAAGAAAGACAACCCCTAATGCAAAAGATCCCCGATAGCCCCGACTGGGCTCCACTAGTGATCAACTGGAAACAAAACAACACAACGAACACGAACTTCATTGAGCTCCCACTTGAGCTGGGTTGCGTCACCTGCACTTGTATCATCGGCACCTACAACTTTTTGGAAGTATCTGTGAGTCCCGAGGACTCAGCAATCTCACACCCGCGAGATCAACACTATTTAAGCTTATGGGTAGGAAAAGGTAGTGAGGTGGAGCTGCAGCAAGCACTAGCATATATGGTGGCTAACTTACGCAAATGAGAGCGAGAAGAGAAGCAAAGCGCGATCGTGAAGCTAGAAGTGATCAAGAAGTGATCCTGAAGCTACTTACGTTCAAGCATAACACAGGAACCGTGTTCACTTCCCGGACTCCGCCGAGAAGAGACCATCACGGCTACACACGCGGTTGATGCATTTTAATTATGTTAAGTGTCAAGTTCTCTACAACCGGATATTAACAAATTCCCATCTGCCCATAACCGCGAGCATGGCTTTCGAAAGTTCAAAACCCTGCAGGGGTGTCCCAACTTAGCCCATCACAAGCTCTCACGGTCAACGAAGGATATTCCTTCTCCCAGGAAGATCCGATCAGACTCGGAATCCCGGTTACAAGACATTTCGACAATGATAAAACAAGACCAGCAAAGCCGCCTGGATGTGCCGACAAATCCCGATAGGAGCTGCATATATCTCGTTCTCAGGGCACACCGTATGAACACTACGTACAACTAAAACCAACCCTCAAGTTTCCCCGAGGTGGCTCTGCAAGTGGCTCTATTTTGGACCAATACTCAGAGGAGCACTGTGCCGAGGGGGGGGGTTAAAAATAAAGATGACCCTCGGGCTCCGGAAACCCATGGGAAAAAGGCTAGGTGAGGCAAATGGTAAAACCAATGTCGGGCCTTGCTGGAGGAGTTTTATTCAAAGAGAACTGTCAAGGGGTCCCCATAACACCCAACCGTGTAAGGAACGCAAAATCAAGGAACATAACACCGGTATGACGGAAACTAGGGCAGCAAGAGTGGAACAAAACACCAGGCATAAGGCCGAGCCTTCCACCCTTTACCAAGTATATAGATGCATTAATAAAATAAGAGATATTGTGATATCCCAACAATAATCCATGTTCCAACATGGAACAAACTCCATCTTCACCTGCAACTAGCAACGCTATAAGAGGGGCTAAGCAAAGCGGTAACATAGCCAAACAACGGTTTGCTAGGAACGGTGGGTTAGAGGGTTGTCATGACAATATGGGAGGCATGTTATAGCAAGTGGTAGGTATCGTGGCATAGCAATAGAGCGAGCAACTAGCAAACAAAGATAGAAGTGATTTCGAGGGTATGGTAATCTTGCATGAGATCCCGCAAGCAAGAAGAACGTGTCCATGAAGAAGACAAACGGACGTAGTCGAACGGATCCTCACAAACGCGACGTTATCGAAACTAACCCGAACAAGCACACCGGAAAGAAGCAAGCAACATAGTAAACAACCATCACATAATCATGGCATGATGCACAATCAACTATGATGCATGTCCGGTTTAATGAGGCATGGCATGGCAAAGTCCAGAAGCAAAACTACAAGTTAAGTGGAGCTCAATATGCAACGAGTTGCATATTGATGAAACACCACAACAATTATCTAGTTCTCTCATGTTTAAGTACTCAACAATATTAAGTGTTGTTAAACATGGCAAGAGGTGAACCATAAGTAAACTAAACATTTAGGCAAGTTTAAATGAGGCCGGAAATAACAAACAACAATTCCGGTAAATCCCCATATGCATCTAGCAATTTGGTGCATCAACAATTTTAAACAAATTAAATGTTATTATCATGATGCGGATAATAGGTGCAAGCTTATGCAATTTTATGAAAATGTTGCCATGAGCATGATATGAAGCATTTGTCATCATGGCGGAAACAGAAGGGGTGCCATGACAACGAATTCGAAAATGATGCCATGGCAACATATCGGTTCCGGTAACTCGATAGAGATGCCGGTGAAAAGAACAAGTGTGCGGATGTGTGGAACGAGTTAGAGATGGTGGGGTGATCCCGGTTACCAGGTGTCCCATGAGACGATGGTATGGCAACGGGGAACATGCAAGACACATGTCGGGCATGGTGCAAACGCGAGTATTTCATACAACTCATGCATAGGGTCCACAGATGGTCGTCTCGGGGTTATACCTTCGAAGTGTGCAAACGGGACGGTTTGGGTCAAGAGGTGTAGTCATTCACGGTCATTGTGGGAAGTAGTGGTACTCGGCGATGGTAGTCGTACACGGCAACTGTAGTTGAACTTGTAGGGTCGTCCATTTCGTGCTACTTAGGTGAATCCACGGGAAACCGTAGTCGTACACGGTTCATCGCGGAACTTGACGTTTCGGCCTGCAGTCGTTCGAGCGGCCGACGGTAATGGTACTCGGTCATTTCGAAGAGGTACTTGGGGTCATTCGAACTTGTCGGTCTCGTTCTTGCGATGGTAGTCATACACGGTTCGGAGAGGACTTGTCATTTTGGTATGAAGTCCTTCGGGCGGCGGTCTTCCGGTGGGTTACTTGGCGAACCCGCGTAGTTGATCTTGGCGTAACCAATGGATGTGGAGGTACACAGTCGTAGACGTACATGTCCATCGTAGAGGTACTTGATGTCCACAGGGTTGAGCGGGATGTCGACGAAGCCGGGAGGTGCAGGCGAGGCAACGCGGCGGCGGCCTGTGCTCAACGATGAAGCAGCAGCTTGGCATGGCGGCGAGAGCTGCAGGGGAGGTCGAAGGCTGGGCTAGCGCGCTGGAGAGGAAGCAAGAGCATGGCGAGGTGGATGTCTAGGCTGGACCGTGCAGTAGCGGCGAGGGACTGAGGGATGGCATGGAGGTCGAGGATGACGAGCTCGAAGTGGCACTGGAGCATGGCGACACGGCGGCTGGACGAAGCAGGGTGACGAGGTGGCGCTTGGGGCTCGAGGTCGCGGGGAAGGAGCGGCTCCGGTGGTGCGGTGGCGGAGACGACATGATGCGGCGAGGCTGCGCTGGAACTTGGCGAAGGCGTGGCCATGGATGACGGCGAGGCGGGTCGAGGACGGCGGCGCTCCCGGTCGCAGTGGACAGGATCCGGCGACGTGCAGCTGCGTCGGGACAAGATAGCAGGGCAACGACCTGCAGGGTCGTCGGTGCGGGCGCCATGGCCGGAGGCCAAGGTAGGGGACAAGGGGAATCGGGCATGGGACGCTGCTCCTCTATGTGTGAGTGTTGGGAGGAGGACGAGGGAAGGAGAGGCAGCGAGTGAGGGAGAGATCGAGAGGGAGATGGGATCGGGCAACGCGTGCGCGTGCGCTCTCTTCGCGGCGCTAGACGGAACGAAGGAGGAGGAGTGGTTCGAGAGACTGGCTAGGGTTAAGATGGGCTTTGTGCGGGAGGTTGGGCGGCCCAGGTGCAGATGCCTAGGGATTAGGTGGGCCGGGGTTTGCTGGGAGCAACTGGGCCAAGTGTGATGCGGCTGGGAGACCTCTTTTCCTTTATTTCTCCTTCTGAAAATTTAAATATCCAGGTTTAAAGAAGGAAAAGGCCAGGGTGTTTGGCAGGGAAGTTGGATGATATAAAAATATATCCGAGATCCTGGGCTTAAGCCCTATTTGAATAAAATGGTGTGGGAATTTTTAGAGATATAAAAATAATTCAAAAGGAGGATGTAGGGAGGATGTAGGCATGGTGAACTAGCATTAGGAAAAGAGTGACCACATAGCTAGGTTTGAGAGAGATAGCAAAGGGGTTGATGCATACGACATGAATAGAGCAAGACAACATCATGAAGAATGCAATGCACATGGTGACATGATGAAATGCAACAAATAAGTAAAACACACACGACGAACTCGAAATACATGGAAGATGTCTGAAGCCCCGGTCTTGGGTCGTCACAAGGGTCAATCAAAAAATGTAACATATGCAATGTGTGTGAAATAGATTCCTGGATATATAATATATATAGAGGGGGCGATCCACGAGAGGAGAGTGGAGGTATCATCGGCTTGAGGTATCCATAGAATCTAAGAGAGGGATGATGTGTGTGTGTGTGTGCACGCGCGATCGATAAAGAGTGCCATCAAATTTGTGTGTGCCCATGTCAAAGATATAGAGTGGCTGGCCTACTAGAACGTGAGAGGGGACATGCGTTGTTTGTCTCTGTGGAATGGATACCTACCTACAGCTCTCGACTATCAATGTGTGGTGGGGGAGGCCTAATTAATTATAGAGGTACAATGGCTGGTATATGTGTGGAGGAGGAGAGAAGCCTACCTTATGTATTAAGGGAGATCGATCGGCATCCATGCATATGTGTAGGAGAGGAATAAGGTTGGGAGAGAGATAGAGCTAGAGTGTTGGAGGGGTGGTAGTGGAGTGTTGCATCTAGCAAATGGTGGGAGTCTGGGAGAGGCTTGCTAAACAAACGGAGGGCACGCCTGCAATATCAATAAGAGAGGGGATGGCTTCCCTCTCTGTGCACGTACATGTGAGATACGGGTCAGGAGGCATGCACGAATGATGGGGGGACGATATGGCTGTGATAAGCAGACGTAACTACATAGGAAGATCAATCGTCCTTTGTTAGAGAAAGGAGAGACATAACTTGTGAGGTACGTCGATCGATGGGTGGGGGGGAAATAGTTAAAGTCGACGTAGGTATATGTAGGGAGATCGATCGGTATACATGCATGATGTGTTAGAAGCAAATAAGGCCCGAGGAGAAGGAAAGAGAGAGAGAGAGAGGGATGCATCTAGGAGGTGGTGCGAGAGGCATACTATATCGAGCGGGAAGGAGTGTGCGAGTACGAGAACGATGAAAAGAGTGGTGGGAGTGAGGCATGGACGGTGAGAAGGGAAGAGGGGAAGCTTGTGTTTGTGGTAGGCACACCTGGCTAGAGAGGCATATCAATCGATGTGTGCCGTAAAGAAGGAGCTGGGGGGCCAACACACACCATCGGTGAACGATCTAAAGTGAAAAGACGAATTTGTGTGATGGAGCTAGAAAATGGTGAGGAAGGGTGAGAGGGATGCGGGCGTGTGCATGCACAAGAGAAAGTTAGCACTAGCTACAAAGATAAGAGGATTGCGTGGGTGTAAAAGACGAATAGAGATCATCATTCATTATAAAAATCAAATTCGGATATTTGAAGAACTTATCATAGTGTTTTAAACCGACGCATGCGTGAATATATATAACGGTGATACACATGGTGTGGTTATGAACATGTTATACTACATTTTTATCTCTACTCTTATAAAAAAAGAGTTGTTGATGATGGTGTGCCTGCCATCCTGCAATATAGGCCGTCCGATTTATATCTAACGGATAGGAAGGAAACTATGGCAATTTTGAAAAAAAATACCCACACCCCTCTCCATATTTGCAAATAAGGCATCCCCTTGATCATGTTGATGTTCCATAGAACGCATGTGAGTCTTGCATGTACTACATACAATATATAGAACATTGATTATGATTTGGGCTAATGTGTGGCTTTTCCAGCTCAGGGCTAAACACTTGTCATAATGTAGGGGGCGGGGCACTATACCTTGTGTGATAAACACGGTGTACGTATGGAATATGATTTAGATTATGAATATATAGTTAGTACATCAAATGTACTATTATTTGGAATCAACATCAAGTGTATTCAAAAAATTGAATTCGAGTTCATATAGTACACATATTTCATATCTATCTCTATAGTAATCATGTGGTGTGTTGTTAATGTAATACACGAATGACGGTTCAAGTTGGCAACAATCATGATTATAGATTCTCATTGAAATAGAAAAATGAATTCAAATTCAGGTCGAATTGCAGTGGTAGTATAAACATTTGGAATGCACTAAAATGTTGGTATGTGTAGGTTACATGCATTATACAGCCAGCGAAAAAATTTAATTCGACATAACATGTATTCATATTCCCTCCTTCCATCTATATAGGGCGTAATGCGTTTTTTAAGACCGCCTTTGACTATTGACAAGATTAATAGTACATGACATGCATGATGTGCAAATTATATCATTGAAAGCTCCATTCACACACGAATTTAACGGTGTGCTTTGTGTAAGTTGCATGTCATATATTATTGCTCTAATATTTGGTCAAAGTTAGCCTCGAAAAACGCATCAAGCCCTATATAGATGGAAGTAGGGAGTAGCTTTGAATAGCATTTGTATAGTAAAACGGGACAAGACTCTCTCTTTGTGTGGTGTGAATAGTTTTTATTTTTTTCGTCTTTTTCATTGAGGGAAGTGCGAATTGATATGGTACGTCCAAGTACAATATTACAAGTTCGGCTTGTCCCTAAAATTCAACCCGCGCCTTATTATATCCCAAAAATTTAGATATCGTGCTCCCAAAACTAGCACCTTCACAACCTGCACCTTGCTACCCCGAAATTACAATGCCCGCGAAAACTCCCTCCAGCTGCCAAATCCCGACACGCGAAATCCCCCTTCTAACCCTGAGCCGAAAGGGCCGCTAGTTCAAATCGGTAGGGGTACTTTTGTAACACACCCTACATTTTGGACAAGCGCGTCCCTAAGTCATGGTTCCCCCTCCCATCGCCTCCTTTTCGCCATATGAAATCCCAGGCCGCCATAACCTCTCCGTTCCAGCTGCGAAACCCCACCCTCCTCCATCTGCCACCTCACCGCTGCCCAGCCGAAGCCTCTTCCCTAAAGATGTCATCCACCACAACAGCTCGACGTCCCTCATCCACCTCCCCGATCCATCATCCATCCTGTTGTCCCGTCGGTTCAGCCGCCCCGTCCTCCACCTCCAAGGAGCTGCTCCGATGATCGCCTCATCTATCGCGGCTGCTCCATCCCCACAGCGTTGCCTTAGCCCGCCCCACCAGAACTGCAGCATCCTCGGAGGAAGCTGAGGCCTACTCTGTGCCACCAAAGAGGTTGTACACTCATCGCATCTCACATTCTCCTTAACTCGACCTCCTGGCGCCGATGGTGCTCCATCCCGCACCCCCATAGAGCGGCTACCTCGAAGCCGGCGCCGCAGGCGACATCTCCACGGCGGCTCTCCCCCAGTGCGAGGCCCCTTCGGTGGCGGCGTCCATACCAGCCGGATCTGCTGCCGGTGCTCCGGCTCTCGCTCGCTCGCGCTGTTGCTCCTGCTGCTCTCCTCCTTGCTCATGCTGCTCCTCTACTCCGATTTAGCTATACTTCAGTCAACTGAATCGACTTTTGGGTCAGTCGATTTTCAAGGGGTGTGGGGGGCTCGCCGGAGTTAAGGAAGAACCATCCGCAGCGGGGAGGGGGGCTCGCCGGAGAGGTACCCCACTATCTATCTTAGGGTTCTGGGTGGGGTGCTTCTCGTCAGCTAT
>NC_041388.1:78637941-78674862 GCF_002162155.2 Triticum dicoccoides
TAAGGGGTCATCGGGCATCCGTCCTATTAGGCATGGGCTGGACTGATGGGCTGTGAAGATACAAAGACCGAAGACACTATCTGTGTCCGAATGGGACTCTCCCTGGCGTGGAAGGCAAGCTTGGCGTCCAAATATGAAGATTCCTTTCTGTGTAACCGACCATATGTAACCCTAGATCCCTCCGGTGTCTATATAAACCGGAGGGCTAGGTCCGTAGACAAATATATATCTTCGTAATCATAGTTAAACAACCTAGACTTTTAGGGTTTAGCCATTACGATCTCGTGGTAGATCAACTCTTGTAATACTCATATTCATCAAGATTAATCAAGTAGGAAGTAGGGTATTACCTCCATAGAGAGGTCCTGAACCTGGGTAAACATTGTGTCCCCTGTCTCCTGTTACCATCGACCTTAGACGCATAGTTCGGGACCCCCTACCCGAGATCCGCCGGTTTTGACACCGACATTGGTGCTTTCATTAAGAGTTCCACTATGTCGTCCTCAAAAGGTTTCATGGTTCCTTCGACCATCCACAACGACGCAGTCCAAGGGGAAGTCTTCCTCCCCGGCCAGATCTTCATATTCGGCGGCTTTGCACTGCGGGCCAACTCGCTTGGCCATCTGAAGCAGGCCAAAAGCTACGCCCCTGGCCATCAGGTCAGATTTGGAAGCTTGAACTATGTTGCGGATATCCGCGGAGACTTGATCTTCGACAGATTTGAGACCACGGCAGCCGCTCCCTGCCACCACGGTGAACATGACGTAAATCTGTCACTGGACCATACCCAGGAGATAGTAACTATAGCTGCTCTGGCTTTAGATCCGGAACAGATCGCGCCATCCGAGGACGGGAAGCTCAACCTGCCCATGGAAGCCGCAGACTCAGCGGCGTTGGAGCCGCACACAAGCCTAACTTTAAGTGACCTTTGTGTCACCGGAACCACGGACTTGTCTTCGGCTACAGGTTGCGAACATTGTATGTCTGCACACGTCGAGCTTGTTCGGTCATCGATCATCGAATTCAGCTCCGCGGACAACTTCCGGCACTCACCCTTGGGCAATGTGCTTCACTGAATAAAAAATCTATCCTTGGTGAGGGACTCTCAGCCGAATTATATCCCGTTCGAACTGGAGGCTGATGATGGAGAATTTCACTTCCCACCCACCGCCGACTTCATAGCCACTGTCGAAGACTTAACCGACACGCTCGATTACGGCTCCGAAGACATCGACGGCATGGACGACAGTGCCGATGAGGAGTCGGGCCAAGACCCACCGATTACCGGACGCTGGATGACCACCTCTTCTAACGACGTGTACATGGTGGATACACCTAAGAAAACTAACGATGATGACAAAGAAATTCTAGTTGAGGACGAACCTCCTGTGATACAACCAAAACGCCGGCATCAGCGGCGCCGCTCTATGTTGCGTCATAGAAAAGACAGCAGTACTGGCACAGGAGAAAACAATACTCCAGACGATGCCGAAGATAACGAGGACCCCATTGAGATAACTTCCGAATAGGAGGAACGGGAAAACGGGCAAGTTAGCCCTGAGGAACAGGCCATAAACGACGACTCGGAGGATAGTAATTATCTTCCACTCTCCGAGGATGAGGCGAGCCTCGACGGTGAGGATTTTACCGTGCCCGAGGAACCTCAGGAGCAGAAGTGCTTTAACTGCTAGCTAATAGCCACTAAAGGAGCCTGAAAAAGAAGCAGCAACAGTTTCAAGCTGACCAAGATCTGCTCAACGATAGATGAACCGATGTCCTAGCAGCCGAAGAATACGGCCTCAAGCGCCCAGCCAAAATTTACCCAAAGCGCAAATTTTGATGATGAGGCGCCGGAGCCCATACCATCATCACACAATGCGGCTAACCGACCACCACGCGGTCAGGACAAAGCGGCAACTCAAGCCGAACACAAGCCGGCCCCACCTCACCGTAAAGGCAAAGATAAAACAGCTCGTGGTTATTGTTGACACCTGATTTTGGCAAGATACATATTGCAATGAAGATGGTCTCGAGTGAACGGGTTTTCAGCACGAAAAGATTCACGTCGCCAAGTGGAACTACATTGATGTTTCGGTTATATTCATTCGACTTTATCTTACGGACCGAAACTATACTCCGAGTGGCATAATTCAATGTTCCGAGTGGTTTTTGGCCAATCACGTCTTCAATATGACCTCGGATGAAGGAGCATTCTTAAGGAATTGTCTTCATCTCGTCGAGGCAATCTATTTTGATATATAAATCATCTCAATCCGAGTTCATATGCAAAAGTTAGAGGCAATACACTGCAGACTGAACCTCAACGGAAATATGGCGTGAGGTGCTAGACACTTGTCTGATGGGTTGCGCGAGTAATTCGGCCATCAAGACGAACTTGACTCGAAAAACCTTCAACACGGAAAAGTTTCGTCTCGTCTCGTCGAGCCGATCGATTTTCATATATAATTCGTCTCAATCCGAGGTCGTATGAGTCCTGGAGAGACAAATCAAGATCAGGCTATGTTTTCAGTCGGAAATCCGAGTGAAAAGTTTACCATCCGAGTGAAAGTTTACGGTCGAGTGAAAATTTACCGGTCGAGTGAAAGTTTGCTGACCGAATGAACTTATTATTATCCAAGTGGAAATATAGTCATCCGAGTGGAAATATGATCATCCGAGTGAAATTGTCGTCCAGGTGAAAATATTCCGAGTGAAAAGATTACCATCGGGACGAAAACTTGCCGATTGAATAAGATAGTGCCTTCCAAGTGGAAATATAGTCATCCGAGTGGAAATATAGTCATCCGAGTGAAAGATTGTCTTCCGAGTGAAAAACTCCAATCAGGCGATCCGAGTGAAAGTATCTAATATCTGAGTAGATGAGCTCAAGTCTGAGTGAAATTGAACATGTGCTCGAAAGTTTATCAAAATGACCTTGGATGAAGAAGTGTTCAATACAGAAGTTGTGCGTATCATGAAGACGGTAAACTTTGATTTTGGAGTCATCATCATCAGAGATAATATATAGCCTACAAATTCACTACGAGACTCGGATAATCCAGTCTACTGCAAGACCGAGTCCGACTGGAAGATAAAGATGACCTCGTAAAGTATTCAAGATGGCCTTATTTGAAAAAGTGATCAACATGAGAGTTGTTCGTATCATCGAGGCACACAAGTTTGATATTTGGGCCATCTCGATCAGAGATCATATGCAAGCCCGGCGGCCCGCGCAAGAAGGAAGACAGAGTTTGGGCCAGATTCAGACTGAATCCGAGTTGGAATAGAATTAGGAAACTAGGACGTGAATTGATGTAATTTTTCTTGTAAGGAAAGCCTAGATGAATCCTTTACTTGTACGGGAAGTCCAGCCGCCTCTTATATATGTTGGGGGTGACGGCCGATTGAACAACACACAATCGAACAAATCAATATACTACTTTTTCATCTACGTTTTATCTCTCCACCGTTTTTCTCTCTCGTTCTTCGCTGTTCTTCGTATTTGAGAGCTTTGAATCCCGAGGCTCTAGGGGCGAGCGAATCGACCTAGGGCAGCCCATAGCCGCCGCACTCCCTGACGGGGTCCCTCCCGGGGGTGTGGGGTTTTCGGGTCTGCAAAAGCGCCCGTCGACTGTCTTGCGTATCGCGCTGTCGGTCGGGTCTCCTTCGACGTGAGCTGCGGTGCATCACCCCCGACGTCGAGGGTACACGTGACGTGTTCGTGTGTCAACACACTTTTTGGCGACTCCGCTGGGGATCGAAGATCAATCGTCATCATCCACCATGTCCGATCTTCCCAAGCCATCTGAGGTAGACGCCGATAACATCATTAAGCCTAGTCTTGATGAGATATCGGCCGATCATCGCCAAGTCTATGAGGAGTACAAGAAGGCGCGTGAGGAGAAGGACCTGCAGGAGTTCCTTGCAAAATTCAAGAAAGATCGCCAAGGCAACATCACTCCGATTGAAGAAATCAAGTTCCCTCCTCTTCAAGCTGAGCAGGTTAAACCCTCTATGAGTACTACTTTTTCTCCTGAGCAGTGGGCTGAGATTGAGAGTCGTATTGCTGATGGTAACAATCTAGTCTATCAAACTTTCATAGAAAATACTAATGCTCAGAAGAATATATCTCAATCGGCTAGTGGTAATAATGGTGTAGCTGCTAGTGTGCAAAACCCAAATCTGGCTTTACCTATTGCATCGGCGCCTCCCGTGCCAATGACTTATTATCCTACCCAAACAAATCAGATTGTGGCTACACCCATTAATCCTATTATGAGCATCACAGGTTCGGTGGCAACACCGAACCAAACTCTACCTACAGTTACAACCACTCGACCACTACCAAATTACGGGTCGACATACATGCCACAACTCCTACCTACAGCTAGTAACCATACTCTTCCTATGTCACTGCCACAAGCTTCATCGTCCACTACGGATGATGGTCTAGCTAATCTTAGAGAGGAGATGGCTAAGATGCTGAGAGAGAATTTTGGAGTTGAGTTACCTCGGAATCGGATTTACCAAAAGCCGTACCCCGAGTACTTCGATGCCATCCAGTGCACTCCGGGATATAAGATTCCAGATTTTGTTAAGTTCAATGGAGAGGGCACAAAAACCACATGGGAGCATGTTAGTCAATACTTAGCACAACTAGGTGAAGCAGGCTCACTAAATGAGTTGAAAGTGCGTTTGTTTCCTTTATCTTTAACCGGTACTGCATTTTCACGGTTTTCTTCTTTACCACATGGTTCCATTCGGGTTTGGTCACAGCTAGAGCAGAAATTTCATGATCACTTTTATAGCGGCGACAATGAACTCAAGTTATCACATCTAACATCGGTTAAACAGAAGCATGATGAATCGGTCTCCGATTGCGTCAAGAGATTTAGAGAAACAAAAAACCGGTGTTTTAGTTTGGTGATAACCGAGAGAGACTTGGCAGACCTAGTGCTGAGTGGTTTGAGAACTCCCATTAGAGAAAAGCTCGAAGGTTATGAGTTCTTAAATATCAACCAAGTCTTACAAAGGCCTTTGGCTCAGGAAAGCCGAAGCAAAGATCTCAAAGAAGTGCATAGATACAAAGCCGATCGTCCAAAGATGAATATGGTGGAATATGATAGTGATCACTCGGACGATGAGGGTGATGTTTTTGCTACTGAATTTGTTTGGCCATCTAAGGCCAAACCCTTTACTTGCAATGATCTGAAACCGATTCATAAGAATCGTGATGAAGAGATGATGTTTACTTTTAACATTGCTAAGTGTGATAGAATATTTGATGCTGTTCAGCAGGCTAAGATTATTAGAATATCTCATACTTCACCGCCGTTTGAAGAGCTAAAATGGCGTGCTTATTGCAAGTATCATAGTTCTTTTTCTCATGCTACTAACGATTGCAATGTTTTTCGACGACAGATACAATCGGCCATTAATGACGGACGATTGAACTTTTCTGAGATGCAAGTTGATAAACAGCCTTTTCCAAGAGGGGAAGAAGCTACTCATTCGGCCGGAGGTAGCCGAATCTGCTAATAAAGCTAATGTCATTGTTGGTGAGCCCAGGAAAGACAAGGAGGACAACAAGGTCTTGGGGAGACAGGTTGTGCTTGGTAAGCAACCCGATGGCAAGGAAGTGATCAAAATCACCATCAAGAATCCTACACTCGGGGGGCAATTGCAAGTGCAAGAAAATGCTCGTGTGAGATTTGTCAAGCCCAAGAGTCCAGAAATTGGCAAGTGGAAAAGGAATGAAGTTAAAGTATATTGCAAGCGGATCAAGCCAACTTTTGATATGTTGCTATCAAAGTACACCAACCAGTCGGCCGGTTCTAGCTTTAATCGGTCGACTCAATTCAAGCGACCAAGGTCACCATCAGCTGATATGTTCAGTCAGTATATGAAACCGAGTGGACCAAGGGTGCTATTTCCAGAAGAGCATACGCAATCTGTTTGGGATCGACTTGACTATTCATATAGAGGCCGACTGAACATTGGTGGCTATCAGTCGGCTGGTCAAAACATGCGACCAGATGGAAATTATCCGAGTGTAAGAATGCACCCAGGTGGAAGTTATCCGAGTGAAAAAATGTGGTCAAGTAGATTCCATCCGACTGAATTCCATTCGAGTGGATTCCATCCGAGTGGATTCCATCCGAGTGGATTCCATCCGAGTGGATTCCATCCGAGTGACATCCATTCGAGTGGATTCCATCAGAGTAAAAAGGTGCGCCCGAGTGGACATTTCATGCATCTGGAAAGTCGAAAAGAATGGCGTGTTAAATCACCAAGTGTTGCAGCAGTTGAGTCGGGAAAAGGCAAGGAGAAAATGGATGCCGACTCACATATCTTGGGCACTGAAACATTCGCCATACAGCAGCCGATTGTGCATAGCAATCCGACTGAGCTGATACTTTATATCGCACCAAAGCACTCGGCTAATGACCATGAAGCAAGCACCAGCCGAGTAAAAACGACAAATCCTAAATACACTCAGCCATGGTGGTGTCCTCCAGGGTTAACAAAGACACAAAAGAGGAAACTACAGAGGTTAAGGAGTCAAGAGATGGCAGAACAAGAGGCCGAGAAGCAAAGGGATAAGTTGTTCAATGACACTCGACCTATGGTACCTACAAAACAAGTGTGGAGGCCCAAACAAATACAAGATGCTGTGGCTTCTACACCTGTCACAGCAGCACCTACACTACCAAAAGAGGACGACGCAATCATTGCATCGTCTACGTTACCTATTGCTTCCTCTTCACTCGGACAAATTTCTGAATCGGTGGATGCACTTGAGGAGGAGGCTGATATGTTGGACTATGAGTCTACACCGGTTCATGAAGGTATGGATATCAATATGGTGTATTACTTACCTGCTGAGTTTCATGCTGTAGATGAGGAAGGGGAGGTGGCTCAGCTGGATTTTGGCCCTAAAAATGCGATATTCGAGAAGCCAAAAGAACCAGCAACGCATCTGAAACCATTATATCTCAGAGGTCATATCAATGGGTCACCGCTCACTCGGATGCTTGTTGATGGTGGTGCTGTGGTAAATCTTATGCCCAATTCGGTCTTCAAGAAATTGGGTTTGCCTGATGAAGAATTGATCAAGACCAATATGGTGCTCAACGGATTTGAAGGCAAAGAGAAAACTGAAGCCAAAGGTGTGATGTATGTGGATCTTACAGTCGGAAGCAAAACTTTGGCTACTGCATTCTTTGTCGCTGAGGTGCAAGGTAACTACAACGTCATACTAGGCCGCGATTGGGTTCATGCAAACCAATGCGTGCCATCCACTATGCACCAGTTTTTGATTCAGTGGGTTGATGATGAAGTGGAAGTTATTCATGCGGATAACTCGGCCTGCGTTGCTTTGGCCGATGCATCGGTGGATTGGCAACATCCCAATGCTACTTGCTTGACGGGACGTGACTTATCAGAATTTGATTTTCTCAGCGCGACGAAGAATGGTTTTGTGCCCGTCTCTTTAAAGCCGAGTGAATGCAATCAGCTCCAAGGTATGATATGTTTAAATGGATCCTAATTCCGAATGGTTACAAAAACATCTTGTGAAGTATTGGTCCAGTGAGAACGATATGTATGAGTCTATAGAGGAGTTGGATGACATGGATAAACTTGGACAAGGTTTTACATCAGCCGATCCGTTAGAAGAGGTAGATATTGGAGATGGTTCAGTCACTCGACCGACATTCATAAACAAAAATTTGAAAGCCGATTATAAGGCTAAGTTAATCGAGCTACTGAAAGAATATGTTTGTAGCTTTGCATGGGAATATCATGAGATGCCAGGGTTAAGCCGAGAGCTAGTGGAGCATCAGTTGCCTATAAAGGCCAGCTTTAGACCTTATAAACAATCGGCCAGAAAATTTAATCCGAAAACATATGAACGGATCAAGGAAGAGATCGGTCGACTGCTTGAAGCTAATTTCATTCGACCTTGCAGGTATGCCGAGTGGATTTCTAACATTGTCCAAGTGGAGAAGAAAGGGTCCGGTAAGTTGAGGGTGTGCATTGACTTCAGAGATTTGAATAGGACTACACCCAAAGATGAGTATCCTATGCCAATAGCCGATATTCTTATTAATGATGCTTCTGGACATAAGGTTATTAGCTTTCTAGATGGTAATGCCGGATACAACCAAATTTTTATGGCCAAAGAGGACATGTACAAGACAGCTTTTTGATGCCCTGGTTTCCTTGGTTTATTCGAGTGGACAGTAATGACATTCGGATTAAAAAATGCTGGCGCCACATATCAAAGGGCTATGAATTTGATTTTTCATGATTTACTCGGTGTCATACTTGAAGTTTATATTGATGATATTGTTTTCAAATCGGATGCTTTTGAATCTCACTTGGCCGATTTGCGTTTAGCTTTTGATAGAATGAAAAAGTATGGACTGAAAATGAATCCTTTGAAGTGTGCTTTCGGCGTGTCAGCTGGCAAGTTTTTGGGTTTCATTATTCATGAAGATGGTATAGAGATTGATCCCAAAAAGATAGAGGCTATACAGAAAGTGGAGGCTCCGACATGCAAGAGAGATATGCAAAAGTTCCTTGGCAAGGTCAATTATTTGAGAAGGTTCATAGCTAATCTATCAGGTAAAGTTGATGCATTTACTCCTATCCTTCGGTTAAAGAATGATGTTGATTTCACTTGGGGGGCAAAACAGCAAGAAGCATTTGATATGATCAAGAATTATTTGTGCACTCCTCCGGTGATGAGAGCACCCGTGCATAGGGAACCCTTTAGACTTTACATTGCAGCAGAGGAAGGAGTTATTGGTGCTGTTCTAACTCAAGAGACCGAAGGAAAAGAGCATGCCATCACTTATTTGAGCCGCCACCTATTGGACACAGAGACAAGGTATACATTTATTGAAAAATTATGTCTATGTTTATATTATGCTTGCACAAAATTGAGACATTATTTAGTACCGAGTGCTTGCATAGTAGCTTGTTAGACAGATGTCATTAAATACATGTTGCATAGACCAATTCTTAGTGGTAGAATTGGCAAGTGGGCTTATGCTTTGATTGAATATGATTTGGCTTATGAATCTCTAAAATCCATGAAAGGCCAAATCGTTGCTAATTTTATTGTTGAACATCGGATCGATGACAAGCATGATGTTGATATAAACTTTGTCTCAATAGTACCATGGAGATTATATTTTGATGGTTCAGTTTGTACCAATGGCCAAGGTGTTGGTATTGTTTACATATCTCCTCATGGTGCTATTTTTGAAGCCTCATGCCACTTAGAATATTTTTGTACAAACAATCAAGCTGAATATGAAGCATTATTGTTCGGACTAGAGATGTTACTTGCTATGGGTGTTACACATATTGAGGCTTATGGTGATTCGTTACTAGTGGTGTAGCAAATATCCAAAGTCTTTCAGTGTTTGGACGAATCACTTAATGTTTATCTTGATAAATGTCTAGATATAATTTCTACTTTGGATTGCTTTAGCATTGCTCATATATCTAGACATGACAACTGGAGAGCAAATGAGTTGGCACAGCAAGCATCTGGATACCATGTTGATCATGGCATGTTTCATATTTCTCAAAGTCCGATGTCTTGTCTTACTAGTATAGAAGAGGCCGAACCAGAACCCACTGATTCGGTCATTAACAAAAAATCTAGTGCAGGTGACAATCCCGACTGGAGGAAGCCCATTGTTGATTACCTGTGCAATCCAAGTGAAAGGGTGGACAGGGCTGTTCGGCATATGGCTTTCAAGTATACAATGAGAGATGATGGTCTTTATCGCCGAACCGTCGATGATGTTCTTCTAAAGTGTTTGGACGAGGACCAGGCAAGAGTTGCTATGGGAGAAGTACATGAAGGTATTTGTGGCACTCACCAGTCGGCTCCCAAGATGAAATGGTTATTGCGACGTGCTGGGTTTTATTGGCCGACTATGATTAATGATTGCTTCAGATATTATAAAGGGTGCGAAGCTTGTCAAAAATTTGGTGATATTAAATTGGCTCCTGCTGTTATGTTGCATCCTGTTATCAAGCCGTGGCCTTTCAGAGGATGGGTTTAGACTTTATTGGGCAAATTCATCCATCTTCCTCAAAGGGGCATTGGTTCATATTGGTGGCAACTGATTATTTCACTAAATGGTCTGAAGCAGTACCTCTCAAGAACATGACACATATAAAGGTAATTCAATTCATAACGGAGCACATTATTCATAGATTCGGTATTCCTCAAACGTTAACAACAGATCAAGGTTCATCTTTCATGTCACACCAAGTCAGAGAGTTTGCCGGATCTTATAACATAAAGTTGCTCAATTCCTCTCCATATTATGCCCAAGCTAATGGACAAGCTGAGTCTAGCAATAAAATTTTAATCAAACTCATCAAGAAAAAGATTGAAGATAATCCAAGGAGATGGCATGAGTTGTTGTCTGAAGCTTTGTGGGCACATAGAATTTCAAGGCATGGAGCTACGAAGGTGACCCCATATGAGCTAGTATATGGTCAAGAGGCCGTTTTACCAGTGGAACTAAATTTGAATGCTTTGAGAATAGCCAAACAAACTGATTTATCGGCAGTAAACTTTTATAACTTGATGATGGACAATATTGATGAGGTTGCCGATAAACGTCGGTTGCTTTGAAGTCCATAGAGAGAGACAAGTTGAGGGTTGCAAGAGCTTACAATAAGAAAGTTAAGTTGAAGAATTTTCAAGTTGGTGATCTCGTCTGGAAAGTGATTCTGCCGATTGGTTCAAGAGATAGAAAATTCGGGAAGTGGTCTCCAAGTTGGGAAGGTCCTTTTAGAATTACAAGAGTTGTTCCTGGAAATTCATATTTGGTGGAATCAATACAAGGGGCATTGTTACCTCGAGCTCTCAATGGCAAATATTTGAAGAAGTACCACCCGAGTGTGTGGCAGGAAGCCTAAGTAGGCAATGGTCGATATACGATTATCGCCTTTAGCACAAACATGGCCGATACATAATTATCGCCCTGAGAAAATAAATGGCCGATGGAGTGTTGATATCGTCCTTAGAACAAACACTATGCATATTATTTTTCGGCGTGCAAGCTTTGCCGAAAAACAGGGGGGCATGTGTTGACACCTGATTTTGGCAAGATACAGATTGCAATGAAGATGGTCTCGAGTGAACGGGTTTTCAGCATAAAAAGATTCATGTTTCCGAGTGGAACCACTTTGATGTTTCGGTTACTTTCATTCGACTTTATCTTACGGACCGAAACTATACTCCGAGTGGCATAATTCAATGTTCTGAGTGGTTTTTGGCCAATCACGTCTTCAAGATGACCTCGGATGAAGGAGAATTCTTAAGGAATTGTCTTCGTCTCGTCGAGGCAACCGATTTTGATATATAAATCATCCCAATATGAGTTCATATGCAAAAGTTAGAGGCAATACACTGCAGACCGAACCTCAACGGAAATATGGCGTGAGGTGTCAGACACTTGTCTGATGGGTTGCGCGAGTAATTCGGCCATCAAGACGGCCTTGACTCGGAAAACCTTCAACAAGGAAAAGTTTCGTCTCGTCGAGCTGATCGATTTTCATATATAATTCGTCTGAATCCGAGGTCGTATGAGGCATGGAGAGACAAGTCAAGATCGGGCTATGTTTTCAGTCGGAAATCCGAGTGAAAAGTTTACCATCCGAGTGAAAGTTTACGGTCGAGTGAAAATTTACCGGTCGAGTGAAAGTTTGCTGACCGGATGAACTTATTATTATCCAAGTGGAAATATAGTCATCCGAGGGGAAATATGATCATCCGAGTGAAATTGTCGTCCAGGTGAAAATATTCCGAGTGAAAAGATTACCATCGGGACGAAAACTTACCGATTGAATAAGATAGTGCCTTCCGAGTGGAAATATAGTCATCCGAGTGGAAATATAGTCATCCGAGTGGAAATATAGTCATCCGAGTGAAAGATTGTCTTCCGAGTGAAAAAGTCCAATCGGGCGATCCGAGTGAAAGTATCTAATATCTGAGTGGATGAGCTCAAGTCCGAGTGAAATTGAACATGTGCTCGAATGTTTATCAAAATGACCTTGGATGAAGAAGTGTTCAATACAGAAGTTGTGCGTATCATCAAGATGGTAAACTTTGATTTTGGAGTCATCATCATTAGAGATAATATATAGCCTACAAATTCACTACGAGACTCGGATAATCCAGTCTACTGCAAGACCGAGTCCGACTGGAAGATAAACATGACCTCGAAAAGTATTCAGGATGGCCTTATTTGAAAAAGTGATCAACATGAGAGTTGTTCGTATCGTCGAGGTGCACAAGTTTGATATTTGGGCCGTCTCGATCAGAGATCATATGCAAGCCCGGCGGCCCGCGCAAGAAGGAAGACAGAGTTTGGGCCAGATTCAGACTGAATCCGAGTTGGAATAGAATTAGGACTCTAGGACATGAATTGATGTAATTTTTCTTGTAAGGAAAGCCTAGATGAATCCTTTACTTGTACGGGAAGTCCAGCCGCCTCTTATATATGTTGGGGGTGATGGCCGATTGAACAACACACAATCGAACAAATCAATATACTACTTTTTCATCTACGTTTTATCTCTCCACCATTTTTCTCTCTCGTTCTTCGCCTATCTTCGTGTTTGAGAGCTGCGAATCCCGAGGCTCTAGGGGCGAGCGAATCGACCCTAGGCAGCCCATAGCCGCCGCACTCCCTGACGGGGTCCCTGCCGGGGGTGTGGGGTTTTCGGTTCTGCAAAACCGCCCGTCGACTGTCTTGCGTATTGCGCTGTCGGTCGGGTCTCCTTCGACGTGAGCTGCGGGTACACGTGATGTGTTCGTGTGTCAACAGTTATACACACAACCTACGGCAGGACCTGGACAATAGAGCATTTCATACCAGATCGATCTACGGATCGCGAGGACGTGCCTCGACATGTGACGACGGCTATCTATTCGGACGTGATAAGCCAAGTCACACCCAGGCCGAAAACCACAGACGGACTCCATCGGAGTTACGTTGCAATGTGGCCCAATATAGAGGCGCCGCACACCCCCTTTGTTTGACAGACGAAGTAATGGAGCACGTATTCCTAGAAGGGTTTAAACCCGTGAATATCGAATCATATGATGGAACAACCAATCCCGCGGTATGGATCAAGGATTTCCTTCTCCATATCCATATGGCTCGCGGAGATGACCTTCATGCCATCAAATACTTCCCACTAAAACTCAAAGGGCCAGCTTAGCACTGGCTAAACAGCCTTCCTGAAAACTCTATTGGCAGTTGGGAGGATTTGGAAGATGCCTTCCATGACAACTTCCAAGGTACATATGTCCGGCCACCAGATGCCGATGACTTAAGTCACATTGTCCAGCAGCCCGGAGATTCAGTTAGGAAGCTCTGGACTAGGTTCTTAGTTAAAAAGAACCAAATCATCGACTGTCCAGATGCGGAAGCCCTAGCGGCCTTCAAACACAATGTCGGGGACGAGTGGCTCGCCTGCCACATTGGTGAAGAAAAGTCGAAATCCATGTCAGCCCTTACCGCTCAAATGACCCTCTTTTGAGCGGGAGAAGACAGCTGGCTCGCTCGTAGAAGTGATACGTCCATTTTGCATCATGCTTTTATATTGATATTTATTGCATTATGGGCTGTTATTACACATTATGTCACAATACTTATGCCAATTCTCTCTTATTTTACAAGGTTTACATGAAAAGGGGGAATGCCGGCAGCTGGAATTCCGGGCTGGAAAAGGAGTAAATATTAGAGACATATTCTGTACAACTATAAAAGTCCTGAAACTTCACGGGAGTTATTTTCAGAATATATAAAAAATACTGAGCAAAGAAAGTACCTGAGGGGGGCCCACACCCTGGCCACGAGGGTGGGGGGCACGCCCTACCCCCTGGGCACGCCCCTGCCTCGTGGGCCACCTGGTGGCCCTCCGATGACAATCTTTGGCTATATGGAGTCTTTCCTCGAGGAAAAAATCAGAAGCAAGCTTACGGGACGAAACTCCACTGCCACGAGGCGGAACCTTGGCAGAACCAATCTAGGGCTCCGGCAGAGCTGTTCTGCTGGGGAAACTTCCCTCTGGGAGGGGGAAATCATCACCATCGTCATCACCAACGATCCTCTCATCGGGAGGGGGTCAATCTCCATCAACATCTTCACTAGCACCATCTCATCTCAAACCCTAGTTCATCTCTTGTATCCAATCTTTGTATCCAAACCTCAGATTGGTACCTGTGAGTTGCTAGTAGTGTTGATTACTCCTTGTAATTGATGCTAGTTGGTTTACTTGGTGGAAGATCATTTGTTCAGATCCATTATGCATATTAATACCCCTCTGATCATGAACATGAATATGCTTTGTGAGTAGTTACGTTTGTTCCTGAGGACATGGGAGAAGTCTTGCTATAAGTGGTCATGTGAATTTGGTATTCGTTCGATATTTTGATGAGATGTATGTTGTCTATCCTCTACTGGTGTCATGTGAACGTCGACTACATGACACTTCACCATTGTTTGGGCTTAGAGGAAGGCACTGGGAAGTAATAAGTAGATGATGGCTTGATAGAGTGACAGAAGCTTACACCCTAGTTTATGCGATGCTTCATAAGGGGTTGATTTGGATCCATATGTTTCATGCTATGGTTAGGTTCACCTTAATACTTCTGTTGTAGATGCAGATGCTTGCAATAGGGGTTAATCATAAGTGGAATGCTTGTCCAGGTAAGGACAGTACCCAGCCACCGGTCCACCCACATATCAAACTATGAAAGTACTGAACGCGAATCATATGAACGTGATGAAAAGTAGCTTGACGATAATTCCCATGTGTCCTCGGGAGCACTTTTCTCTATATAAGAGTTTGTCCAGGCTTGTCCTTTGCTACAAAAAGGATTGGTCCATCTTGATGCACCTTATTTACTTTCATTACTTGTTACCCGTTACAAATTATCTTATCACAAAACTATCTGTTATCGATAATTTCAGTGCTTGCAGAGAATACCTTGCTGAAAACCGCTTATCATTTCTTTCTGCTCCTCGTTTGGTTCGACACTCTTACTTATCGAAAGGACTACAATAGATCCCCTATACTTGTGGCTCATCAAGAATCTTTTCTGGCGCCATTGCCGGGGAGTGAAGCACCTTTGGTAGGTGGAATTTGGTAAGGAAAAATTTATATATTGTGCTGAAATTTACTGTCACTTCTTACTATGGAGCATAATCCTTTGAGGGGTTTGTTCGGGGTATCTTCACCTCGTCCGGAACCACAATTAGCTACCCCTCAACCTACTGAACCTACTGAAAATGTTTATTTTGAAATTCCTTCGGGTATGATAGAGAAACTGCTAGCAAATCCTTTTGAAGGAGATGGAACATTGCATCCCGATTTACACTTAATCTATGTGGATGAAGTTTGTGGATTATTTAAGCTTGCATGTATGCCCAATGATGTTATCAAGAAGAATATCTTCCCTTTATCTTTTAAGGGAGAGGCATTGACATGGTATAGGCTATGTGATGATATGGGATCATGGGACTACAAACGATTGAAATTGGAATTCCATCAGAAGTTTTATCCTATGCATCTTATTCATCGTGATCGTAATTATATATATAATGTTTGTCCTTGCGAAGGAGAAAGCATCGCTCAAGCTTGGGGGAGGCTTAAGTCAATGTTATATTCATGCCTCAATCATCAGCTCTCAAGAGAAATGATTATTCAAAAAAATTATGCTCGACTTTCTCCCACTAATCACTCCATGCTCGATACTTCTTGTACCGGTTCTTTTATGATGAAGACTATTGAATTCAAATGGGATTTATTAGAAAGAATTAAACGCAACTCTGAAGATTGGGATCTCGGTGAAGGTAAGGAGTCAGGTATGACACCTAAGTTTGATTGTGTCAAATCTTTTATGGATACCGATGCTTTTCGTGAATTTAGCACTAAATATGGACTTGACTCTGAGATACTAGCTTCTTTCTGTGAATCATTTGCTACTCATGTTGATCTCCCTAAGGATAAGTGGTTTAAATATAATCCTCCCATTGAAGTAAAATTAGTTGCACCTATTAAAGTTGAAGAAAACACTATCACTTATAATGATCCTATTGTTCCTACTGCTTATGTTGAGAAACCACCTTTCCCTGTTAGAATAAAGGATCATGCTGAAGCTTCAACTGTAGTCAACAAAAGTAATATTAAGACACCCAGACCCCCTGAGAAAATTAAAGTTGAAATTAATATTGCTATGGTTAAGGATCTCTTGGCTGATAATATTGATGGGCATGTTGTTTACTTCTGCAATGAATCTGCTAGAATTACTAGGCCTGATACTAAAAATAAACATAGACTTGTTGTAGGCATGCCTGTTATTTCTGTTAAAATAGGAGATCATTGTTATCATGGCTTATGTGATATGGGTGCTAGTGCAATACCTCATTCCTTATATAAAGTAATTATGCATGATATTGCACCTGTTGAGATAGAATAAATTGATGTTACAATTAAGCTTGCTAATAGAGATACTATTTCACCAGTTGGGATTGTTAGAGATGTTGAAGTCTTTTGTGGGAAAGTTAAATATCCTACTGATTTTCTTGTTCTTGGTTCCCACAAGATGACTTTTGTCCCATTATATTTGGTAGACCCTTCTTGAATACTGTTAATGCCAAGATAGACTGCAATAAGGATATTGTTTCTGTTGGTTTAGGGGATATGTCTCATGAGTTTAATTTTGCTAAGTTTCATAGACAACCCCGTGATGAGCAATTTCCTAGTAAAGATGAAATTATTGGTCTTGCTTCTATTTTCATGCCTCCTGCTGATCCTTTAGAACAATATTTGCTAGACCATGAAAATTATATGTTTATGAATGAAAGAAGGGAATAGATGAAGTATTCTTTAAACAGGGACCTATTCTGAAACACAACTTGCCTGTTGAAATTCTAGGGGATCCTCCTCCACCCAAGGGTGATCCCGTGGTTGAGCTTAAACCATTACCTCATTAGGGATGGCAATTTTATCCTCGGATCTGGATACCCATGGATACCCGACCCGGTTGGGCAAGGGTATGGAGCACATTTTCACCCATGGGTCCATGGATATGGATACCCATGAACAGTCGGGTCGGGCATGGTTATAGTTTGTGCTTCATGGATATCCATTGGATACCCGTATGACATGTGGGGCCATATGCCAGTGATGGTAGAAAGAGCGAATCAATGGGAAATGGCAGGAAATATGCAACTTGTTCCATGAGCTATATGCTAGAGAATCAACCGCTGGTATGTCACACTTAAGGACTCATCGTATTACTTCTTGCCTACTTATGCATGTATCTTATGTTGTCATTTGTGAGTGAATGATGATGAGTTAATTTGATCTTTGGGAAGGCTTCATGCTGACTTTTCTATGCCCATGGAGATCCATGGGTATGTGGGTATCCAGTGGGTTTGGACATGGGCCCAAGTTTTGCCCATGGATAATTTGGTGGATGGGCAGAGGGTAGGAAGATGGGTGATGGGTTGGATTTGGACCAGCTCCACCCGCCCCAAACCCGACCCATTGCCATCCCTGTACCTGATACTCTTAAATATGCTTGTCTTGATGAAAAGAATATATATCTTGTCATTATTAGTGCTAACCTTTTAGAGAAGGAGGAAGAGAAATTATTGAAAACACTGAAGAAGCACCGTGCTTCTATTGGATATACTCTTGATGATCTTAAGGGCATTAGTCCCACTCTATGTCAACACAAAATAAATTTGGAGAAAGACGCCAAACCAGTTATTGATCACCAACGACGGCTAAATCCTAAGATGAAAGAAGTGGTAAGAAAGGAAATATTGAAGCTCCTTGAGGCAGGTATAATTTATCTCGTTGCTGATAGTCAGTGGGTAAGTCTTGTCCATTATGTCCATAAGAAGGGAGGTATTACTATTGTTCCTAATGATAAAGATTTATTGATCCCGCAAAGAATTATTACAGGTTATAGGATGGTAATTGATTTCCGCAAATTAAATAAAGCTACTAAAAAAGATCATTACCCCTTGCCTTTTATGGATCAAATGCTAGAAAGATTATCCAAACATACACATTTTTGCTTTCTAGATGGTTACTCTGGTTTCTCTCAAATAACCGTGTCAGCTGAGGATCAAGAAAAGAGCACTTTTACTTGCCCTTTCATGAATTTTGCTTATAGACATATGCCTTTTGGTTTATGTAATGCACCTGCTACCTTTCAAAGATGCATGATTGCTATATTCTCTGACTTTTGTGAAAAGATTTGTGAGGTTTTCATGGATGATTTCTCAGTTTATGGATCCTCTTTTGAGGATGGTTTGAGCAACCTTGATCGAGTTTTGCAGAGATGTGAAGAAACTAATCTTGTCTCGAATTGCGAGAAATGCCACTTTATGGTTAATGACGGCATTCTCTTGGGGCATAAAATTCCTAAAAGAGGCATTGAGGTTGATAAAGCTAAAGTTGATGCTATTGAAAAGATGCCATGTCCCAAGGACATTAAAGTTATAAGAAGTTTCCTTGGGCATGCCAGTTTTTATAGGAGGTTCATTAAGGACTTCTCAAAAATTTCTGGCCTCTAAATAATCTATTACAAAAAGATATTCCTTTTGTCTTTGATGATGATTGTGTAGAGGCATTTGAAACACTTAAGAAAGCTTTGATGTCTGCACCTATTGTTCAGCCACCTGGTTGGAATCTACCTTTTGAAATTATGTGTGATGCTAGTGATAATGTTGTAGGTGATGTTCTAGGGAAAAGAGTTGATAAGAAATTAAATGTTATTCTGTATGCTAGTAACACTCTAGATAATGCCTAGAGAAATTATGCTACTACTGAAAAAGAATTTTTAGCAGTTGTTTTTTCTTGTGATAAGTTCAGACCTTATGTTGTTGATTCTAAAGTTACTATTCACACTGATCATACTGCTATTAAATACATTATGGAAAATAAAGATGCTAAACCTAGACTTATTAGATGGGTTCTCTTGCTACAAGAATTTGATTTACATATCATTGATAGAAAGGGAGCTGAGAACCCCGTTGCAGACAACATGTCTAGGTTAGAGAATGTTCTTGATGACCCACTACCCATTGATGATAGCTTTCCTGATGAACAATTAAATGTCATAAATGCTTCTCGTACTGCTCCATGGTATGCTGATAATCCTAATTATATTGTTGCTAAATATATACCACCTAGTTTCACATACCAACAAAAGAAAAAGTTTTTCTATGATTTAAGACATTACTTCTGGGATGACCCACATCTTTATAAAGGATTAGATGGTGTTATTAGATGTTGTGTACCTAAGCATGAACAGGAACAGATCCTATGCAAGTGTCACTCCGAGGCTTATGGAGGGCACCATGCTGGAGATAGGACTGCACATAAGGTACTGCAATCCGTTTTTATTGGCCTAGTCTCTTCAAGGATGCCCGTAAGTTTGTCTTATCTTGTGATGAATGTCAGAGAATTGGTAATATTAGTAGACATCAAGAAATGCCTATGAGTTATTCGCTTGTTATTGAACCATTTAATGTTTGGGGATTTGATTATATGGGACATTTTCCTTCCTCTAATGGGTATACACATATTTTAGTTGCTGTTGATTACGTTACTAAGTGGGTAGAGGCTATTCCAACTAGTAGTGCTGATCATAACACCTCTATTAAGGTGCTTAAAGAAGTTATTTTTCCGATGTTTGGAGTCCCTAGATATTTAATGACTGATGGTGGTTCACATTTTATTCATGGTGCCTTTCGTAAAATGCTTGCTAAGTATGATGTTAATCATAGAATTGCATCTCCTTATCACCCATGGTCTAGTGGTCAATTAGAATTGAGTAATAGAGAGCTTAAATTAATTTTGCAAAAGACTGTTAATTGATCTAGAAAGAATTGGTCCAAGAAACTTGATGATTCATTATGGGCTTATAGAACTGCATACAAAAATCCTATGGGTATGTCTCCTATAAAATGGTTTATGGAAAAGCATGTCACTTACCTCTTGAATTAGAACATAAGGCATATTGGGCTATTAAAGAGCTCAACTTTGACTTCAAACTTGCCGGTGAGAAGAGGCTTTTTCACATTAGCTCAGTTGATGAATGGAGAACCCAAGCTTATGAAAATGCCAAACTATTTAAGGAAAAAGTTAAAAGATGGCATGATAAAAGGATACAAAAGTGTGAGTTTAATGTAGGTGATTATGTATTGCTATACAACTCTAGTTTAAGATTTTTTGCAGGCAAACTCCTCTCTAAATGGGAAGGTCCTTACGTCATCGAGGAGGTCTATCGTTTTGGTGCCATAAAAATGAACAACTTCGAAGGCACAAATCCGAGGGTGGTGAACGGTCAAAGAATCAAACATTATATCTCAGGTAATCCTATAAATGTTGAAACTAATGTTATTGAAATCATAACCCCGGAGGAATACATAAGGGACACTTTACGAAATGTTTCAGACTCCGAAAAGGAATAGGTATGTGGTACGGTAAGTAAACCGACTCCAAAACAGCTCTAATGGCAATTTTTCTCTGTTTTGGAATATATAAGAAAATAGGAAAATAAGAAGTAGTCTGGGAAGGACACGAGGCGTCCACGAGGGTGGAGGGCGTGCCCCCTACCTCGTGGGCACCTCGTGTGCCCTCCGGACTCAGTTTTCTTGCATGATACTTCTTTTGGTCGATAAAAATTCATTATTTAATACCAAAGGTTCTGACCACTATATCATGCAAATATCCTCTGTCTTTGTTTCAAGGTGTTCCTGCTGCAGATTAGAGCAATATGTCGTCCCAGGATTCGGAAGGGGAGAACTATGTGGCTGATTACCTTGCAGCTCCTAAAGTCTATGGGGACATGGAGCATTGTGGTTGGACTACGGAAGAAGAAGAGGACTATGAACCTAAGGGAAAGGAGGAGACGAGCTCAGATGAGGATGAAGCCCGATTACCTCAACCTGGGGACATGCATGTGGAATTCAAAATTTCAAGCCTCCCTAATAGAGCAAAGAAACCTAAGATCGAGTTTATCCCTTTTCGTATCTTGCAGGAAAACAAGCAAGAATTATGCAAAAAGATATTAAGCCTTGAGCAGGAGATGGATGACCTAAGGGATCAAAATTCTGTCCTCAAGCGCAAATTAAGGAAGAAGCCTACGCCACCAACAAAATCATCATCTTCTTCACCAACAAAGGAGACATGAGCATCGGGTATGGGCACTCCCCTTGGCATCTGCCAAGCTTGGGGGAGTGCCCCGGTATCGTATCACCATCACAACTCTTATCTTTACCGTTTTTCTTAGTTCGATCCTTTTGGTAATATCCTGATCTAGTAGAATAAAGTTTTAGTATGATCTAGTGGTGAGTTTTTCGTTATGATCCGTCTATGTAATCGAGTCCATAAGCTATATAATAAAGATTAGTGTTGAGTCAAGGGCTTGATTATCTTGCTATGATCTTAAGGGAATAAAATAAAAGAGAAAGAATAAAAATAAATAAAGAGATCATATGGATCTTATGGAGAGTAATGACTCCACATATAAAGAGTATGATGAATAAAAGTTGTTGAAAGTTAATAAACATAGTTTTGGTCATCGTTGCAATTAATAGGAAGTAATAAAGAAAGAGAGGTTTTCACATATAGATATACTATCTTGGACATCTTTTAGGATTGTGAGCACTCATTAAAATATGACATGCTAAAGAGTTGACGTTGGACAAGGAAGACAACGTAATGGGTTATATTTTCTTACATTTGAGATAAATTATATTGTCATGGATCACCCAACATGTTGAGCTTGCCTTTCCCTCTCATGCTAGCCAAGTTCTTTGCACCAAGTAGAAATACTACTTGTGCTTCCAAATATCCTTAAACCCAGTTTTGCCATGAGAGTCCACCATACCTACCTATGGATTGAGTAAGATCCTTCAAGTAAGTTGTCATCGGTGCATGCAATAAAAATTGCCTTCTAAATATGTATGATTTATTAATGTGGAGAAAATAAGATTTATACGATCTTGTGATGTGGAAGAAATAAAAGCGATGTACTACATAATAAAGGTCCATATCACAAGTGGCAATATAAAGTGACGTTCTTTTGCATTAAGATTTTGTGCATCCAAACATAAAAGCGCATGACAACCTCTGCTTCCCTCTGCGAAGGGCCTATCTTTTACTTTTATCTTCTACCTTATATAAGAGTCATGGTGATGTTCACCTTTCCTTTTTTTACATTTTATCCTTTGGCATGCACAATGTGTTGGAAAGATCCAGATATATATAGCTAATTGGATGTGAGTTTTCATTAACTATTATTGTTGACATTACCCTTGAGGTAAAAAGTTGGGAGACAAAACTATAAGCCCCTACCTTTCTCTGTGTCCGGCTAAAACTTCATAACCATACATATCGCGTGAGTGTTAGCAATTATGGAAGACTAAATGATAGTTGAGTATGTGGACTTGCTGAAAAGCTCTTATTGGCTCTTTCCGATTTTATGATAAATTGCAATTGCTTCAATGACTGAGATTGTAGTTGTTAGTTTTCAATAAAGTTTATGATTCATACTTAAAATTGTGATTGAATTGTTACTTTAGCATAAGAGATCATATGACAATATATATGTATGTTGCTGTTATAAGAAAGATCATAATGCCCACATATCCGTATTTTATTTTATCGACACCTCCATCTCTAAACATGTGGACATATTTTTAGATTTCGGCTTTCGATTGAGGACAAGCGAGGTCTAAGCTTGGGCAAGTTGATACGTCCATTTTGCCTCATGCTTTTATATCGATATTTATTGCAATATGGGCTATTATTAAACATTATGTCACAATACTTATGCCTATTCTCTCTTATTTTACAAGGTTTACATGAAGAGGGGGAATGCCGGCAGCTAGAATTCTGGGCTGGAAAAGGAGCAAATATTAGAGACCTATTCTGCACAACTCGAAAAGTCCTGAAACATCACGGGAGTTATTTTCAGAATATATAAAAAATAATGAGCGAAGAAAGTACCTGAGGGGGCCCACACCCTGGCCACGAGGGTGGGGGCGCGCCCCTGCCTCGTGGGCCCCCTGGTGGCCCTCCGATGCCCATCTTTGTCTATACGGAGTCTTTCGTCGAGGAAAAAATTAGAAGCAAGCTAGGGCTCCGGCAGAGCTGTTCTACCGGGGAAACTTCCCTCCGGGAGGGGGAAATCATCACCATTGTCATCACCAACGATCCTCTCATCGGGAGGGGGTCAATCTCCATCAACCTCTTCACCAACACCATCTCATCTCAAACCCTAGTTCATCTCTTGTATCCAATCTTGGTATCCAAACCTCAGATTGGTACCTGTGGGTTGCTAGTAGTGTTGATTACTCCTTGTAGTTGATGCTAGTTGGTTTACTTGGTGGAAGATCATATGTTCAGATCCATTATGCATATTAATAACCCTCTGATTATTAACATGAATATGCTTCGTGAGTAGTTACGTTTGTTCCTGAGGACATGGGACAAGTCTTGCTATAAGTAGTCATGTGAATTTGGTATTCGTTTGATATTTTGACGAGATGTATGTTGTCTTTCCTCTAGTGGTGTCATGTGAACGTCGACTACAAGACACTTCACCATTGTTTGGGCCTAGAGGAAGGCATTGGGAAGTAATAAGTAGATGATGGGTTGCTAGAGTAACAGAAGCTTAAACCCTAGTTTATGCGTTGCTTCGTAAGGGGCTGATTTGGATCCATATGTTTCATGCTATGGTTAGGTTTACCTTAATACTTCTGTTATAGTTGCAGATGCTTGCAATAGGGGTTAATCATAAGTGGGATGCTTGTCCAAGTAAGGATAGTACCCAAGCAACGGTCCACCTACATATCAAACTATCAAAGTACCGAATGTGAATCATATGAACGTGATGAAAACTAACTTGACGATAATTCCATGTGTCCTCGCGAGTGCTTTTCTCTATATAAGAGTTTGTCCATGCTTGTCCTTTGCTACAAGGAGGATTGGGCCATCTTGCTGCACCTTTTACTTTCATTACTTGTTACCAATTACAAATTATGTTATCACAAAACTATCTGTTACTGATAATTTCAGTGCTTGCAGAGAATACCTTGCTGAAAACCGCTTATCATTTGCTTCTGCTCCTCCTTGGGTTCGACACTCTTACTTATCGAAAGGACTACGATAGATCCCCTATACTTGTGGGTCATCAAGAAGCAATAGCGCTAGTGATCTGGGCAGTTCCGAAGTCCGAGACGGGAATGGCAAACCACGACGCAGCAAACACAAACATCACAATGATAATGAAAGAATGCACGACACATCGGTCAACGCTGGATTCAGCGGCCCCAAACCCGGTCAATGGAAAAAGCCATTCAAGGCAAACAGATATGGACCATCCAATTTAGACAAGATATTGGATCGGCCCTGTCAGATTCATGGCAACCCCGATAAACCAGCTAGTCACACCAACAGAAGCTGTTGGGTCTTCAAGGAGGCCGGCAAGCTCAACGCCGACGTGCAGACTCACCAACCAAATACCAGGGGTCAGAAGCAATCCCCCCTGAAGTAAAAAGAGTGAACATGGTATACGTGACACACACCTCTACAGGGGGGCATGTGAAGCACTCCGTCCGGACTGAGGATCATACTACATTTCCTTCAGCCAGAGTACAAAGCGGTGTTATTAAATGGCATACCTTGTCGGCCATTAAGCCGTCGGTATCCATTCAGCAGGACAGACCAATTCTAGAGCTAGACTACCAGTTCGGCTTCCGCCGTCCGCCTCATACACCCGCGAAATCTGTATCGCACATACATAACTATGCACTTAAAATACCATGGGCATCGGCGGAAGCACAATACGAACGGGCCTACAAGTACTCCCATAACCTCCTTCTTTACTTTTCTAACAACTCTTCCCTTTTTCACTATGCTTTACCACAGGCGACTCAAAGGCTGGTCATCTCACGGACTCTATCGGAGTTCGAGTTTGTACATTCAACCAAAGGCAACTCCTGTTAAGGAGCCCCTTCACCGAGGAAAGGTGGCGCAGACGTGCGACGGGAGGACTGAAACAACTTTTTGTAGACCGCACTCTCTATTTTTGCGAGCCTGTAAAGTGCCTTCTTCCTCAACCGTCGACCCCTAGCATGTCAAATGGCCGGGGTCGTGGCGTTATTATATACGAAGCAACAAGTGGCATATCACTCAAGCTCTAGTGAACATAATCTGTATCCAGTATTCACTTTTCTCTAAAGAACTGAGTTTTGCTCCTTATGTTATTTCACACACCCCGACATAACTCGCCAGGGGCTCGATATGGGAACAAAATAAATTGCCAACAAGTCCGAACAACTTTATAGCATACTTCGGCATCTCGAGTTTGGCCTTATATGCATCAGCTCCGAATCATGTCTTGGGTCAATAGTTGGGTTGCCCGGCTATTGTGCTTGCTACTTTACGTTCTGCTCTATCAGCTAAGGTAGTAAAGGGAGAACTACTGTGATTGTGTTTCCGGTTCATCCAGTCAAACACCTCAGTAGAGAAAGCCGAAAACTGACTGTCATGATGCGGTGAGAGCTGGTCAACCACTCGATGACTTATTGGAATCTTTCGCGATTCCCTCCGTATTACACGAAGGACCTTTTTTCAGGTCATACATGTAACACACCATATTGGGATAACTGCGTACATACCAGGGTCTATATCGTAGACCCACCATAAAACTCCTATGGCTAAGTGAAAGTGTTAACACCCTATAGTCCGATTTCCTAGTTCGCCGCATTGACACCTCCTTCATGGACCAAGACGTTGGGTTAAGAGTGATCAAGTGCTTTTCCGAACACCCCCATATTTTCTACGAGGGGGCTGAAGCCAACGACTAGAAAACTTGTAGATTATATAAAAAAGGCCGCATAGGAAGAAGTAAAGCTTTTAAGCAAATATCATAATATTATCATAACAGTGTCTTTTACAATTTCAACACATTTCATTTGAATAGCATGTGCTTCGAACACTGACCCTCTATCAAGCGGGCACCCTCTAAAACGTCCTCGAAATACTGCTCTTGTGCGTGATGGTCCTTGCCCTTGGGGGGACTCTTCGCTGCAACGTCTGTGGCCTTCATCTTCACCCAGTATGTCTTGACGCGGGCAAAGGCCATCCGTGCACCTTCAATGCATGTTGAACGCTTAACGGCGTCGATACATGGCACCGCATCAACAACTCGCTGCACCAAGCTGAAATAACTATCCGGAATTGGCTTAGTAGGCCACAGCCGGACTATGACGTCCTTCATAGCAGAATCGGATATCCTGTGGAGCTCGGCCCACTGGGCCATCTGTTTGTTCAGCAATAGCGGACGCTTTGGCATGCCGAATTCTGACCAAAAAAGCTTCTCTGTTACACACCCTTCACGTGCTTGGTAAAAATGTGCCGCATCGGAGGCGCTCTTCGGCAGGTCCAAGAATGCGTCCGGAGAGCTCCACATTTGATTAAGCGGGGAATACTTCGGATCACCGAATTTCGTGTGCAATAAGAAAGACTTACCAACCGCTACCTCCTCAGCATGCCGGATCTCTTCCTGAGCCGCTCTAGACTCCGATCATGCTTCTTTCACCTCTTGTAAGGCCTTGTCGAGATCGGCTGCTTTGGCTCTGTTATCCCTCTTGAGGAATTCACACTGGACAGTGGTTTCCTTTCGCTCACGCACCATGATAGAAATTCTCTCCTCACACTAGCGCCGAGCAGCCTGTTCGGTTTTCAACTCATCAGCTGCCTTATTGGCAGAAAAATTACTAATCCGGGCTTGCTCCTTGGTGAGGGACAGTTCAGCCCGAAGGGCCTCCATGGCAGCACCACCATATGCAGTTATGCGTGTCTCAGTATACAATTCTAGCTTCATGCTCATGTTATCATACTGGTTGCCCCAAAAACATACCTTGCGCCTCGTCAAGCTGCCTATTGATAAGCGTGATGTCATCATCCGCCTCGTCAATCTTCCGCTGCAGATCTGCAACCTCTGTGGTTCGGGCAGTAGCCGGGGAGGTAACAACCTGTGTTCCAAGTAGTCAGATTATTTCCTGGACATATTGCTACCTCTTGAGCACTGCGTTGGTTTTCTATTGAAGAGGAAAGGGTGATGCAGTAAAGTAGCGTAAGTATTTCCCAAGGTATCAATCCAGTAGGAGATCACGCTCGAGTCCCACGCACCTACACAAACAAATAAGATCCTCACAACCAATGCGATAAAGGGGTTGTCAATCCCTTCACGGTCACTTATGAGAGTGAGATCTGATAGATATGATAAGATAATATTTTTGGTATTTTTATGTTAAAGAGAAATAAAGATGCAAAGTAAAATAAACGACAATAGAAATAGCCAAGTGTTGGAAGATTAATATGATGGAAGATAGAGCCGGGCCATAGGTTTCACTAGTGGCTTCTCTTAAGAGCATAAGTATTACGGTGGGTAAATGAATTAGTGCCGAGTAATTGATAGAATTGAGCATAGTTATGTGAATATCTAGGTATGATCATGTATATAGGCATCACGTCCGTGACAAGTAGACCGAAATGATTCTTCATCTACTACTATTACTCCACACATCGACCGCTATCCAGCATGCATCTAGAGTATTAAGTTCATAAGAACAGAGTAAAGCTTTAAGTAAGATGGCATGATGTAGAGGGATAAACTCATGCAATATGATATAATCCCCATCTTTTTATCCTCAATGGCAACAATACAATACGTGCCTTGCTGCCCCTGTTGTCACTGGGAAAGGACACCGCAAGATTGAACCCAAAGCTAAGCACTTCTCCCATTGCAAGAAAGACGATCAATCTAGTAGGCCAAACCAAACTGATAATTCGAAGAGACTTGCAAAGATAACCAATCATACATAAAAGAATTCAGAGGATATTCAAATATTGTTCAAATATAAACTTGATCATAAACCCACAATTCATCGGATCTTGACAAACACACCACAAAAGAAGATTACATCGAATAGATCTCCAAGAAAATCAAGGAGAACTTGGTATTGAGATCCAAAGAGAGAGAAGAAGCCATCTAGCTAATAACTATGGACCCGAAGGTCCGAGGTAAACTACTCAAACATCACAAGAGAGGCCATGGAGTTGATGTAGAAGCCCTCCGTGATCAATGCCCCCTCCGGCGGAGCGCCGGAAAAGGCCCCAAGATGGCATGTCACAGGTACAGAAGGTTGCGGCGATGGACTTAGGTTTTCGTGGTGCTCCTAGATGTTTGCGAGGTACCTGGACTTATATAGGAGGAAGAAGTAGGTCGGTGGAGCAACAAGGGGCCCACAAGGGTGGAGGGCGCGCCCCCTGCCTCGTGGGCTCCTCGATTGTTTCTTGACGCCCACTCCAAGTCTCCTGGATCAAGTTCGTTGAGAAAATCACATTCCCGAAGTTTTCATTCCATTTGGACTTCGTTTGATATTCCTTTTCTGTGAAACACTAAAATAGGAAAAAAAACAACAATTTGGGTTGGGCCTCCGGTTAATAGGTTAGTCCCAAAAATAATATAAAAGTGTATAATAAAGCCCAATAAACATCCAAAACAGAATATAATATAGCATGGAACAATCAAAAATTATAGATACGTTGGAGACATATCATGCATCCCCAAGCTTAATTCCTGCTCGTTCTCAAGTAGGTATATGATAAAAATAGAACTTTTGATGTGGAATGCTACTCGGCATAATTTTCAATGTAATTATCTTATTTGTGGTATGAATATTCAGATCCAAAAGATTCAAGACAAACGTTTAATATTTACATAAAAATAATAATACTTCAAGCATAGTAACTAAGCTATTATGTCTTCTAAAAATAACATGGCCAAAGAAAGTTATCCCTAGTCTGGCTATGCTCTATCTTCATCACACAAAATATTTAAATCATGCACAACCCCGATGATAAGCCAAGCAATTGTTTCATACTTCTGATGTTCTCAAAAAATTTCAATCTTCACGCAATACATGAGCATGAGCCATGGACATAGCACTATATGTGGAATAGAATGGTGGTTGTGGAGAAGACAAAAAAGGAGAAGATAGTCTCACATCAACTAGGTGTATCAAAGGGGTATGGAGATGCCCATCAATAGATATCAATGTGAGTGAGTAGGGATTGCCATGCAACGGATGCACTGGAGCTATAAGGATATGAAAGATCAACAAAAGAAACTAAGTGGGTGTGCATTCAACTCGCGTGCTCATGAAGACCTAGGGCATTTTGAGGAAGCCCATCATTGGAATATACAAGCCAAGTTCTATAATGAAAAATTCCCACTAGTATATGAAAGTGATATCATAGGAGACTCTCTATCATGAAGATCATGGTGCTACTTTGAAGCACAAGTGTGGAAAAAGGATAGTAACATTGTCCCTTCTCTCTTTTCTCTCATTTTTCTATTTGGGCCTTCTTCTCTTTTTTTTGGCCTCTTTTCTCTCTTTTTTTTATTTTTTTATTTTTCATCCGGAGTCTCATCCCGACTTGTGGGGGAATCATAGTCTCCATCATCCTTTTCCTCACTTGGGACAATGCTCTAATAATGATGATCATCACACTTTATTTACTTACAACTCAAGAATTACAACTCAATACTTAGAACAAAATATGACTATGTGAATGCCTCTGGCGGTGTACCGGGATATGCAATCAGTCAAGAGTTACATGTATGAAAGAATTATGAATGGTGGCTTTGCCACAAATAAGATGTCAACTACATGATCATGCAAAGCAATTATGACAATGATTAAGCGTGTCATAGTAAACGAAACGGTGGTAAGTTGCATGGCAATATATCTCAGAATGGCTATGGAAATGCAATGATAGGTAGGTATGGTGGCTGTTTTGAGCAAGGTATATGGTGGGTGTATGATACCGGCAAAAAGTGCGCGGTATTAGAGAGGCTAGCAATGGTGGAAGGATGAGAGTGCGTATAATCCATGGACTCAACATTAGTCATAAAGAACTCATATACTTGTTGCAAAAATCTACAAGTTATCAAAGCAAAGTATCACACATATGCTCCTAGGGGGATAGATTGGTAGGAAAAGACAATCGCTCGTCCCCGACCACCACTCATACGGAAGACAATCAATAAATAAATCATGCTCCGAATTCATCACATAACGGTTCACCTTACGTGCATGCTACGGGAATCACAAACTTCAACACAAGTATTTCTCAAATTCATAACCATTCAACTAGCATGACTCTAATATCACCATCTTCATATCTCAAAACAATTATCAAGCATCAAACTTCTCATAGTATTCAACACACTCATAAGAATTTTTTTTACTAATCTTGGATGCCTATCACTATAGGACTAATTTATGATTAAAGCAAATTACCATGCTGTTTTGTAGGACTCTCAAAATAATATAAGTGAAGAATGATAGAACAATAGTTTCTATCAAACAAATCCACCATCGTGCTCTAAAAGATATAAGTGAAGCACTAGAGCAAAAACTATATAGCTCAAAAGATATAACCGAAGCACATAGAGTATTCTAATAAATTTTGAATCATGTGTGTCTCTCTCAAAAGGTGTGTATAGCAAGGATGATTGTGGTAAACTAAAAATAAAAGACTCAAATCATACAAGACGCTCCAAGCAAAACACATATCATATGGTGAATAAGAATATAGCTCCAAGTAAAGTTACCGATGGACGAAGACAAAAGAGGGGATGCCTTCTGGGGCATCCCCAAGCTTTGGATATTTGGTGTCCTTAGATTACCTTGGGGTGCCATGGTAATCCCTAAGCTTAGGCTCTTGCCACTCCTTGTTCCATAATCCATCAAATCTTTACCAAAAACTTGAAAACTTCACAACACAAAACTCAACAGATAATCTCGTGAGCTCTGTTAGCGAAAGAAAACAAACACCACTTCAAGGTACTGTATTTAACTCATTCTTTATTTATATTGGTGTTAAACCTACTTTATTACAACTTCTCTATGGTTTATAAACTCTTTTACTAGCCATAGATTCATCAAAATAAGCAAACAACACACGAAAAACAGAATCAGTCAAAAACAGAACAGTCTGTAGTAACCTGTAACTAACGCAAATTTCTGGAACACCAAAAATTCTAAAATAAATTTCTGGACGTGAGGAATTTATCTATTAATCATATTCAAAAAGAAATAACTAAATAGAGCTCTGCAAATAAAAATGGCAGCAATACTCGTGAGAGCTAAAGTTTCTGTTTTTTTACAGCAAGATCAAAAAGATTTTCCCCAAGTCTTCCCAATGGTTCTACTTGGCACAAACACTAGTTAAACACAAAAAATACAACCAAAACAAACTCTATATAAATTATTTATTACTAAACAGGATCAAAAAGCAAGGAATAATAATAAAATTGGGTTGCCTCCCAACAAGCGCTATCGTTTAACGCCCCTAGCTAGGCATAAAAGCAAGGATAGATCTAGGTATTGCCATCTTTGGTTTTAGGGAAGAAAAGAGCAAATTTATTATCTATGGAATTAATCTTTCTATTTTAATAAATCACATGGCTGTTAATGGTAGAATAATGATTAATCATTTTACGGAAATTTGCATCTAAGCTAGCTTTCATCTCTTCGATAAATTCGTTTTGGTAGAGAGCAAAAGAGATGTGGATTCAACCTTCTCATTCATGGGGTGCCCAAATATGGTTTTCATCTTTTCATAAGTATCTACAGCATCCCCTTCAAGAAAACCTTCTTCCAATATAGAATCTAAGACATGCTTAAATGAAGAAGGTAGGGCAACATAAAAGCTCATTAAGTAAATTTCAATCTGGTATTGGGGCACATAGCTGGCCCGGATCCTTAATAGTCTATCCCAAGCATCTTTCAAAGATTCATCGAGTAAATAATGAAAAAATCCGGAACCATCTTCATCCAAATTATTAAGATTCTCATTGATAACTCCGGTAGGTCTTTCCATAGCATCATTATTTATGAGTTTAGAGAGAATAGAAGGATTGTCCAAAGTACTAAAGCTCGGGAGAGAACCCCCAACCCTTTTTGATTCCGACATGGCGAAAGAAAGGTGAGTGGAAAATAGAGGGCGAATAAAATGGCAATGGTGAAGTGAAGGAGAGGAAAACGAGAGGCAAATGGCAAATAATGTAATGCGAGGGATAAGAGTTTGTGATGGGTACTCGGTATGTCTTGAATTTTGCGTAGACTCCCCAGCAATGGCGCCAGAAATGGCTCGTTGCTGGGAGTCAAATCTTGACTTGACTTGGCGCGAATCTCCCCGGCAACGGCGCCAGAAATCCTTCTTGCTACCTCTTGAGCATTGCGTTGGTTTTCCCTTGAAGAGGAAAGGGTGATGCAGTAAAGTAGCGTAAGTATTTCCCTCAGTTTTTGAGAACCAAGGTATCAATCCAGTAGGAGATCATGCTCGAGTCCCACGCACCTACACATACAAATAAGAACCTCACAACCAACGCGATAAAGGGGTTGTCAATCCCTTCACGGTCACTTACGAGAGTGAGATCTGATAGATATGATAAGACAATATTTTTGGTATTTTTATAATAAAGAGAAATAAAGATGCAAAGTAAAATAAACGGCAATAGAAATAGCTAAGTGTTGGAAGATTAATATGATGGAAGATAGACCCGGGGGTCATAGGTTTCACTAGTGGCTTCTCTCAAGAGCATAAGTATTACGGTGGGTAAACAAATTAATGCCGAGCAATTGATAGAATTGAGAATAGTTATGAGAATATCTAGGTATGATCATGTATATGGGCATCACGTCCGTGACAAGTAGACCGAAACGATTCTGCATCTACTACTATTACTCCACACATCGACCGCTATCCAGCATGTATCTAGAGTATTAAGTTCATAAGAACAGATTAATGCTTTAAGTAAGATGACATGATGTAGAGGGAGAAACTCATGCAATATGATATAAACCCCATATTTTTATCCTCGATGGCAACAATACAATATGTGCCTTGCTGCCCCTGCTGTCACTAGGAAAGGACACCGCAAGATTGAACCCAAAGCTAAGCACTTCTCCCATTGCAAGAAAGATCAATCTAGTAGGCCAAACCAAACTGATAATTCGAAGAGACTTGCAAACATAACCAATCATACATAAAAGAATTCAGAGGAGATTCAAATATTGTTCATAGATAAACTTGATCATAAACCCACAATTCATCGGATCTCGACAAACACGCCGCAAAAGAAGATTACATCGAATAGATCTCCATGAAAATCGAGGAGAACTTTGTGTTGAGATCCAAAGAGAGAGAGGAAGCCATCTAGCTAATAACTATGGACCTGAAGGTCCGAGGTAAACACCTCACACATCATCGGAGAGGCCATGGAGTTGATGTAGAAGCCCTCCCTGATCAATGCCCCCTCTGGCGGAGCACCAAAAAAGTCCCCAAGATGGGATCTCACGGGTACAACAGGTTGCGGCGGTGGAATTAGGTTTTTGTGGTGCTCCTAGATGTTTGCGGGGTACATGGACTTATATAGGAGGAAGAAGTAGGTCGGTGGAGCAACGAGGGGCCCACGAGGGTGGAGGGAGCGCCCAGGGGGATAGGCGCGCCCCCTGCCTCATGGCCTCCTCAATTGTTTCTTGACTCCCACTCCAAGTCTCCTGGATCACGTTTGTTGAGAAAATCACGTTCCTGAAGGTTTCATTCCGATTGGACTTCGTTTGATATTCCTTTTCTATGAAACACTGAAATAGGCAAAAAAAACAGCAATTTGGGCTAGGCCTCCGGTTACTAGGTTAGTCCCAAAAATAATATAGAAGTGTCTAATAAAGCCCATTAAACATCCAAAACAGAATATAATATAGCGTGGAACAATAAAAAATTATAGATACGTTGGAGACGTATCACATATCTTTTTGATCCTCTGATCGCCTCCCCTTGGAAGCCAATCAGAGTCTCAGGGCCTACTATCTATACACCAGAGTATTTTCTGAATAAAACACAATCAAAAACATTACAGTACAAACCTCGAAGCCTCTTAGCAGGCCCGTGAACGCCTCATTCAATCCGCTTTTCATGGAAAGGACCTTGTCAACCACCGTACCCGTCAAGGTACGATGGTCCTCGGAGACGGACGCCTGTCGCATTATGTTCGTTAATATATCCAGCGCTTTTGGATCTCTGCAAGCTGCTGTAGCAGCACAACCTCACTTCGAAGGGATCCACTCATTCGTTCCTGAGTTGTCTCTGGCTGTAAGCCGGACAGTCTAGAGCCTTTATTTTTGGCCCCCGGATCCTACGCTACCAAAGAGACCCTCCGGGACAACACCTCGAAGTCGTCCGCCCTATTAGGCAAGGAGTCCGGTGGAGGCATCTCGCTTTCCATCATCTCCGGGAGAAGATCCCCCAAGGAAGAGGATTGTTGAAGAAGACTATGTGCCGAGCTGCAAAAACATATATTCTACATGTTACCCTGGTCATAGGAGAGGAACGGGATATGTTTAAAACACCCTTTTTCACTTACGATTCGGCTAAAGGCTTGTCCTCGCCATGGGACTGCGCGATGATGTCGTCCTCCAAGCCCTAGCCGCCCGACAGGGGCATCTTGCCTCGCGTAGGAGCCTTTTCCTCCCAACCTTCGAAGACGGCCCTTTTCCTACCATGGGGAGAAGGAATATTGGCTTCTCCTTTAGTTTTGTGTTCGGGCGATCGGATTTTGCTCTCCCCGGACAGATCATCTAATATATCTTCGGGATGGAGGCCACCTTCGGTCCTCCCGCTCTCTGTCTTGTCCTCCTTCATAGGCATCGGGTACAGTGTCGGGGCAAGCATCCTTGTTAATACGGGATCTGCTGAGTCTTCGGGAAGGGGGGCCGAACACCTAATTCGCTCCGCTTTCTTTATTCAGCCCTGGAAAAGGATAGTGTGAGCAGTATCGCATTTCGGCATACATTGCTAAAAATTGTTCGGAAGATGAATGCTTACCGAAGTATCCGGATGGTTGTAGTCGAGGACGATGTCCTCGGTGATGTCCGGCCACTTTATTCATTTCCTGAAAAACAACTTCCACATTCCTTTGTGCGTAGTATCGAAGAAGTGTTGGAGGATTCGTGGTCCTTCCGGATTAAACTCCCACATATGGAGAGGTCATCGCTGGCACTGCAGGACTCGGTGGACCAGCATTACCTGAATCATGTTGAAAAGACCGATGTCCTTCTCAAGGAGGCTCCGGATGCGGCTCCGTAGAGTCTGCACTTCGTCAGTTGATCCCCAGTCCAGCCCCTTATTAATCCATGATGTAAGTTGTAACAGAGAGCCAGATCGAAACGCAGGTATAGCTGCCCACTTGGTACCGCAGGGTTCAGTGACATAAAACCACTCCCGCTGCCATAGGTTGGGACTTTTGGTGAAAGATCCTTTTGGCCAGGGAGCATTGGAAAGCTTGCTCACTCTAGCACATCCGCACTCCGCTTGTTCCCCATCAACTACCTTTGCCTTCACACCAAAGGTCTTGATCCATAAGCCGAAGTGTGGGGGAATACGGAGAAAGGCCTCGCACATGATAATGAATGTTGACAAGTGAAGGAAAGAATCTGGGGCTTGATCATGAAAATCTAATCCATAGTAAAACATGAGCCCTCAGACGAAGGGATGAAGTGCGAATCCTAGCCCTCGCAGGAAGTGGGAGATGAATACAATCCTCTTAACTGATCTGGGAGTAGGAATAACCTATCCTTGAGCAGGGAGCCTGTGGGGGATCTCCGCGGTCAGATATCTGGCTGCACAAAGCTTCGCAATGTCCTCCTCTGTAACAGAGGAAGCCACACATCGACCCTATGAGCAGGGTCCAGACATGATGGGGAAGCTTGAAGCAATGAAGTCGAACCTTGGGTGCTAGAACTCGAAGTTGTAAGGGTTGAGTAAAGGGTCGACATAAAATAAGACGGCCCTTAGCTCCTTTATAAAGGCAACGGATATCAAACGCCTCCTCCTAAGCCTGAAAACCTGCTTATTCCTAAGGATTCGTACCAATGGAACGGTTGGGTTACCCACACTCGTATTGATGAGAATCCCGCAATAAGTCGGCACGATCTCTGCTTCGACAAAATGTGCCAATAAAAACTGCGCCTCGAAATGTGGAATGACAGGACAAGAAACAGTTCGAAATAATGACCGGGCAAACATAATGTCACATTACAAAAAGTTGTCGGCGGATTGGACTAATGATATATTATACTCTTTGTGGTTGTGCGTGGTACTTGTGTTCCAGATCCGGACACGTTCATCACGTCCGAAGACTATCTTGGAATATTTGGAAAGGGGAACCCGCCTTGGAAAGCTAAAGACAATCTGCATGCCGGACACCTCATCATTGAAGCTTGGTTCAAGGGCTACTTAGGGAGTCCTGGACTAAGGGGTCCTCGGGCGTCCGACCTATTAGGCATGGGCCGGACTAATGGGCTGTGGAGATACAAAGACCAAATAGTCTACATGTGTCCGGATGGGACTCTTCCTGGCATGGAAGGCAAGCTTGGCGTCCAAATATGAAGATTCCTTTCTCTGTAACCGACCTTATGTAACCGTAGATCCCTCCGATCTCTATATAAACTGGAGGGCTAGGTTCATAGATAGATATATATCTTCATAATCATAGTCAGACAAGCTAGACTTTTAGGGTTTAGCCATTACAATCTCGTGGTAGATCAACTCTTGTAATACTCATATTCATCAAGATCAATCAAGTAGGAATTAGGGTATTACCTCAATAGAGAGGGCCCGAACCTAGGTAAACATTGTGTCCCCTGTCTCCTGTTACCATCGACCTTAGACGCACATTTCGGGACCCCCTACCCGAGATCC
>NC_041388.1:78675235-78738357 GCF_002162155.2 Triticum dicoccoides
GTGGCGGCGGACCGGCGGTGGGGATTTGTTTGGGGGCGGCGAGGCGGCGGCGGACCGACGGTCGGGAGTTGTTTCGAGGCGGCAGGGCGGCGGCGGACCCACGGTGGGGAGTTGTTTCAGGGAGGCGAGGCAGAGCGGGGCCTGTCAGTTCGACCGGCAGTGGCTGGCGGCTCAGGGGGGGTGCAGGTTGAAGATGAACTGTAGGCCCTCACTAAACTACATGTCAAGTGCCTCTCTGCTACCATTGCATTCATTTTTGATAGTAACATTCAGATTCCATAGTAAATTTCTGTTTTGACAGTTAAGTTTAGAGTCAATAGTTTTTACCTCATCTATTGTAGTCAGGTGGTTTTTGGTGATGTAAATTTTACATCTATTTTACATCATCTATTGGAGATGCTATTAGAATCCCACTTGAGATTAACGATGTCTGTCTTGTGCTGCTTCATCCTTGACGTCTTACGGCTCACCGGAGCTGCTCCAACGACAGAACGATCCATCACAACAGAGCAGTGCCCTGCACGCCGTCTACAGATTCCTCAGATCTTCCTCCACACCTCCGACAGTCACCTTTGTCTCAACTTCTTTAGGGACCAACCAAATGATGCTAAGGTCGACACGGCTACGGCAAAGATGTTGTACACTTGTCGATCCATTAGGGCTATTGTGGTTCAACGGAAGAACATAGCAATAGGAAATTTTCCTATGGCACTCTACAATTTCAATTATTCATGCACGAAAACAAGACCAAGTGCATTAGTGGCAGAATAACATTCTAACTGTACATGCTTTCATATGGTTTCACTTTATTGATGTTCAAACCTGAGTTCTAAATTAGTTGTGGGGCACATATCAAGGTAGCAATGAATAGTATCTCTGTCTAATATCTGGTTCACCTAGGGTATGCCTATGTAGTTCATCTTGGGTGGGAAACAAATAGTAAAGCAATCATCATCTGTCTTTTTATTAAATTAAAGCAATCATCAGCCTGCTATCATTTTTTTGGACCCATCCACTAGTTGTTACCATCACTCTAGATTTCTGCATGCTCTCCTTACATAATCTCACCATATTTTTTTGTATGCATGTCAGATATTGTACACAGTCATGCTGAGGTTTGCACGGAAATACAATGTCATGCAGATATCGCTCCATGGTGGGTTCAATGGCAAACCCTCCCCTCCCCCCTCTCTAGATTGTAAATCAGAGGAAGATATATGTTCTGAGGTGGATTCGGACACACCTAACCACTCCTATTTACCCCCAAGGTGTTTGCTCTACCTTGGCATGATGATGTTAGTCATATCATGCGTATGTTGCCTTGTAGTGCCTACTTTTGACATCATATATGTCATCTGCTTAGTTTAAACATGTTATGTAATGCCACCTGTTTAGTTTCTATATCATATATGGGAATTATCCAGTCTCATGTCTTTTAGCCAGCAATAAAATATGTGAAATGTGCAATGCCATCCTGTTTAACCAGGCATCATATATTTGAATGATATCTTGCACATCCTTTTCTTCATTACATTTCCATTTGTCGACAATGTTTGTACATTAAACTACTCTTTCTGTGAATCAGCCATTTGGGTGGGAGATGGAAAAATCTGGAGTGAAAACAAGGCCTTCAGAGCAGACAGTGCTACCTATCGAAGCAGATCTCTTGTTGGGTCCCGATAGCTCCTCAGAGATGGATTCAGAGACAGATGACCAGTCCTATTCCACCACCGAGGTGTATGCTCTAACTTGGCACGGTTATATTGCTCATATCATGCATATGGTGTCTTGCATTGCATAGTTTAGACATCATATACACAATATTCAACACCATGTTCTTAGTTCAGACATCATATTGAATGCCCTATGTTTAGCATATAAATCACATATGTTAATTAAATCATGCGATCCTGATTACTCAGATAACATGTATGTGAATTATGTCATGCAATCCTGTTTAGTTATTCATCATATCTTTGAATTATGTTATGCTATGCTATCCAGTTTAGATAGACATCATATATGTGAAATTATGTCATGCTATCCATTTTAGTTAAAGAATATACATGTCAACTATTTCATGCCCTCTTTTTTCCACACTATCTATTGCATATGTCTCTCATACAATGTCTGTACATTTAACTATGTTTCCTCTTTATCAGCCATTTGAATTAGAGCGGGTGATGGAAGTATCTAGTGGAGTGAAAACACGGTCTTCAAATAAAACAGTGCTACCTCTTGGTGGAGATAGCACCCCAGTTGTACATGCACGAGAACCAGCCCTACCACACATAACCCAGACTCTTGCAGATTGTACCCTTGCTACGATGGTGAGAGAACCAACTTCACCCAATCTAACCCCAACCCCAGCAGATAGTAACCTAGTTCCTATTGACACAACACCATATCCACCACGGAGCTCCCAAAAAAGAGCAGTTAGTAAGGAAGCTCCAGTGCCCAAAGGGCCAGTACTACCACGGCGAACCCCAACTCCACTAGTTAGTACAACCAGTCAGTCGTTTTTTCTGACCATGAAAACAGTAGGAGAGGCTCCTACTATGTTGCATTATAATAAAATGGAGTTACATCATATGTACATACACTTGATGGAAAACCCTCAAGGGGGTATGAAAAGTGTCAACTAGGGGAAGCTAATACAAGTAGTGGGTGACTGAAAATATCAGTGGAGAGGATTAAATTACAAAGCTAGGGAAAATAAAGTTATGTAGTCCCAATGAGCTTTGTCTACTCTAAATTTGAGCCAGAGGAGGTCCGCCTTGGTTCTCTCTCTCCAAGCTTCCAAAGATGGTGGTATCTGCCTGAAAATAAAGTTGTTCCTTTCCTTCCAGATATTCCAGGCCACAATCCCCACAAATTCGAAGAAAAGTTCCCCATTAAAGGATCGTCTGGCAGCTTGGATGGCTTCTATTCTGGAGAGGTTCATGTTCCAAGCAATCCCCACTTTCAGCTAGCAAGAAGAGCCGAAGGGACACGTGCAAATTAAATTCTCAATGATTTCTTCCACGTCAGCGTTACAAAGGACGCAGTTAAATCCTTAGTTGATGTTAAAGTGACATCTTCTGAGCATGTTTCTAGTATTTGATCTCTCTGCCAGCAAAAACCACATAAATACATTAAGTTTCATATGCAGTTTAGATTTCCAAATCCAAGCAACTGGAGGAGGCGCGACAATGTCCTTATGACAATGCTCGTAGAATTTTTTGGGAAAATACGCTTGACCCAAAGAAAGGTCCATGAATCTGCTGCATCCGAGTGGTTGAGGCTTTCCGGTTTAAAAGAAAGCACTAATTGGAGTTCCTTGAATGCTTCTGGTGAGAGGGTGATGTGGAACATGTCGGACCAATCATTGGTTGCATAGAACTCTGCCACCGAGCAGTCCTCATTAATGACAAAAGAAAAGAGGCATGCAAAACGATCTGCCAGAAGAATCTCATGCCATTTGTCATGCCACATGGAAATATTTTTACCATCACCAACCAACTAGGAAGATATACCTCTAAAAATTGGCATTACCTTGTAGATTTGCTTCCACCAAAAAGAACCACAGATCGGGGACACGTGAGGCACAGAGTTTAAGTAGTAAGAGTCCCAAAAGAGTCTGACCCAAGGCATCTCGGCCCTGTTATAGAATTTATCAAGGAATTTGAGGAGGAGAACCTGATTTTGGACTTTGATATTAACAACTCCAAGGCCCCCATGCGCCTTGGGGCAGTAAACTCTTTGCCAAGCAACCAAAGAATTACAAGATTCACCTTGCTCATTCTTCTTAGTCCAAACAAATCTTCGTGTCACCTTATCGAAGTATTGCATAAAACCGGCATTAAGCTGCAGCGTGCACATAGCAAAATTGATCATGGAAGTATCCACAGAGTTAACCAAAGTTATCCTAGAAGCATGACAAAGGAGCGAGCATGTGCTGGACAATCTTCTCTCAACTCAACCCACAAGGGGCAATAGATCTGTCATAGTAGGCTTGGTGGTGCCGAGTGGGAGGCCAAGGTAAGTAAAATGCATTTTACCTATCTTGCAACCAAAATTTGCAGCTAGATCAACATCAAGAGATGGGTCTACATTAATTGGCCCCAAAATATACTTTTGGAAATTAATTTTGAGACCCGAGGAGAGAGCAAAATCTTGAAGGATATTCTTAAGGTGAAGTAATTGCTCCTCGCAAGCCGGGAGAATATTTATTGTATCGTCCGCCTATTGAATGATGGGGAATTTACCCTGTCTTGGGATTGGCAGGCTCAGATTTTCTTTAGCAAACTCATCATTAATCACATATTGCAATAACTCCACCGTTAAGACAAACAATAAAGGCGACACCGGGTCGCCATGACAGACTCCTCTTTTGCACTGAAAAGAATTACCAGGAATAGAGTTCTGGAGCACCGAGGAATGTCCAGAGGCCAATAATAATCTGACCCACTGAATCCATTTATTATCAAACCCCAACTTTTCCATCATTGAAAAAATCAGATCGTGTTCGACTAGATCGAAGGATTTTTCGAAATCTAGCTTTAGGAGAACAATTTCTCTGTCAGGATGCTCACATTAGTGAATATATTCAAACGCCCAAGCTAAACAATCCTAAATGGATTTACCTTTAATAAATCCGTACTGATTCTCATGAATGATTTTGAGGATAACTTTTTGAAGGCGATTGGCTAACAGCTTAGTCAACAAATTTAGACAACAGTTGAGCAACGAAATGGGACGAAAATCATTCACCGTTGTAGGGTTTAGCTTTTAGGTATAAGGGTGATTAGGGACGAATTGTGACAGTCCAAAGATACACTGCCTTCCCAAAAGCTCTGACAAAGATCATAAAAATTATACTTGATTATCTCCCAGCATGATTTCAAAAAACACCCATTAAAACCGTCTGGTCCCGGTTCTTTGTCAACAGGAAGATTCTTAACTGCCTTATCGATTTCATCATGAGAAAAAGGTCGAGAGAGATCAGTAAGATCAACATTGGACGAAACAAGAACATCCAGATTGAACTTCATCTCAATTGGAACAGAAACTCTCGACCTATCTCGAAAAGCATGAAAAAGAGCAACAGCTTTGCTGTCATGATCCTCCAACACCACACCGTTTTCTAGGTCAGAGCGGCAATAGAATTATATCTATGCATTTTCATGGCCATCCATTGGAAGAACTTAGTGTTTTCAGCCCGAAACTTGATGTAACGAATAGTACACCTTTTACGCCAGTATTGCTGCTTGTAATCTTGGAGACGAATAATATGAGCTTTGAGAATTTGCCTGAAATTCCATTCATGAAAAACTAGGTGATGTTTCACCTCAATGCCGTCCAAGAGTTTCAAAGCTTTTTCTGAGTTCTCAATTCCTCACTCCACTGACGCAGGGCATGAGCAAGCGCTTTTAGCTTACCATTAATTCGTCTGGCTGGATCTGCAAACTGAACTGAAGACGCCCACGAGTGCATGACCACATCTTTGAAACCCGGGTGAGAGATCCAAAAACTTTCAAAGAGAAAAAGTTTGGATCTAGAAAAATTGGATTAAACAGAGAAAAGGCATGGGACATGATCTGAAACTGGTCTCCCAAGCGATCTTACCGTCGTATTTGGATAAAAGGAGGTCCAATGGTTCAACGTGAGAAACCAATCCAATTGATCTAAAAGGGGCTCCTGTTGCATATTACTCCATGTAAACGTAGCACCATGAAGAGGAATTTCCACCAAACTTTGGGATCTAATGATATCATTGAGAGTAATCATATCAGCCAAGTCTCCTCCTGGTCGATTTCTATTTGGCGGCGAATGTATAAAGTTAAACTCACCCATAAGAACCCAATCTTCTGAAGCGCCAATTTGCACATCATATAGCCATGAGACAAAATTTAAACGTTCTTCTCCTGTACATGGGCCATAGATATTTGCAAGGGACCAAGCGTGAGACGAGTGCATGGACTTAAACGGGATTACTAGTGCCCGTTGCGCCGAGAAAGAAACCGAACCAGTAAATCTTGCACTATTCCAAATAACCAGAAGCCCACCCGAGGCACCTATGGAGGGAACGAAAGCAAACTTATCGAAACGTTTTGGGCAAAATTTACGTAGATAGGAATGATCAAAATGATCATGTTTTGTTTCATGAAGACAAATTATCGAGCACCCCGAATTATCAATGTGAGAACACAGTGCCAAATGCTTTTCATCGGAGCCAATACCACGCACATTCCAACAGATAATATTCCATGAACTAGCAGTGCAATTCATACTAAAATAAGGTTCAGAACTCACACTTGGATTAAAACCTAAGGAGAAATAAAATATGCCTCGCGCCACACAACCAGATAATAAAGAGAGGTCCTGAGTGCTCAGACGCAAACATAAACAGATAAAAGCCTACGATGAAGAGAGGCAAAAGGTGCGTAAAAGTGAAGAACCGAGGCATCATTTTCAGGGCTTTGAATTCTCCCTTGGAGCAAGCAGCTTGTCTCCAGAGAGTTCGGTCAGAGGAATGCCACACTCCACAGACCCCATCTGCTGAATAGATGCAATCGAAAGAGGTGCAGGAGCAGCACTGGGCACCGAAGAAGGAGCAGGATCAGGGGCGGGCAGGACCATAGCAGGTACAATTACAGATTTGCGTTTACGAGAATCAGACGGCATGTCCACCTTAAACCCACGACACATGTTGTTGCGACTGCTCCTACGAACTTTAGATGTGATCAACGGAGTTGCATCCCTAGACTTTCTTTCTCTCTTTTTACCTGAATGAGCTACAGGTGCATCAGATAGGATAGTAGGGGACATGTTCAGCGACCAAGGCATTGAATCGCCTATGTTAACAACGGCATCAGTGGAAACAGACTCAGCAGAAGGCAAGGACATCAACTCAAGAGACCCAGGGGAGTCTTGAAAACTCAACTTATGGGCCACTTTCCTTGACACTTGAGGTTGAACAAAGCTAGCAGCAATGCCAGCTTGAACACCCAAAAACCTGATCAACTTAGCAGTAATCACTGACAAATTGAAGAACAAATTGTCCCTAGCAGGCTTTGGGTTAAGCATGCCCTTAATCACGGATAGGGCAAGACTGAACACACTAGGGACAGCTTCAGAGCTCTTGGAGCAGATTCAGACCAATCCACATGCTGAAAATTATCTCTCAACAGACAAAAATTGATCTACGAGGATTGATTGTTGCTTGTGCGAGCATTATTAACAGAGCCAGGTGATGCAGCATTAGCATTAATATAACAAGGGGCTCCTCATCCATGGACGCAGAAGTAGAGATGTTATCTTTATAAGCAGAAAGTGGACTATCAGCAATATTAGGCTCGGGAACTAATCCATCGGAGAACCTCACCCCTGCTCCCTCAACATCTCTTGATAGTTGATATGTCCTCTGACAGGAACAAATTCAGGCGAAGGAGGAGCAAGTAGCTGGAGATTAGCAGAACTTCCACAAGAAGGTATGGCTCAACCTAGACCAAACACTCCATTACGGACCAACCAAGCCTGCAGCCTGACTTGGAAAGCTTGATCAGCAATAGTATGCGGACCAAACAAAGGGTGAGCATCGCCATTAGGAGGTAGAGGATCTTCACTAGCAAGAGGAACGTCGTGCTCAAACACATTTGCTCCGTCAGTCTTGAGAATAAAAATGGGTACAGTCCATGAACGCCTCTGTCCCCCCATCTGACGCATAACAAAATCCTTTGGAACCACCGACGGACTCATAACCCAAACTTGAACAAGAACCCCTGACAAAGGTTCGCGTGGACTAAACCAACTCAACAACTTGCCAAAGTGAGAAACTACTTTCTCCACCCAATATTGCGTTTGATAATCTTGGGGAAAAGAAGCATAAGGACCCAGGTATAATGACCAAGAGCCGGCATGCGCATATTAATTGCTTCATCATGTTTGACAAAAGTGACCTCCACTTCCTCATATGGCATATAAGTTTTTCCAATCAGAGCATCTCTAAGCGGCACAGTACGGATGCAAAACAGACCAAGGCTAAGCGGGGAATCCTCAAAGAAGCAAATAGAGTAACCATCATGGTTGAGCATACCAGCAAGAGCAGATCTGGCCTCCTGCCGCAGATGAACTGGGATAGCTCGGCTGGGCTCCGCGATGAGTAAGCGATCGTGGTTCAATGGCGGATGACCACTAAGCGCCATATCCTCGCGAGCCTTGCGATCTGGAGGACCCTGCTCCACCGTCATACTATGGGGTAGGAACGCGAGCGGGTTGACAGGGAAGTTCGCCATCTTCTTGGAGGAGCAGAGAATGAGGGTGGAACAAGACGAGGAGGAATATGAGCCGTCCAGCGTCAGGTGAGATTGTTTTATGGGAGCCTTTGGAATCCAAACCGTCAACCTAGAAAATCTCAACCTTCTGCAGCCCACCACCGCGTGACCATAGGCCCAGCAATATTGACAACATGGGGATGCCAAGCAAATATAGGCAACATGGCCCACCCGAAGGCACCTGACACAAAAACTCTGTGGGTTTTTGGGTAACCATTTAAGATTCGGCTTAGAAGAACTAATTTTATTGGGACTAGTACGATAATGCTGGCATTGTTTACGAGAATGGCCAAACGAGAAACAATGAAAACAGCGTCTCCGAGCCTGACAATGCACTGCCAGATGACCGAATGAGAGGCAAGTCATGCATGCCAAATAATGATTGTTAATAAAAAATAACATCCTGAGCTGAATATCCTGCACGAAAAAGATCTCTGATATCTTCCAGAGAGAAAACCTTGCGCGAATTCAAAACTGGCTCAGCCCAACCATCTCCAAAAATCCTGGGCTGAAAAATAGGCGAGCACCGCAGTGGAGATCACGTTTCCAGGCTAAACGTAAACTGACCAAATTTGAATGGATAATCCATATGAGAAACTTCCAATGAATCATCCACCACATTAAGATTGCAATTATGATCAGAGGGGCAAACAGAATCCTCCTGCCCCCACCATTGAATGTCGCAGTCCATTTAGAAGCCTATGCACTAGAGGCACCACTCTTTGCAAGATGAGCCTTAATACCTATCGAGAGTTTGGTGCGACATATGCCAACGGATGGCTTATCATGGTGGGGGCGAGTAGAACGTTGCCGGTGCCTGGAAACGGGATGAGGCAAAGACATGCAGGCCGGCGAATCTTACCCAGCTTCGGGGCTCTCCGGGGAGATAATACCCCTACTGCTGCTCTGCGGGGTCTCCGCATGATCACTATGGCCAAGTGTTTACACGGTTGCTCCTTGAACTGTTTTTGGTGGTAGAAGAGGGCAAGGCTAGCTCTCTCCTTCTATCTGGTATGGTCTAGAACTACTGGGATCCAACCCCTTGCATGGGTGCCCTGGGGGGTTTATATAAGCCTACCCCACAGGGGTATAATGGTAATTCGACTAGGCGTGGGCCCATTTGTAAGTGCCTCCGACCTCCGACTTCTCCGCCGACTGCTGGGGCCCGCCGACTGGTCTGGTACGGAGCCGACAGGCCGCGTCCGCCGTGGGCGGGTCTTGCCGGCTGCTGATTACTGTAGCCGTGCTTCTGATGACGCAGGCTTGGTCTTGGGGTCATGGCAACAGCCCCGCCGCCTGGCGGGCGATCACTGTGGCCACTCCCCATCTCATCTTGATTAATGGCGCGTGGGCCCCGGGGGAGGGCTCGGCCGACTCCCCGGGGCTGACTCCCGACGGGTCCGGCTGGCGGTCCTCCCGCCATCTCCCGAGGTCTCGCTGACTGGTGGGCCCCGCTGCCTCCAGGCCGTACAGATAAGCCATCGTGGGCGCGGGACTTGGCACTGTGGTGCTGATGTCAGGGCCGGCCGGGCAACAGTGCCACGCCGCACGGAGATCTTCCCGGGTACGGCGTGCTGTGGCCATGCCTGCCCTTGGTAAGGGGTGGGGAGTGGGCTTCACTGTAGCCACGCCTCTGCCCCGTCCCCTTCGATGAGGTCATGGGTTTGCTGGAGTCGCCGGCCGACTCCCCAAAGCCGGCTTCTCTGGAAGTCGTCCCTGGAACTCGGCCGTGAGCGGGCAGTCGGCCGCCCTGCCGTTGACTCCTCAAGAGACGTCTCTTCGCCCTGGGGTCTTGAGGGGCACAGCCTGCCCCGATGTCTTGAAAGGTTATGGGACTCGGGTTGGCCTACCCGTGGCCCATTACTCCGACAGTAGTCCCCGAAGCTGGTGAGGCGCCATGGACGATCGGCCGAGAAGTCTCAGCAGTTTCTCTTTCCGGGTGCTCAACACGTGGTCTTGATTGACTTCTGCCGGGCCGTCTAGAAGGAGTCGGACTTGCTCAACTCGGACTTCACTCGATTTCGACTTGCTCGATATTTCGAACGTTGTGGCGGGATTTTAAGTGGCGTGCTAGCTAAGCCTCCAAGCCGCCGCCCGTTCTTGGCCTGTCACGCGAGGGCACGTGGCTAGGCCGTCCTGCTAGCCCACGCGTGCGACGGGACAGGCCCACAGGAGGGGCCCGCCACTACCGCACCTCGGCGCCCGAGCGGATCCGCTGTGGCCCCGGTGGACGGTTGGGATTCCCGTGGAGTTACTGCGTGCAGTAACTTTACGTCGATCGTGGGGGTCGTGGGGTTGTGGGCGCAGTAAATCCCCATGTCCGCCCCCTCGGCTTCGCAGCCCACAGGGCCATAAGTAGGGGGAAGAGTGGGGCACGCGCGCCCCTCTTTCCCACTATTCCTCGCTCTCTTCCTCCTTGCCGCTCCTCGCACTCCTCCTTCCTCTCCTCTTCTTCGCTCCACCGCACGGCCAAGCTCCGGCGAACGCTGCGGCGACAGCTCGCGATGAGTTCTTCCTCCGCTGTCGCGCCTCCCCCGGTGCGTTCCGGCACCTGGGACGGTTCCGAGGTTCATGAAGACCACATCGAGTTCCTCCGCCGGACCCGTCGGCTTCCCTGCGAGGATTGCGTGCAGGTGCGTCTTGCGCCGGAGGGGGAGATTTCCCCCGCCCCGCAGGAGGGCGAGCGGGTCATCTTTCGCTCGCACTGCCTACGCGGGCTGGGGCTGCCGGCGACCAGCTTTTTCCGGTCTTTCTTGGAGTTCTACGGCCTCCAGCTGCACCACCTCACCCCCAACACAGTGGTGCCGCTATCCGCCTTCGTGGCCTTGTGCGAGGGCTTCCTCGAAGTCCTCCCCACCCTCGAGCTCTGGGGGGAGTTCTCCTTCTCCAAGCTCGGCACCCAGGCCGCGGGCGTGTCGGCTCAATGCGGCGCCTTCATCGCCGTGCGAAGGTCAGGAGCCGACAACCCCTTCCCCTCCATCTCGCTGATAAAGTCGGTGAAGATGTGGCAGAGATCCTACTTCTACGTCAGGAACGTCGCCATGAGGGGCGACTGGGTCAATCTTCCGGCTTTCGAAGCTGGCCCGCCGGCTGGGAGACTGCCCAACTGGTCGTACCGGGCTAGGTCGTTGACGCCTGCGGGAGCCGGCGCCGTCACGCGACTCCGAGTGCTGACGCAATCGGAGGGTCTGACTGGTCTGGACCTGCTGGCCGCCTTCGTTTCGCGCCGAGTTGTCCCACTCCAAGGCCGCCCTTACATGATATGCCAGATGAGTGGGCGCTGCGACCCGAGTCAGATGTGCACCAAGGACATGCCTCATGAAGAGGTGTCCCTCATGGTGAACTACCTCTCGGACAGCAGGCTCCCGGAGGACTGGTGTTTCAGCAAGGAGCCGTACTCCCGCGCCAAACCCCCGCCCATGGTGAGTCGCCTTTCTTTTCTTTCTTTAGATTGTCTTCTTCTTGCCGAGTTTTGTTTTGACCAGTTGGCTTTGGTTAGAATCCCCTTCTTCACCCACCAGCCGGCACCTTGGGGCCGGCCCGTGAGTTCGTCACCGACCGGGCGGAGAGCGACGTCGACGACCCCGATCTAGGGGCGGCGGCTCTGGAAGACGACGCCGAGGGAGGAGGAGGGACAGCAGGCGAATTTAGGCCTTCGGCTACCTTCACCGACTGGCCTGAAGACAGCACCGAGGGAGAAGTCGCCCCTCGCCATCGGTCAGGAGCCATCCAGCCTGGCGCGGGCTCTTCTTCTGCGCCGGGTGCTCCAGGCGGCGGGATGAAGCGCAAGGCTGTGCCGACCTTGTTCGGCAGTCGGCCGAGGAAGCCCAAGGTCTCGGCTGCGGCGACCCGGCGGGACGAGGCAGCCGCGAAGGTCATCCGCTTCCGTAAGGAAGTAAAGAAGCCGTTATTGGTCTCCGCGTAAGTATTCTGTCTTCAAAGTTTTATTCTTTCTTCGTGATTTGTCTGAGTCTCTGCTTGCCCCTCTTTCTTCAGGGCTCCCCTCTCTCTTGAGCGGGTCGCCGCCGCCTCCATCATGGGGTCAGCGGAGACGTGCGCCACCACTCGGCGGATTGACCCCGCTGCTGACCTCCGGGAGGCGATGGAGCGGAATGCGCAGGAGAGGCGCAACGAAGAAGAGGCCCTCCGCCTGGAGAAGGCAGAGGCCGACAGGGCGGAGGCCTCCTCTAAGAAAAAACTAGCGGAGGCCAAAGCCGCCGCCGCGGCTAAGTAGCAGGCTGAGGAAGCCGCACGCTGCCAGTCGACCTTGCTTGTCACCCTGCTGAACTCTGCACCGCCGCCTCCGGAGTTCACGGGGCCAACTGGAGAAGCCGGTGGGGAGAACCTCATCGAGGAGAGGGAAGGCGGCGACCCCTCTACTCCGGACGCGCACGTTCCGCCGCCGCATCCGCCGCTGTCTGAAGGCGCGCAAGGTGAGCAGCCAGCGGACCCTCCGGTGCCGCCGACCAAAGACGAGGCCGTGGCGAGGCTACTCCTCCAAGTCGGCTCGCCAACACGCCGTCGTCTGGAGAAGGCGACTTCGGCACCCTGCCCCCTGGAAGCCGGCACAGCCAGCTCGGCGGCCCCAGACGCCGAAGCGACGAGCGCCGCACCTGTCGGGTGGGTGCGAGGAGGCGGCATAGGGCCGCTGAACCGGGCGCTCCTGGACGTCTAGGCGAAGCTCCGTGCTGAGGGCGACGCTCTCCACAGTTGCACCAAGGCGTTCCTAGCGTCGCGGGCAGCCGTCCGGGTAAGTTTTTTCCTTTGGTCTTTGTTTTCTTGCTTCTCTCTGTGGGGGCGCGCCAGCGCACCCACTGGGTGTAGTCCCCGAGTTTCGGGCCGGCTGCTGAGCAGATGGCCCGGAACTCCAATTGATGAACTTCTGGGTACTAACTTTGTCTGAAATGCTTGTCGTAGGATTACCACAACCTCCACGTCACTGCCTTCGACCGTAACGTTGAAGAGCTGGGCAAGCGGACCGCCGACTTGGTGGAGAGCCAGAGTAAGTCCTTTTTTCTTCTCTGCGGGGGCGCGCTAGTGCACCCGCGGGCTGTAGTCCCCGAGATTCGGGCTGACTGCTGAGCAGTCGGGCCGGATCTTCCCGGCGACCTACTTTATTGACGATTGTTATCTTTCTTCCTTTTCTTCAGGAGCCAACACTGCTCTTCAACAGCAGTTGAGCGAAGCCAACTCCGCCCTGCGCGCCAAAGGGGAGTGCAGAAAGCTCGCCACAGAGTGCGATCTGCTGGCCACTCAGTTGGCAGAGCAGAAGGAGCTTCTTGTGAAGTCGCAGAGGGAGGTGGAGGAGACGGAAACCGCCCTCTTGGCCGAGTTCGCGAGCGAGCGCTCCTCCTGGTCTGACAAGGAGGCGCTGCTGTCCTCAGGCTTCCACGAGATTGAAGACATCGTTGATGGTGAGTCTCTTTATTTTCTTTCTTCGAGTTGCCGTCTTAGATCGTGCCGACTCCTGGTTTTTGACTAGCTTCTTCATTTCTTCGTGTCTTTGCAGACTTCTTCCCTGGATAGTCACAGGCCGCCATCCAAGCCATCGAGGCCGACCGTGAGAGTCGGAGGGCGGAGGGCGCAGAGATTGCCGCCGATGCCCCTCAAACTCTTGACGAGCACATCCTGAGCATCGAGGCTCGCCTCCGGCCAGCTCCAGCGCGTGGGTGCCCAGGCGATTGCCGCCCTTTGGACGGATATGCAGGCTCCGCGCACCCCCAGCCTGACGGCCAACTGGCTGGAGGTCGCGGCTGGTCGTCTTGAGGCCTGGAAGGGCTCTTCGGCCCGGGCTGGAGCGCGCCGGGCCTTGGAGTTCGTCAAGGCGTGGTACCCGGGGCTGGATCTAGACCGGTTGGCCACGCTTCGGTCGGAGGCCCAGCCGGAGCTGGCGGCTGCGGAAGACGCCCTCATCAAACGTGCTGCGGCGACGCCGAGTACACCGACACTAGCATCTTCGTCCCCGAGCAGTCTGAAGACGGCGAGGAGGTACCGCCGGAGTGGTTTGGGATGAACCTAAACTACAGCGAAGACTCGGCGGAGGTGATTGGCTCCAGTGTTGAGGAGGAGGACGAGGCGGAGGATGGAGGCGAGTCGGAGGCACCAGAAGACGGAGCAGACGGCCAGCCTCAGCCCGACCGCGCCTCCAACAATGAGCCGCGTGCAACCGAGTCGACTGCCGCCGGAGGTGATCAAGCCGAGACTAGCCAGCCGGCTGCCCCGACGCCTGACGCTGGTGCCACCTCCGACCCTCCGAATCCGTCTGCTACCTCCTAAGCTGCCGTTGTATCTTTTATTTTATCTGCTTCAGTAGTCTTTGAAGAACTTGTTAATTCGCACAATTCCACCCGCGGGGTGTATTTTTAACCTCTACTCAACAATTCGGCCAATGGGCCTATGTTATGTAAATATACATATCTATCTTTTCTTGCTCATTGTTCTTTTGGCTTTTTCCTTTGCCGCTTTCTCTTAGTTGCCTGCCTTCCCACTCAGACAGCCGCTCTGCGGACTGTTGTTGGATCAAGTGCTAGGCTACTTTGGGAAAGCAAGTACTTAGCCGATTTCAAGATTGTTTGAGCAAGTTGGATAGAAGGCGACAATCCGACTGTCCGAGAGTCGGTTTGCGAGAAAGGCTGGAAGCCGTCTTGAGCTATGTTTTATGCTTTGAGTCCTTAGCCATTTTTCATGCGAACACCCATTCTACCTTACCTCTGCCCACCGTACGGTCGCTCTGTGAGCTGCGGCTTCTGACAGAAGATGGTTTAGGTGTTACACACTACTTGTCCGGCTGCAGGAAGCATTTCATAGTGCAAGGCGGCTAGTCCCCGGGCCGACTTGTCGAACCCGGTGCCAAGCGGCATGACAAAGATACCATACTTGTAGGCATAATTTTTATCATACAGACAAAAGAGGGCAGTCCCCGAGCTTGTCTCGGGGGGCCCGAAGTCTTGGTACTTTAATATAAAAGATAGCGCGGTACATACTGCATCAACTGTAAAATCTTCGGAGGAGATTTGCATTCCATGGCTGCTCTGTCTCCTTGCCGGAGTCGTCCCTCTTGCGTGCTCGGGGCTTCTGAGCGTCGATCAGGTAGTAGGAATCGTTGCCCAGTACTTTGCTGATGATGAAAGGGCCTTCCCAAGGCGCCGACAACTTGTGCTGGCCGGCTGTTCGCTAGATCAGCCAGAGCACAAGGTCGCCTTCTTGGAAAGATCTTGGCCTGACATTCCTGTTGTGGTATTAGCGCAGGCTCTGCTGGTAGATGCTGGACCGGCTAAGTGCCAACAGCCGGCCCTCTTCCAGCAGATCGACACCGTCTTGTCGTGCTTCTTCTGCTTCCTCCTTGGTGTACATGGTGACTCGTGGGGAGTCAAACTCTATGTCCGTTGGGATGACGGCTTTGACACCGTAGACGAGGAAGAAGGGCGTGAATCCGGTTGACTTGTTTGTAGTCGTGCGCAGACTCCAGAGGACAGATGGCAGCTCGTCGAGCCAGCAGCCAGCCGAGCTCTCCAGAGGCTCGATCAACCGAGGCTTGATGCCGGAGAGGATGAGGCCATTTGCTCGCTCCACTTGGCCGTTTGACTGCGGATGGGCGACGGACGCTAGGTCCAGTCGGATGCCCTGTGTTGCGCAGAAACGGGCCAAGGCGCCTTTGGAAAAATTTGTGCCATTGTCGGGGATGATGCTGTGTGGTATGCCGTACCGAATTGTGATATCGGTGACAAAGGTCATGGCAGTCGGGCCATTTAGTTTCTTAATTGGCTTCGCTTCCACCCACTTGGTGAACTTGTCCACTGCAACAAGTAGGTGAGTTAAACCACCTTGTGCTGTCTTGAATGGTCCCACCATGTCTAGACCCCAAACTGCGAAAGGCCAGGCAATGGGGATGGTCTTGAGCGCAAAAGCCGACTGGTGCGGCTTGGAGCTGAACTTTTGGCACCCTTTGCATTTTTGGACCAACTCCTTGGCCACTTCCAAGGCAGTCGGCCAGAAGAAACCGTGCCGAAAGGCTTTGGCAACGAGTGCTCTTGAAGCCGCATGGTGGCCGCATCCGCCTTGATGGATGTCTTTGAGAATCGCCTGGCCTTGCTCTGGCTCTATGCAGTGCTGGTAGACACCAGTGACGCTGCGCCTGACCAACTCTCTGTTGATTATGGTATAGGCTGCCGCCCGGCGTTGTACTTGCCAAGCTGAGGTCTCATCAGTTGGTAGCTCTTTATTCACCAGGAATTTGAGGATGGGCTGGGCCCATGAGGGTGCTGCTATTTCTTCGACTACCAGAACTGCGACTTGGATGAGGGCGGCTGGGCTCGGAGGCGGGTTGGAGTCAACAGCCGCTTGCTGGGTTGATGAAGTCCCCAGGCCGACTGGCGCAGTCCTTGGGCCGTGTTCTGGAATCTTCGAGTCCGCCACCTCAGTCCCCGGGCCGGGCTCGACTGTGGCGGCTTTGGAGTCATCCGCCAAAGTCCCCGTTCCGTCTGCCGGAGCTCTGGAGTCGGATCCGCCGTCTTCGGGAGGAGCCGACACAAAAATGGAGTCTGATTCTGGTGAAGGTTTGACAGACGGCTTGAGGAGGCGTTGAAGGGTGACGCCAGATGGTATCGCTTGGCGGGTAGAGCCGATTCGTGCCAAGGCGTCCGCTTGGTCGTTGTCGTTTCTTGGCACATGGAGGAACTCGCACCCTTCAAAATACCCGCTGAGTTGCTGCATGAGGAAACGGTAGCTCGCCATGTTTGCGTCTTTCGCGTCCCAGTCGCCAGATGACTGCTGGACCACTAAGTCCAAGTCGCCATAACACAAGATCCGGCGGATGCCAAGTTCTTTGGCAAGCCGGAGCCCGTGAATGAGCGCCTCGTACTCGGCAACATTGTTGGAGGCGGCAAAATGGATTTGCAGTGCATATTTGAGCTTGTCGCCTTTTGGAGAAGTGAGGACGACGCCGGCTCCCAAGCCGGTGCGCATCTTGGAGCCATCGAAGTGCATCCGCCAATAGGTAGAGTCAGGCACTGGAGGCAGGTACTGGGTCTCGGCCCAGTCGACGAGGAAGTCGGCTAGTGCTTGTGATTTGATAAGGTGCGGGGATGGTAGTAGACGGTGTAAGGAGCCAGCTCTATGGCCCACTTGGCCACTCGACCAGAGGCATATCGGCTACCGATGATCTCGGCAAGTGGGACCGTGCAGACCACCGTGATTGGATGCTCTTGAAAATAAGGCTTCAATTTCTTGGCAACAAAGTGTACGCCATAGCACATCTTCTGGTAGTGGGGGTAGTTCTTCTTGGAGGTCGACAGTACCTCGCTCAGGTAATATACTGGTCTCTCGACAGGCAGCGCCTTGCCTTCCTCCTTGCGCTCCACTACCATGACTGTGCTGACTTCCCGGCTGATGGCAACGATGTATAGGAGCATAGGTTCCTTGGGAGTCGGAGCCGCCAGGACGGGTGGAGTAGTCAGCATCTTCTTCAACTGGTGAAAAGCTTCGTCCGCCTTATGGATCCACTCGAAAAAAGTGGTCTTCTTCATGAGTTGGTATAAGGGGAGAGCTTTCTCGCCCAGCTGACTGATGAATCGGCTAATGGACGCTAAGCAGTCGGTGAACCTCTCCACATCCAGCAGTCGGCTAGGTACCTCCATTTTCTCAATGGCCTTGATTTTTACTGGGTTGCATTCTATGCTGCGTTCAGAGACCAGGAAACCTAGCAGCTGGCCGGCTGGTACTCCGAAGACACACTTCTCGGGGTTGAGCTTGATCTGGAACCGGCGCAGGTTCTCAAAGGTCTCCTTGAGGTCTTCCAACAGTGTTCCACACTTTTCCATCTTCACCACCACGTCATCTACGTAAACGTGGGCGTTCCAGCCGAGCTGCTTGAGGAGACACTTCTGCATGCAACGCTGAAAGGTGGCGCCGGCATTCCTCAAGCCGAACGTCATGGTGAGGTAGCAGAATGCTCCAAACGGCATGATGAAGGCGGTCTTGAATCTGTCAGCCGGGTTCAGCTTGATCTGGTGATATCCTGAGTATGCATCCAAGAAACTCAACAACTCACATCCGGCTGTGGAGTCTATCACCTGGTCAATTCTTGGTAGAGCAAATGGGTCCTTGGGGCAGGCCTTGTTGAGGCTCGTGTAGTCAATACACATTCGCCACTGCTTGTTCTTCTTTAGCACCAGGACCGGATTTGCCAGCCACTCCGGGAGGAAAACTTCCATAATGAAGCCGGCTGCTAGGAGTCGGGCTATCTCTTCTCCGACAACTCTTCTCTTTTCTTCTGATAAGCAGCGTAGGGGCTGCCTGACCGGCTTTGCATCAGATCAGACATGTAACTTGTGCTCGGCAGAATCCGTCGGTACACCTGGCATGTCTTTGGGAGACCATGCGAAGATGTCCCGATTCTCACGGAGGAAATCCACGAGCTCGCCTTCCTATTTGCTGTCGAGGTTTGCACCTACGACGGTGTACCTCTCTGGGTGCTCCAGATCCAAGGGTATTTTCTTTGTCTCTTTGGCCGGCTTGAACGAACCTTCGGCTTCCGATTCCTTTGGGTCGGGCAATATCTCCGCCTGCTTGCCAGCCATCGCCACAACTCGTTCAAGGAGTCGCTTCTCGGCTGCGATTACCAGGGACTCCGCCAGCTGACTGCTCTAGGCCACGCAAGCGGACGACTTCTGGTAGTCGCCGGCCACAGTCAGAATTCCCCTGGAACTGGGCATCTTCATCTTGAGGTAGGCGTAGTGGGGGACCGCCATGAACTTGTCCAAGGCGGGTCGGCCAAGTAGCGCATGGTATGGGCTCTCAAGGTCCACCACCTCAAACCAAACAGACTCTCTTCGGAAGAGATCTTTGTCCCCAAAGAGGACGTCAATCAGGATCTTGCCGATTGGTGAGCAGGAAAGCCCAGGAACGATGTCGTGGAACACAGTCCGGCTATTCTGAAGCTGTCTTTGCTTGATTCCTAACTTCTCCGTGGTGTCCTTGTACAGGATATTGATGCTGCTGCCCCTGTCTATCAGAACCCGCGAGAAACACGCGGCCCGTTTGTTCGTAGCAAAGGTGGCGTCCAGGACCAAGGTGTAGGAGCCCGGACTCGGCATCACTTCTGGGTGGTCAGCCCTGCTCCAGCTGATGGGCCTCTCAGACCAGTGCATGAACTCTGGCGTCTCTGAGGCTACTGCGTTCACCTCTTGTCGCTGCAGCCGCCTGCTGCGTCGATCATCAGCCACACTGGTGTACACCACATAGGCTCCATGTTCTTTAGGGTATTCGTCTTGTACTGCGCCGACCGGCCTGACTGCCGGCTGCTGGGGCAGAGGCGGAGGCGGCTGCCCAGCAGGCGGGGGTGGCAGGAGGCCATCTCCATTGGCGATCCTGGTGAGCCAGTGGCACTTCCAGGTGGTATGATTCGACGGCTTCGCACCGCTGTGGAACTTGGAAGGTCCATCCAAGGTCTGCACATAGGAGAAGGCCGACAACCAGTTCGGCTTGCCGCCTTTCTGTCGCTTGGGCGGAGGCTGCTCTTCTGGCTGATGGGCTTCAACGATCGCGACCTGCTGGCTGCCAGAAGCCGGCTGCGGGGCCTTGTGCTTGTTGTCGCCCTGCTGTTGTCGCCGTCCGGTGTCTACCGCCGGAGTTCTTGGAGCCTGAGGAGCTACTTTGCCAGTCGTGCTGATTTGAATTTCCACCTTCATGGAGGAGTCGGCCGTGGCGTACTTGTCCGCTATGATCAGCAGCTCGTCGAGGGTCTCTGGCTCGTCGCAGAGGAGCTTGTGCTTGAGGAGGGTGCCTTCTCGGCACCCGGCTGTGAAGTACTCGAGGGCCTGCACCTCGTGCACGCCCTCGCAGGAGTTCCGGAGCTCAGCCCAACGCGTGAGGTAGTCGCGAGTCGACTCGTCAGGACCTTGTACGCACAAGGAGAGCTGACGAGGCTTGGGAGGACGCTTGTACGTGCTGGTGAAGTTGCGGACGAACACTTCAGTGAAGTCGACCCAGCTGTTGATGTTGCGGGGCTTTAGGCTGTTCAGCCATGTCCGGGCCGTTCCCTGGAGCATGAGCGTAACGTACTTTACGGCGACACGCTTGTTGCCGTTTGCTATGCTGACAGCCGTGGAATAGTCGACTAGCCAGTCTTCCAGCTTCACGGAGCCGGTATACTTGGGCGTGTCTCTTGGGAGTGTGAACCCTCTGGGAAAGGGCTCGTCCTGAATGCGGGGCCCGAAACAAGGCGGACCTAGCTCGTCTTCTTCTTCCAGCGCCAGGGACCGTTGAAGTCGGTCGATCCGGTGGCGGGCGTCATTCTCTCCAACTCCCTCTCAGCGGCCAAGGAGGTCACCAAGAGTCGGATGGTCAACAGGCGGCGGGGAGACTCGCCTCTCCTTGCGGGGAGGGGGAGGCGGACAGTCGTCCCGTCGTTCCACTGCTCTCGGGTGGCCATCTCGGTCGCGCTCTATGGTAATGCGAGTCCAGCTGTGGCTGACAGCCGGCTCCTTGTCCTTCCTTCCTCGGGCGCCGCCAGTCGGCGTCCAAGACGTCGCGCCTTGATCTCGGTGCAGGTCATTGTTTGGCCGCTGCGGCGCCTCTGTGCGGCAGCCGGCCTCATTCTGCATGGCGGCCGCGTCGAGGAGCCGCTGGACTCGCTCCATCATGAGGCGGCGTTCTTCGCCCTCAAAATTGTCCAGCTCATCCGCCGCTGCCTGGGCGGCTCGAATGTTCTCCGCCGGTGTAGGGTACACGGGGCGGCTAGCCCCAAACAGGCTGGCGATGGCTACGCCATGCTGCTGGACCGTGCCAAGGCGGCTAGGCCCTGCCGGGGCCGGCGAGCCGCCAACGGCGCGATCCATCTCCCGCTGGTAAGCTTCTGACAAGCGTCTCATGCTGGCCAGCTTCTTCGCACCTTCAACGAGCTGAAGGCGGCGCGCTTCTAACGTCTCCGCATCAGCATCTTCCGGAATGGGCGCAGTCAGGTCTTGCAGCCCTGCGCCGAGTGAGTCGGGTGCTCCTCCGCCAGGGAACTCGTCATGACTGATGACTAGCACCTCGGTGATGGTGCTTCCATCGCTCTCTGCGTGGGGGAGAGGTTCGTCGTAGACCACCACGTTGGTGGGGAACGCGTCGATCGACGCGGTGTCGGAGTCGACCAACATCGGGTCGGTGGAGCCTACGGACTCCAAGTCTACAACAGGCTCGCCGGAAATGTGGAGTTGATCGAGGAGGCCCGTGAGGAGGTTTTTGGGGCCGCCCGCGCCTGCGTCGGACGCAGGTTCGTCGGAGAGGCAGACCTCGCCGACAAGTTCGGCCAAGGAGCTAGCTGCACAGGCGATCTCAACACCGCGCAACGCGTCAATGCAGACTTCGCCTAGCGTGCCTGGCTGGCTGCGCTCGCCAGGGAGGAAAAGGGTTCCCGTCCAGAACAGATCTCCAGACGGCGGTGCACCATGCCCCAAGGTGGGCGCCAAATGTCGGGGGTTTGGTGCGACATATGCCAACGGATGGCTTATCATGGTGGGGGCGAGTAGAACGTCGCCGGTGCCTGGAAATGGGATGAGGAGAAGACATGCACGCCGGCGAATCTTACCCAGCTTCGGGGCTCTCCGAGGAGATAATACCCCTACTGCTACTCTGCGGGGTCTCCGCATGATCACTATGGCCAAGTGTTTACACGGTTTCTCCTTGAGCTGTTTCTGGTGGTAGAAGAGGGCAAGGCTAGCTCTCTCCTTCTATCTGGTATGGTCTAGAACTACTGGGATCCAACCCCTTGCATGGGTGCCCTGGGGGTTTATATAGGCCTACCCCCTAGGGGTACAATGGTAATTCGACTAGGCGCGGGCCCATTCATCAGTGCCTCTGACCTCCGACTTCTCCGCCGACTGCTGGGCCCCGCCGACTGGTCTGGTACGGAGCCGACAGGCCGCCTCCGCCGCGGGCGGGTCTTGCCGGCAGCTGATTACTGTAGCCGTGCTTCTGATGACGCAGGCTTGATCATGGGGTCGTGGCAACAGCCCCGCCGCCTGGCGAGCGATCACTGTGGCCACTCCCCATCTCATCTTGATTAATGGCACGTGGGCCCCGGGGGAGGGCTCGACTGACTCCCCCAGGCCGACTCCCGACGGGTCCGGCTGGCGGTCCTCCCGCAGTCTCTCGAAGTCTCGCTGACTGGTGGGCCCTGCTGCCTCCAGACCGTACAGACAAGCCGTCGTGGGCGCAGGACTTGGCACTGTGGTGCTGATGTCAGGGCCGGCCGGGCAATAGTGCCACGCCGCACGGAGATCTTCCCGGGTACGGCATGCTATGGCCATGCCTGCCCTTGGTAAGGGGCGGGGAGTGGGCTTCACTATAGCCACGCCTCTGCCCCGTCCCCTTCGATGAGGTCATGGGTTTGCTGGAGTCGCCGGCCGACTCCCCAAAGCCGGCTTCTCTGGAAGTCCTCCCTGGAACTCGGCCATGAGCGGGCAGTCGGCCGCCCTACCGTTGACTCCTCAGGAGACGGCTCTTCGCCCTGGGGTCTTGACGGGCGCAGCCTGCCCTGATGTCTTAAAAGGTTATGGGACTCGGATTGGCCTACCCATGGCCCATTACTCCGACAATACCCAGAGGTTTACATTGATGGTCATGCATAGCATTTAAGAGATCTGTCGGTATGTTATGAAGATAACGTTGATGCGTGCGCTTCCGATTTGTATGCACCATCCATTCCGAACCAACCTTGGACTCCTGACGATCCAAATTCAAGGGCTAGCCATGAAAGAGATTGAACGAACAATGAAAAGCTGGCATGCGACAACCCTTCAAAGCACAAATAAAATGACCCACATGGTTGGAGGCTACCGAGAAACGGAAAATATTATGCGAGAGCATTAACACATTGAACCTCTTGAGATTGCCCCCCAAGCAGGAACATACGCCATAGAGACAGAATCCACATCCAAATGAAAAGAACTCGAATGGAAGAGAACCACCAGAAAGAACTGCAAAGAGGAGATAGATCCATTTAAATAGACCCGAGAATGGAACCGACGACGCACCTGATCGGCCACCTTCTGGCCATACGAGAAATCCCAGTCAATGACTGCATCCATCCTAACAAACTAAGAAGATCCATGGAGAGGAGGAGAGGAGGGATGGGAGGTGGCTGGGGATCCATTTATTTTGACTAATCAGTAAGTCGTAGTTTAGCATCTATCACATTTGATGTTGTTAAATCCTATGTGTGTATATTCCCATCTTGGAAATATTATACTGAAGATGAAGGAAAATTCCTGTTGCAGGAGTTTGTCCAGGAGTTATGTGTAAGTAATGTTATTCATGGCAATTACTTTGCTTTGTCACACACATTCTACCTCCATGATGGTTATAATATAGAAAATTTTCCCATTTTTCTCTATAGAGCAGGACCGATTTGGAAACTCAGGATGAGGTAACCTGTGCTAATACCTATGCGATCTTCAAGAATGCTTGGTGGCAGTATCGAAATTACCTGAAGAAAACATACTTCACTGGCAAAGAAACTCATCAAATTCCCTTACGTACATTTACTGGGCGATGACTGGGAACACCTTGTTCTGTACTGGTCCCGAACCAAGAATGTGGAAAGGTCTATGAGCTCATTTTTTAAGTACTGTATTCTTGTGTCTTACTGTACTCTGTTCATGTAGAACAAGTGCTTAAACCTGAAGAACAACTGTTCTAATTTAAGATTCCATTGCTATCGTGCATACTGCTTTGCTCTTGTATCACTGTATTTACTCATACAAACACATTTTCAAATTGAAGGATCTAATCAAAACTCCAATGGCATAGCAGGTATGTTCACACATGTTTCTTTAACAAGTTTGCTCTTATCAATAGCTTTGCTGATTTCAATTTCAATTGTGTATACAGTTTTCTTCTCATATCATGCACATTACTAGCATCAGAATAGAGCCAATAGTGTTGTTGTACATGTAGACCCGCCGTACCCATCTGGAATCTTGTTGTGGCGTGTAGTTTCCCACGCTTTGTATTCTTTCACTACTGCTTTGTCTTCAACTGATATGATTTGAACCGTGTCTCTATTTTGATTTGGCAAGACAATGTAGTGACCATAGGACATAGATATATGTTTGTTTGATGCTTTTATTATGTACTAGTACTTGGCAATAGAAGACTTAGTAGTTTAATCCTATCCACCATACTAATGAACTGGTTCACCGAAATGAGTTTCATATACTAGTACATGCTAAACATGTTATGTGTCTACTTGTTTCTTCTTTTAGATTGCTGCCAGAATATTGGGGAAGAGTCGCTTATTAAGCAATGGTAAAGGAACTAATGCAGATAAGGTTCAGGATAGTGAGATATCCTATTGGTCTCCAACAAAGCTAATAAAACAGCTAAGGACGACTATCTTGACGACAGTGAGACAACCCCAAAGTCCTGTCTTGGTTTAGTGTTCGAGTTACTGGCCACTACCGCTTGCACAAGCTATTCAAACTCACTATCTAAATCAATTCAGTTTCTTTAGTCTCAACTACAAGCTGAAAGACATCGATCAGTTGTGCTGCGACAAGAAGCAGAAGGACTGCGGAAGTCCCTGGAGCATTCGGATGCATACTTTCTGGTGCAACAGCAAGTGTTGGACGATTTTAGCGCCAAACAGGACAAAGCTAATAAGTTTGCTGAACTTATTGCCAGCATGGTGGATACCCAGGATAACGTTTCTTGAGCTCTTCTGAAGTTGATTCAGTTATGCACTTGTTTTGCTGCTGCATTTATTTGCACTGGTGGCCAATTTTGATGGCCAATGTATGTAATATGCTGCTTTGTTCCCTATATTTGCACTGGTGGCAAACTTTGATGCCCAGTGGATGTAATATGTGTAATAGCTGTCATAGGCTAGCGTTAGTTGCTTGCTGATTTATTTCCTTATTGTCTTGTTTAGTTGTATGCTTGTAGTCACTGCAGTTGTTTTTCTCCATTTTTCTTGTGGCCACAATAACCTATTTTTGGTAACTAGGCCACAATAATCATGGCAACACATGGACTGTTGTAACCATGGGCCTCCTGCGAGCCGTAGGATCCATGGGCGTTCTAAGGGTCGTAGGATCCATGGACTTTCTACGGGCCTTATGATCCATGGGCCTTCTATGGGCCGTAGGGTCCATTGGTCTTCTATGGGTCATAGGATCCATGGACCTTCTATGGGGCGTATAATCATTTCGCCAAACATGGGTCATACTATTCGTGGACCATAATGAGCCGTTAATAGGTCGTATTTGATAACGCTATGAAAACATCCCAATGGGTTAACGGGCCACAAACGGGCCCAATGTAAACACGGACTAAATTTAGCCCACAAACGGAACAGGCCAGTAACGGACCGTAACTAACCGAATTCTAGAAATGATCCCAAGAATAAATGGGCCCTTAGAAGGCCGAAAGTTAACACGGGCTGGAAACGGCCGACGGAATAATGGGTCATTAATTGGTATAAAGTGATACACTGTTCATTATGGTCCAGTTTCATCTCGAGCCTTTATTGGGCCCAGAGTTACGAAGGGCCTCGTATGGGCCGAAAGACATCATGGGCCAGAAGTAACAATGGGCTGGAATCATATTGGATGGCCCAGATGAATCTACTGGCCTTAATTCCAATAGGCCGTAACAGACCGTGAGTTAGCGGGCCGTAAATGGGCTACATACGTACAGGTCGTTAACATGCTTTCCGTGGGCTGGCCCGTTACCTTTTGACCAAGTCAAACGGGCCAGCCTTTTCACCGAAATGGGCCTCTGTTGGGCCGTGCCACGTGTCGATGTACCATAGGTGCCTCCTGTCCAATGAATGGATGACATCTATCCCAACGGTGAGCCAACACGTGTTTCCTCTAGCCAATGAGAATTTTACACGTGGAAAATCCTCATTGGTCCGGGCTGTTAGCGGGTTTATTGGATCCAAAACCTGACCCGATAGCTTAATGGCGACCTGTTACAGTGGATGCCATGTGTCAATCACCCTTGACGAAAGAACTTCCATGACGCGCGATTTATCTTCATGGAAGTGGACACTTCCGTGATGATAATTTTGGTAATGTCATGAAACACTTCTACGACAACCCAGGTATGACATCTTGATTCTGTCATAAAATTGTCATGGATGTACATGCATGGTAGAAAATGTGACCTACTGTGGCAAACACGTATCATCACAGAAGTGTCTTTTTTTTAGTGAGGAGTTCCAAGAGGTTCCGGATAACTATCGGAGTGCCGGAGGGTTATCGGAACCCCACAGGGGAACTAATGGGCCTTCATGGGCCTTTGTGGGTTGAGAGAAGGGCCACAAGGGGATGGCCGCGCCCCCCTCCTTGCATCCAAATTGGACTAGGGGAAGGGGGTGGCACCCCCCTTTCTTTCCCTTCCCCCTCTCCCTTCCTTCTTCCCCCTTCCTCCAGGTTGAATCCTACTAGGACTTGGAGTCCTAGTAGGACTCCTCTCTCCTGGTGGGCCCTACAAGTGCCGGCCGGCCTCCCCTTACCCTCCTTATATACAAGCGCATGGGGGCACCCTAGAACACACAAGTTTCTCTTAACCGTGTGCGGTGCCCCCTCCACAATTACACACCTCGGTCATATCATCGTAGTGCTTAGGGAAAGCCCTGCACCGGTAACTTCATCATCACCGTCGCCACGTCGTCGTGATGACGGAAATCTCCCTCGTCCTCAACTGGATCAAGAGATCGAGGGAGGTCATCAAGCTGAACGTGTGCTGAACGCGGAGGTGCCGTATGTTCGGTGCTTGGATCGGTTAGATCGCGAAAATGTTCGACTACATCAACCGCGTTACTAAACGCTTCGCTTTCGGTCTATGAGTGTCGGTGGAAACGGCACCTATGGGGTCACTGGGATCCAATCTACGATCGGCGAGCGCGAGGTTGTGCAAAGAGCTTGTCTGACAGGAAGCACACAGATCATTTACCTTGGTTCGGGCCGCGAAGATGCATAATAACTTAGTCCTGCTTTGGTGGATGTATTCGAGTGTTCTGGTGTTCTTGAGCTAGCTACGGGGTGCAACTTGCCCAAAAGAGCCGAATCCCTCTCCTGGTCACCTCGGGCCTCCTTTTATAGGCAAAAGGGGTCGCCACAGTGGCACACAGGAGGTGGAAAGGTCTACAGTCGATGAGCCTATCCTCTAGGACCGTCAGACAAACGCATTTAATGCGCTGTCGACATGTCCCCCTTGCTTTATCGGGGACGGTAAGGAAGCACGTCCCAGCTGTCGCCGCCTCGCCTGGCCTCGACATGCGTCCGAGCTGACGAGGCGTCGTGGCGCCACGTTGGTTGGCTGCTGGGCTGGCGCGGTGGTGGAGCCTTCAGGAAGACTTGCATGCCACCGCGCAGGAGCTTGCTGGGTCGGTGTAGAGGCCGCACGTCGCCACACAGGCACCTGCTCAGCTGATTGAGCTGGCAACTGCATGGGGACGGTGGTGAAGTCTTGGCAGGTGCGGTCCTGGCTGTGGCCCTGCTGATGCCTTCGGCAAGGGCCTTGCCGGGGGCCCGACAACGGTCTTGCCGTGGCATTGCAGTCGTCCCCGGCTAGATTCTTGCCGGGGGTCTTGTGGATTTCCTCCTCTAGGATCCTGCCGAGGGTCACTGTCTTCTGGTCCTCATCTAACCTCGAGTATTAATGGTCTTCACAAAGATCTGCATGCCACTATGGAGGTGCCTCCCGAGCCCTAGTCCCAATGTAGCTGTTGGAGGTATTTGGAACCCTTGGGCTCAAGGGTGGCTTGCTCCGTTGGCGTTCGGCAAGTTGCGCTGGCAAGGCTCTTGTCGGGGCTGCGGAGGCCTCCCTGGCAAAAGCCTTGCCAGGGGAGTCCACCTCGCCCTTCTGCTCTTCGTGTGTTTTTGGTCTTGGCGTTGCCTTAGATGTCTTGTGCTTCGGCTTCCCTCCTCTGCCTTGCTAAGTGTGGCCGCGGCGCGTGGCTCTGACTACCCGTGCACAAGTAAAGGGGTCAAAGGAAGAGCCCCTACTTTTGTACACCGACAGGAGCCCCAGGCCTGGGCCACACATAAGTGCGCCGCGTTGTTGGGCTAGGCCCAGAACGGTGTGCGGGCAGGTGGGGCGGATTTTATCACAGTAACTTCTCGTCCGCTGCGCTTCCCCACGACCTGCGTTGAACGTGCGATGTGGAGGGTCGTGCATGATGTGGGGGTCATGCGTGGGGCGGTTTCCGCACGCAAGCGTCACACCGTGGTTAATGGGGAGAGGAGGCGGCCTGCGCCTTCCCCGTAAAAAGGAATAACCGCAGGCGCGCTGCTCACTCCCCCCCGTCTTCTTCAATCTCGGAGCCATCGTCCCCTTCTTCATCTTTCTCGAGCTCTCACCTTTGCTCGCTGCTGCTACGTCTTCGCTGTCCTCCGCCCCTCGCCTCTCGCAGCCGCCATGGCCCCCAAAACCAACAAGGGCAAAGGGGTGGCCAAGGATGCCGGAGCAACGAAGCCACCGGAGAGTGTGTTGGCAGTGCGGCGGATGCAACTCGCCTACTTCCCCTCGACGGTCGACGAGCTCGAATTTCGAGACAACTTCAGACCCCTGTGGGGGTGCAAGACGGGGGGGAGAGATGACGGGGCATCCATCCACGCATGTCGTCCCCGCCAATTGCGCCTAGGCCGTCCCAAATCGGTACCCATTTTTCGTCGACTACTTCTGTTGCGGCCTCTTCCCCCCTTTCTCTGATTTCTTCAATGATATCATGCACACATTTGGCTTCCACCTTCTGGATTTTACTCCAAATGTTGTGTCGTGTATGGCTCTTTTCGCCCACCTCTGTGAGGGCTTCGCCGAAGTCGTCCCCAACACGGCGCTCTTCCGCCATTACTTTTTCCCTCGGATCCAGGGGGAGGCGCCATCTCTGGTTGCGTCACCTGGATCCCGATGTCCAAAGGGACGTACCCAGAGGGCGCTCAGAAGGAGAGGTGGGAAGAATGGCGGGGCCAATGGTGTTGGATCGAGGAGGACGACCCATAGGAGTTCTGCCAGGTTCGCCAGGCACCGCCGGTTCGCAGGCCCGACTGGGGTGACGTCGACACCGACAACGCGAAGCTCACGGTCGCCACCACCAGGATTCTTCTCCTCACCGAGGTCGGGCTCACCCTTGAGATGATCGGGGCGGATTTCATCCACCGCCGAATCGCTCCACTGCATAACAAGGGGAGGCCGGCCTGGCTCTTCATGAATGTGGCCGATATCATGAGGCTTCGCCCCGGCCTCGACCACAACTTCACGGTGTTCGTGATGACCACTACTAGAAAAAGGGCTATAGATGGGATTGACACTAATGGCGCACCAGACAAGCGGTGCGCCATTAGTATATACTAATGGCGCACCACCTTCTGATACGCCATTAGAGTTGAAACTACTAATGGCGCACCTGGCCAAGGGTGCGCCATTAGTATGAATTTTTTTTGAACTAGTGCGCCTGTCCAAACATACTAATGGCGCATCCAGACACAGTGCGCCATTACTAGTTGTAACTAGTAATGGCGCACCTGTCGGAAAGTGCGCCACTAATGTTGTTTTTTTATTATATTTTTTATTCCTTTTTTTTGCAAAACTACTAATGGCGCACCTAGTAAAAAGTGCACCACTACTATGTTTGACCAAGCTTTGACCCACATCTGGACATAGTAATGGCGCACTTTTCCCTTGATGCGCCATTGCTATTTTTGGTACTAATGGCGCACTTTTCCATGCGGTGCGCCATTGTGATTTTGTAGGCAAGTGCCGCAGCCCGACCGCCCACCATCTCTCTCCTCTCTCTCTCGCACGGAAACCCTATCCTCTTCTCCCTCACCCCACGCACACACGTCTCTCGGCCTCGCCCCGGCCCCGATCCATGCTGCCTCCCAGTGCTCCCTCCTCTTCCTGCGCGGCGGCCCTTACCCTCCTCTCTCTTTGGTCCCCTTCACGCCTCCTCGCGGCAGTCACAGCCAAGGAGCCCGAGCTCAGCGGCGACGGATCGGAAGGCAGCGTCGGCGCTGGATCTGGGAGTGGTGGAGCCGCCGCCATCCCCGCTCCACCCTCTCCCGCGCCCCCACCTTCTCTCCCATCCGCAGATCGAGAACCTTCTCTCCCATCCGCGGATCGGGAAGGGAAGGTCCCAGATCCACATCGGGTGGGTGGGTGGGTCCTTGCGCTTCGGCGCGCCGCCGTCCACCTGGGCCGCGACCACCGAGGTCCTCGAGGCCGGCCATGGAAGTCCGACCTGCCAGCAGCCATGCCTCGCGCCCGAAACCCTAGCATGCATGCCGCAGGAACGAGGTACAGCACCGGACCCATATGCTCCTCCTTCTTCCATGGACTTCTCACCATGAGAGGTCTCATCTCTGTAGGAAGGAGGACAACGCCATGGAAGCTGCTCCTTCCCCTTCCCCACCAGGACCACGCACGCCATGGAAGGTATCCTCTCCTGTTGCTGCTACCTTAGCTCTTTTTCCATCTCCAGATCTGATTCCTGAGCATTTGTGTCTCTGACCTGATTTGGTCAAGGGGGAGAAAGAGAAGCTGCTCCCATCCTCCTGTGCCTTCAGATTTGGCCGCCCATACAGTACGCACACGGTTTAGGGTTGCTCAAATCCATTTACACTAGTTTGGATGAAACAGAGGCTGTCACAAATGCATCACCTCATGTAGATTCTTGGTCCGCTAGCTAGTTAGTAACTTGCATTTATTTTTTGGTGACGAACAAGTCTGACTCCAATGGATTAACTCTGTCCGTATCGCAAATTTGTTGGATTAACCCAGCAACGCTTTAGTTTTACTTCCCCCTCCCCCCTAGCTAGCTAACTCTTTTAAGGTCCAGTAGTGTGCTGTGATTAATTGTTCGGTTAAATCCAGTCCTGCTAGTCTGGCACACACAGATTTACTTTACTGACGATGAATGGGCTTTATATGTTGTCGTTCCATATTATCAAGGGTTCATTGCTCTTTAAAACTACACGAGTGTGTTGTGTTGTTGGCCTATGTCATCTTGTTAATTCTGGTTGGTCTCTATTTCTAGAATCCCTGCCTGCCTGTGATATTTGTTTTTTGGCAATGACATGGCTGCCTATATGGTCCTATATTGTAAGTTTGCAGACTCGTATGGAACAATATCTATATTCCTCTATCTCTAGAATGTAGGCAGTTTGCTTCGCTCACATCACCAAGTTCTCCCACTATGCTTAAATCTATTCTACTCCATTTCCTGAGATGAAATTGTGATGATGGGAGTGACATTAAACATCTTGAACATCTAATTGTGCATGTACTCCATTGTTATATACTGATCCATCTTGTCTTTGCCTCTTATTAACATTCAAATTGTTAATTGCATTCAAAGTGTTAATTGCAGGAGCAGACACAGAGGAGGAATCTGCTACCTCAAAGCAGTTGATCCACGCTGGGAGGGTGGGTACGTGATGTCGGAGGCTGCCGGGAGGGTGGTGACGAGCTACTGAAGAGATGAGTTCTGGCTCTCCTCGATGCCAGGACGAGGCGCTACTACCGATCGGACGTGGACTCGATTGATTTTGATTTGAAATATGATGGGTTGTAATGTAAAATGCACTTCAGTTCAAAATTTCCTCCCCTTGCGAGAGGTATTCTTGGACGGAGGGAGTAGAAGATTAGTTATAGGATTTTGTTTTATTTCTATGCAATTTTCTTTTTATTGGATACTTGTAAAGACATGGTAATATTCTTGCTATAATAAAAATTATGGTTCTATTTCATTTTTTGTTTTTAAATTATTTTTCCTTATAGGTTGTTTTTTTAATTTGTATTTTTTTGTTTTTCAAATACACTATTAGTGGCGCATTTCAGCCTTTATTGATGGCGCACCTAGCTTTTTAGCTAGTGGCGCACCTCTAAGGTTACTAGTGGCGCACTTGGCTTTATTACTAATGGCGCATGTAAGGGTTAGTAATGGCGCACTATTAGGTGCACCATTACTGTCTGGGATAGTAATGGCGCACCAAATGTGCGCCATTACTAAAACTTACTAATGGCGTGCTAGTAATGGCGCACCTAATGTGCGCCATTAGTAGCCAAAATAGGTGTGCCATTAATAACCTGTTTTCCAGTAGTGGACCCACAAGTATAGGGGATCTATCGTAGTCCTTTCGATAAGTGAGAGTGTCGAAACCAACGAGGAGCAGAAGGAAATGATAAGCACTTTCCAGCAGGGTATTCTCTGCAAGTACTGAAACAAGTGGTAACAGATAGTTTTGTGATAGGATAATTTGTAACGAGCAACAAGTAACAAAAGTAAATAAGGTGGAGCAAGGTGGCACAATCCTTTTTGTAGAAAAGAACAAGCCTGGACAAACTCTTATATAGAGAAAAGCGCTCCCGAGGACACATGGGAATATCGTCAAGCTAGTTTTCATCACACTCATATGATTCACATTCGGTACTTTGATAATTCGGTATGTGGGTGGACCGGTGCTTGGGTATTGTCCTTACTTGGACAAGCATCCCACTTATGATTAACCTCTATTGCAAGCATTCGCAACTACAACAAAAGTATTAAGTTAAACCTAACCATAGCATGAAACATATGGATCCAAATCAGCCCCTTACAAAGCAACGCATAAACTAGGGTTTAAGCTTCTATCACTCTAGCAACCCATCATCTACTTATTACTTCCCAATGCCTTCCTCTAGGCCCAAATAATGGTGAAGTGTCATGTAGTCGACATTCACATAACACCACTAGAGGAGAGACAACATACATCTCATCAAAATATCAAACGAATACCAAATTCACATGACTACTAATAGCAAGACTTCTCCCATGTCCTCAGGAACAAACATAACTACTGACAAAGCATAAACATGTTCATAATCAGAGGGGTGTTAATATGCATATAGGATCTGAACATATGATCTTCCACCAAATAAACCAACAAGCATCAACTACAAAGAGTAATTAACACTACTAGCACCAATCCCGGACTTGGAGACAAGAATTGGGTACAAGAGATGAACTAGGGTTTTGAGAGGAGATGGTGCTAATGAAGATGTTGATGGAGATTGCCCTCTCCCGATGAGAGGAACGTTGGTGATGACGATGGTGATGATTTCCCCCTCTAGGAGGGAAGTTTCCCCGACAGAACAGTTCCGCCAGAGCCCTAGATTGGTTCTGCCAAGGTTCCGCCTCGTGGCGGCGGAGTTTCGTCCGAGAAGATGCCTTCTTATTTTTTCCCATCGAAAGACTTCATATAGCAGAAGATGGCCACCGGAGGGCCACCAGGGGCCCACGAGGTAGGGGGCACGCCCAGGGGGGTAGGGCGCACCCCCACCCTCGTGGGCAGGGTGTGGCCCTGCTGGTGAATCTGTTCCGCTGAGTATTTTTTATATATTCTGAAAACGTCTTCCGTGAAGTTTCATGACTTTTGGAGCTGTGCAGAATAGGTCTCTAATATTTTCTCCTTTTCCAGCACAGAATTCCAGCTGCAGGCATTCTCCCTCTTCATGTAAACCTTGTAAAATAAGAGAGAATAGTCATAAGGTATTGTGACATAATGTGTAATAACAGCCCATAATGCAATAAATATAGATATAAAAGCATGATGCAAAATGGACGTATGAACTCCCCCAAGCTTAGACCTCGCTTGTCCTCAAGCGAAAAGCCAAAATCAAAAAATATGTCCACATGTTTAGAGATAGAGGTGTCGATAAAAATAAAATACGGACATGAGGGCATCATGATCATTCTTAGAACAGCAACTTACATAATTCTTGTTATATGATTTCTTATGCTAGAGTAATAATTCAATCACAATTTCAAGTATAAATCATAAACTTCATTGACAACTAACAGACTATAATCTCAGTCATTGGAGCAATTGCAATTTATCATAACATAGGAAAGAGTCAACATATAAGAGCTTTTCAGCAAGTCCACATACTCAACTACCATATAGTCTTTCATAATTGCTAACACTCACACAATACTTATGGGTATGGAGTTTTAATCGGACACAGAGAAAGATAGGGGCTTATAGTTTTGCCTCTCAACGCTTTACCTCAAGCGTAATGTCAACAATAATAGTTCATGAAAACTCACATCCAATTAGCCATATATACCAGGATCTTTCCAACATACTGTGCTTGCCAAAGGATAAAATGTAAAAAGGAAGGGTGAAGATCACTGTCGGTGTCAAAACCGGCGGATCTCGGGTAGGGGGTCCCGAACTGTGTGTCTAAGGCGGATGGTAATAGGAGGCAGGGGACACGATTTTTTACCCAGGTTCGGTCCCTCTTGATGGAGGTAAAACCCTACGTCCTGCTTGATTATTCTTGATAATATGAGTAGTACAAGAGTAGATCTACCACGAGATCAGAGAGGCTAAACCCTAGAAGCTAGCCTATGATATGATTGTATGTTGTCCTACGGACTAAAACCCTCCGGTTTATATAGACACCAGAGGAGGCTAGGTTTACACAAGGTCGGTCACAAAGGAGGAGATATGCATATCTGTATTGCCTAGCTTGCCTTCCACGCCAAGTAGAGTCCCATCCGGACATGGGATGAAGTCTTCAATCTTGTATCTTCATAGTCCGACAGTCCGGCCGAAGGATATAGTCCGGTTGTCCGGAGACCCCCTAATCCAGGACTCCCTCAGTAGCCCCTGAACCAGGCTTCAATGACGATGAGTCCGACGCACAGTGTTGTCTTCGGCATTGCAAGGTGGGTTCCTCCTCCAAATACACCATGGAAGAGTTTGAATGCAAGGATAGTGTCTGACCCTACAAAATAAGTTCCACATACCACTGTAGAGAGAATAATACTTCCACAAATCTAATCTGCTGACATGTTTTGGCAGCATGACATCATGCCACGGCCCGGTAATTATTTGAACCGTTTTTCTTTAACCAGCCCCGCACATAACGCGAGGTGGTTTCTTGACATGTCTTGTCAAAGCACAGATCGTGTTCCCCTTATCATGGGATTCTCATCAATACAAACATGGGTAACCCAACTGTGCCTGTTGGTTTGACTCCTAGATCTTAGGTAAGTCTCGGACGGCCACGAGGAGGATGCCTGATATTCATCCCCTTTATAAAGGGACAGGGCTTTTTCTTTTTTCCCTCCCGTGCTCAATCGAATCCTTCCCCCGCCTCGAGTTCTAACACCCAATGCCCAGGTAAGGTGCTTCGGACCTTCAATCATGTCTGGATCCAGCCTTCAAGGCCGGTGGATGCCTTCCTTCGTCATGGAGGAGGACATCAAGAAGTTGAGGGAGGCCAGATATCTGACCACCGAAATTTCGCATAGGCTGCCCACCCGAGGACAGGTCGTCCCTACTCCCGTACCCAACGAGAGCGTTGTGTTCGTCTCCCACTTCCTCCGAGGACTAGGCCTCGCTCTGGATCCTTTTGTTAGGGGTCTTATGTTCTATTACGGGCTGGATTTTCACGATCTGGCCCCGGATTCCCTTCTTCACATCTCGTTATTTATTGTCGTTTGTGAGGCCTTCCTCCGCATTACCCCTCACTTCGGCCTGTGGCTCAAGACCTTCGATGTGAAGCCGAAGATGGTCGCGGGGAAGTATGCAGCGTACGGAGGTGCTCTAATAAGCAAAATTGCTGACGCTCCATGGCCAAAGGGTTCCTTTCCATAGGTGTCCGGATTGTGGCAACGGGAGTGGTTTTACGTCACAGCTCCCCGAAGTGCCAAGTGGGTAGCTGCCCCCACCTTTCGCTCAGGCCCTGCACCACAACTGATGTCATGGATCAGCAGGGGGTTGAGCTGGGGTCCAGCCAGGTCGTGCCAATACTGCAGAGCCGTATCCGAGATCTCTTCGAAGGAGATTTTAGTCTGGTTATAGTAATGCAAGTTATTCTAGTTCGTCGAGTCTAGCCTTGCAAACGTCGGCCCCTCCGCATGTGGGAATTCAACACGGAAGGACCGCACACTATTTAGAATTTCCTCGGCATAACGCACGAGGAGATGTACAAATTGTTCTTCGGACCCCAAATAGAGTGTCCGGACACTACCGAGGACGTGGCCTGAGCTGCAACCGCCCCACTGCCCAAGTAAGTAATCCCATGGCCAAACACACTGTCCTTTTATTTATCATGACATCATTCTGAAGAATCACTCTTTGACCAGGACTGGATAACAAAGGCGAAGATGATCCGGTGTTCGGCCCCCCTTCCTGATGGCTCGGACAATCCGGTGCTGGAAAAGATGCTCGAGCCACCACCTTGCCTAGTGCCCTCAAAGGAAGATGAAGGGGGGAATAAAGAGGGCGAAAGCGGGACTCCATCGCTACCTATTCCAACCGAGGGAATGAGCGCCTCCACGAGGGAGGATAACCAAGGGGGTGAATTGGACATTCTCTCTCCCCGAGGAAGGAAGAGGACTACCTCTGAAGATCCCGAAACTAAGGTTTCCAAATGGGAGAAGAAATCTATGCCAGAGGGTCCTGCCTCGGAGAGTATTCTTGCCGCACAATGTCCGTGCGGGGATCATCCCTCTACCGACCTGTAAGTAATAAAAAAGTACTTAATAGTGAAGATATCCTACCTTGCTTCCGAAGACAATAACTGATGCATGTAAATTGTAGTCAAGATCGCAGCCCTTCTCGGTAGAGTTCATCTTCGTGGGATCTTCTTCCGGAGATGATGGAGAGCGAAACGCCTCCCCCGGACTCCCTAGCTCAAGAAGCGGGCGACCTTGAAGTGTCGTCGCGAAGGGTATCTCCAGATCCAATATTGCCAGAGGACAACCCTTTGGCTGCATGGCATCCCCAGTATCCGACTCCTGGGGAGAGCGATAGCAAGGGTCCGTACTATGTGCGGTCAGACGCGCTGAAGGATCTTCTGGGGAAAGATGTCGTCTAGGAAGCGCATTGTACGCTAATGGGTATGGTAATTGAAAGGATTTCATCCTCCGAAGGCGGTTTGCACGAAGCTTTTATGAGTCTGCTGAAAGGCTTCGAGGTACGTAAAATAATGTATGCCTTTAATAGTACCGCATAAGTTAGGTATGCCCATGCGGATAGTAGCCCCTGAGACTCTGGTTGCCGTCGAGAACGGCGACAAACAGAGGATCATAGTCCCACGTAATAACCAGACCGCCTTTATGTGCAGGTGGTTGAAGCTCCGGTAGTTAGCCGGACTAATGAGTTTGCCAAACTAAAGTGGCAACTGGATGCGGCAGATGCCCACATCGTGCTTGTCAACAAGCGGCTTGACGAGGCACAGGGTGAGTGATTTTTCTGGTGATCGTCACATAATAAGAGCAGCATGATGCTAGTATCTTTAATATGTTGTGACTGCAGATGGAGCGGCCACCGTGGAGACCCTTCGGGCGGAGCTTGCCCGAGCCAAGGAGCAAGCAAGTAGTAGCAATGCGGCCGCTTTACAAGCGGCCGAAGAGTTAAGGGCCGAACAGGCCGCACATTGCGAGAGCAAAGAAAAAATTACCAAGATGGTCGTGGAGTTAAAAGATGCTGCTGACCGTTACCGGCTTCTTGAAGAGGAAAACAGGGTGAAGGAGACGGACCTAGAGAAGGCCCGGGTGGCTTCCAAGGAAGCTCGCTCCAAAATTAGAGCGACGAAGGAGGAGCTGAATCAAGCTGCAGATATCGTGTCTGGGAAGCCCTTCTTGTTGCGGACTAAGTTCGGAGATACGAAGTATGCTCCTCTGGACCGGCTATGGAGTTCTGCGGACGCATACATGGATTTGGCTGCAAGTGCTGCTGATGCAGCCGAGTACTTCAAGGATCAGAAAGGTCATGAAGTGGAAAAGCTGTTCTGGTCACAGTTTCACGCTCCAGTCCATCCGCTGCTGCTGAATGAGCGATTGACCGGTTGGGCCGAGCTCCATAGGTTGTCCGGACTTGCCATGAGGTCCATTATGGATCACCTGTGGTCGGGAGGGCCAAGGCCGAGTAGCTACTTTAGCTTAGTGCAACAATTCCTTGAAGTTGTGCCACACATCGTTGCTATAAAGAGATTATCGTGCATAGAAGGTGCGCGGATGGCCCTTGCCCGTGTCAAAACGTATATGATAGTGTCGCTAGCATCCATATGACAGAGAACCCGGGCCGACATGGCTAGTCGTGAACCCAAAGCGGCACAGACCTATGGAGACAGGCATACATGTATCACATCGAGCATGTCGGTCATCAGCGAGTGATTCCGGGCTGTAGCACTGGGCTAACAGGACTCCGGGGAACCCGGGCTGTAGCAGGCTAGGCAGGACTCCGGAAGTCACGCGTGACATTTCCCCGAAGGGACATACATAGGAACAAAGTGAAACACATGCCGGCCAGTCAAGTGTCCTGAACAGTAGTGCTGGGCTAGCAGGACTCCGGTGAACCGGGCTGTAGCAGACTACTATGGCTCGAGGAACACTAGACTACATTTCCCCATAAGAAAGGCTGCCAAGGATAAACAACTAGATTGTCGGATCCCACTCATACCAAGCATTTCAATCATACACGCAATATGCCCGATATGAGTACATACAACATGGCATCACAACAAAACTCTACAACTCAAGTACTTTATTTAAAGGCTCCAGAGAGCCATACATAACATGTTCATACAGATAGGGGTCACATGACCCGACACTCAAGTCATACAAACATACAAGCACATGCGGAAGCAACTAGTCTGAGTACAGACTCTAGAAAGTAAGAAGGCTTCTCGAAGCCTGTCTATCTACATAAGGCCCTCCATGGCCAGGATCACCACCTGGGTGGCTAGTCACTCGTCGACGTCAAGGTCTACGTAGAACCCATCGGAGTGGGCGGTGTCGTCTGAAAACAATAATTAAGCAAACATGAGTACAAAGGTACTCAGCAAGTCTTACATCAGATCCTACTATACATGCTTATTCTCAAGAAGGTGGTGGGGTTAATGCAGCAAGCCAGCTTTGACTCTTGGCTAAGCTATCCTACGGAACTCCACCAGTAAAATAGTTTTCACACACGAGTCCACTACTCACCAACACAATACTCCACCGTGGATCCTCCCTCGTCATCCTACGAGAGGGCCATCCTCGATACTACCACTTATCTTGAGTCTTTTAGTAGTGTCCATTAACTTGTCTATGAACTGTATAGGCAACCAAGTAGTCCTTTACCGCGGACGCGGCTATTCGAATAGTTTTATACCCTGCAGGGGTGTACTTCTTCATACACGCTTTCACCACTTACCGCCGCTTACACGACATGTACTCGGCAACCTTCAAGCGGAAGCCCAGCGAGGGTGTCGGCCACGGCCTACCTAAACACATAAGTCTCTAGTCCAGGTTTATCGCCTATCCAGGTTCCATCCGCACGGAGTCCGGCCAAGGTTTCCACATACGGCCCCGAACGATGTGAACAGGGTTCCCGAGACACCAAACGGGTGACTCGGTACACCGTGCCACGGTGTATCTACCGCAACATAGCCCACCCCTAGGGTCAGCGCTACGCACGGCCGCCAACACATAACCTACAAACACCAGAAACTATTTGCAACTCCTGGACAGAGTACTAGGGTGATTAAGAAGCCGAGAGGGTCAATTAAGGATCCCAATGCATGGTAATAGCTGAATCTTAAAATCACACATACAGATCTCAGTTCTTAGGGACGGCCTCAATGAAACAACCCACCATGTACTCCTACATGGCCTCTCATCGATACCTTTACCAAAACATGTTCAACACCTCCCTCACATTACCGACATAAGCATTTCACTCTAGCCCATCACCCAGATGAACCAGACCTGACACAACTCTAGGCATAGTAGGCATAGCAAGGTAGGAATCACATACATGGCTCAATAAACTCCTACACATGCTAGTGGGTTTCATCTAGTTATTGTGACAACGACAGGTCATGTAGAGGATAAGGGTTCAACTACTATAGCACACAGCAGTTTGAATCGTGTTGTCTTAATGCAGTAAACAAGAGCAGTAGCGAGAACATGGGTTTGTATCGGAATGATCAATGGTTGCTTGCCTGATGGAGTGGTAGCGGGATACTGCCCTTCAGTTGGATACTCGTGAATATCCTCGGAGGCAGACCCTACCACAAAGAACACATCCGAACACAATCAACACATGACGATATGCAACAATATGATGCATGCTATGACATGGCAATATGAATGTGTCTTGGCCTAATGCAAGCTAGAATAGAAAGGGATGAACTCATTTGAATCAAAGATTCAAATATTAGCTCATTAAACATGGCCTTAATAGTGCATTTCCTTATTCTGCTTAAACAGCAAGGTAAACTTGTTTTGTCATGCATGAAACCATTACAGATGGATAGATTGAATTTTTCTGATAATTTTTCATATATAAATTATTTCATTTGGAGTTACGGTTGAATTTCTATGATTTTTAGAAGTTTTAAACATTTTCTGGAATTTCCTGAATAAAAATAAATCCAGTAAATCAATTACTGCGTCAGCAATGCGTCAGGGTGACGTCAGTGGTCAACGGGGACGTCCAGGTCAAACCTGACTGGTGGGTCCCGCGTGTCAGTAGTTAATTAAGCTAATTATCTTTATATAAAAGTAATCTGATTTAGTTAGCAGAGGGGGCCCACTTGTCATTGACTCAGGGAAGTCAACTGGGCCCACTCAGTCCACGTCAGTGGTCAAACCCACCGGTCAACAGGGCTAATCCCGCCGGCGTTGAGTCACCGGCGAGGCCGAGACGGCGGAGGGCTTCAGAAAACGCCCTCAGGCGACCAAAACGACGGCGGAGAAGTGCTACACGTGGCTGGGGAGCTGCCGCATCCAGTGGTGCAAGTTGTTGGACATGGGGACGCCGGAAACGATGTCGGCGAGCTCGACAGCGGCGGCCTGAGTTCGGCCAACGGCGGGTTAGGCGATGCAGTGCACTAGGGGAGGCGCTGATGTGTGCTACGTGCTCCTGGTGAGGTGTGGAGCACGGTGGTGTGCCCGGCTTCAAGCCACTGTGGCTCTGGCCACGACGGCGACGAGGCACGACACCTGCGAGCTACGACCGTGGTGGAAGATGGAGCTAGGGGACGGAAATGGAGGGGGCGATCACGGGGAAAGAAGCAGGAGCTCACAGGGAGTCGTGTGGCGGTCTCAGCGGGCTCGGGGACGGGCTGGAGAAGAGGTGCAGTCGCCGGCGATCTCGGATGCCCGAGGTAGAAGACGACGGCGATGGCGGTGCTGCAGGGCCTCCGGCGAAGCGTGGCTCAGTGGGGAGGACGAGGGAGTCGAGGCGGAGCTAATGGGCTCGTCGGAGGGGCGAGGGAGTGGCTGTGGTGGCAACTACGGCGATCGGCAGCGAGGGACGCGCTCGGCCGTCGCGGGAGAGAGAGAGGGAGACGAGGGGAGGGAGTGCGAGAGGATGAGAGGGGACGTGGGGGTCGCTTGGCACCTCTAGGCGTCTCCCGGGCGTCGGCAGAAGCAGGAGGTGGCCGGCGCGTGGCCTACGCGCGGCGAGCACGCGCCCCTGCTTCCTGGCGCGAGGTAGGGGGTGACTGGCGCTGGCCAGTCAGCTGGGCCGAGCCAGGTGAGGCCCAGGTGGCTTCCTTCTCTCTTTTTTTTGATTTCGTTTCTGTTTTCTATTTAACTGCAATTGTTTAGCTTTATTAAAAATACTAAAACATTTCCAAAAATCCTAAAAATAAATGTAAGCTCTGTTTAGAAAATTTCCAACAGGAAACATTTATTCCCAGAATTATTTGAGCATTTAAATTATTTTATAGCATTTAAATGCCCAAATTCAAATACTTATGATTTAATTCAATGACCTTCTGTTGACCTAGAAAAATGTGCACCAATTTTGCCAGAGGTTCTAACCTAAGACAAAGAGGGTGAACTTTTTAGAAGGGCATTTCAGGTTCATTGAAAATAATTTTAGTAAACCCTAGTTGTTTCCAGGGGGGTGTTGGGGTTTTTTGCTTTCGCCATTTCAAATTTAAGAGATATTTAAACATGATGCACACTCTAATGCTTGAACTAGCTAGGGTGTGACAACTCACCCCCACTCAAAAGAATCTTGTCCCGAGATTTAGGATCCTCTGGAAAGAAGGTGGGGTACTCGAGTCGAAGACGATCCTCCCTTTCCCAAGTGGCTTCTTTCTCGGAATGGTGTGACCATTGAACCTTGAGAAACTTGATATTCTTACGTCGAGTGGTACGCTCGGCCTGATCAAGGATACGAACGGGATATTCTCGATAAGAGAGGTTATCCTGTAGATCAAGCGTTTCATGGTCCACTCCACGGATAGGATCCACGAAGCAACGCCTGAGTTGTGAAACGTGGAAGACATTGTGAACTCCGGAAAGATGCGGAGGTACTTCCAATTGGTAGGCAACTTCTCCTCGTTTGGCAAGAATGCGAAAGGGTCCAATGTAACGAGGGGCCAATTTTCCTTTGGTACCGAAACGATGGGTTCCCTTTAACGGAGTAACCCGAAGGTAAGCCTTCTCGTCGACTTCATAAGTCATAGGCTTATGTTTACGGTCATATTGACTCTTTTGACGAGATTGGGCTGTTTTCAATTTCTCACGAATAACGCGAACCTGCTCTTCTGCTTCCTGAATCATATCCGGGCCAAAGAGTTGTCTTTCCCCGGTTTCTGACCAGTTAAGAAGCGTTCGACATTTTCGTCCATAGAGAACTTCAAAAGGAGCCTTGCCTAAGCTAGCTTGATAACTATTGTTATAAGCAAACTCCGCGAATGGAAGGCATTTCTCCCAACTCATTCCGAACGAGATGACAGAAGCTCGGAGCATATCTTCCAGAATTTGATTGACTCGCTCTACTTGACCACTTGATTGAGGATGGAAGGCAGTGCTAAAGGAGAGACGATTCCCATAGCATTTTGGAAACTTTCCCAAAATCGAGAGGTGAAGAGACTCCCACGGTCTGAGTTAATTTCCAATGGAACACCATGAAGAGACACTATTCGGGAGATGTATAAATCGGCTAGCTGGCTAGCGGTGATACTCTCACGAACAGGTAGAAAGTGGGCTACTTTGGAAAGTTGGTCGATCACGACGAAGATGGCATTATTCCCTCTCTTGGTCCTGGGAAACCCAGTGATGAAATCCATACTGATTTTATCCCATTTCCATTCGGGAGTAGCCAAAGGTTGAAGGGTGCCAGCAGGCAGTTGATGCTCTGCTTTAACACGACGACAAACGTCGCAATTAGCAATGTATTGAGCGATTTCTCTCTTCATCCTAGTCCACCAAAACCTCTGGCGTAGTTCTTGATACATTTTAGTACTACCGGGATGAATGGTGAGAGGGGATTCATGAGCTTCCTTAAGGATCAACTGGCGTAGATGTTGTTTCTTGGGAACCACCAAACGGTTCTCAAAGAAGACAGCACCCCCCTTATCCATGGAAAAACATTTAGCAACTCCGCTAGCAATGTTTTCCCTAATCCGGGATATGCCTTTGTCATACCGCTGGGCGGTTATGATTTGATCCATAAGGGTAGGTTTCGCCACCAGGGTGGATAGGAATCCTCGAGGAACAATGTGAAGATTAAGCTTACAAAATTCCTCATGGAGAAGTGGTTGACTTTGTTGTAACATCAGGTTGTTACAATAGGACTTACGACTTAGTGCATCAGCCATGACATTGGCTTTGCCCGGGGTGTAAGTTATTGCTAAGTCGTAATCCGAGATCAACTCGACCCAACGTCTTTGCCTGAGATTCAAATCTGGTTGGGTGAAGATATACTTCAAATTTTGGTGATCGGTGAAGATCTCGCAATGATTACCGAGAAGGTAATGTCGCCAGGTTTTAAGTACATGGACTACAGCTGCAAGCTCTAGATCATGTGTGGGATAATTTTCCTCATGTGGGTGTAATTGCCGTGAAGCATAGGCAATTACCTGACGATCTTGCATGAGTATGCAACCTAGTCCTTGTCGCGTGGCGTCGCAATAGATAATGAAGTCCTTGGAGAAATCTGGTGGTACCAGTACGGGAGCAGATGTCAGGCGTCTTTTCAGTTCCTGAAAACTGAACTCGCACTGTGGAGTCCACTCGAACTTTTTATCTTTCTTGAGGAGTTTAGTTAGAGGTTTAGCAACCTTGGAGAAATTCTCGACGAAGCGGCGGCAATAGCTCGCTAAACCAAGGAAACTCCGAACTTGCTTGACCGTTTTAGGTGGAGTCCAATCAAGGACGGCTTGAACTCGCTCGGGATTGACAGCAATACCCTTACCAGAGATTACATGGCCTAGATAGGTCACTTCTGGCAACCAAAATTCACACTTGGAGAATTTGGCATAAAGGCGATGCTCTCGAAGTTTCATCAATACCGACCTTAGATGTTCGGCATGTTCCTCTTCATTCTTGGAGTAGATGAGTATGTCATCGAGGTATACTACGACAAATTTGTCCAAGTACTCCATGAAAACCGACTTCATTAACCGAGAGAAAGTAGCTGGGGCATTGGTTAAACCGAAGGACATGACGGTGTACTCGTATTAGCCATAACGAGTAACAAAGGCCGTTTTGGGAATGTCCCTGTTTCTGATTTTGATTTGATGGTAGCCCAACCTCAAATCCATCTTGGAAAAAACTGAGGATCCAGCGAGCTGATCATACAGATCATTGATCCTGGGAAGAGGGTATTTGTTCTTGATGGTGACCAGGTTGACAGGGCGGTAGTCCACAACCATTCGATCCGTTCCATCCTTCTTCTTGACGAAGAGGACGGGGCAAGCCCAAGGAGAGGAACTAGGACGGATGAAACCCTTTTTCAAGGACTCATCAAGTTGGTTCTTAAGCTCGGCTAGTTCTAAGGGTGCCATCTTGCAGGGTCTTCTAGAAATTGGAATGGTTCCTGGAACAAGGTCTATCACAAACTCAACATCCCTGTCAGGTGGAACACCTGGCAGTTCTTCTGGAAAGACATCCGGAAAGTCTCGGACTACCGGAACATCCTCAAGGTCTGGAAGGGGGTTGGCATTTAAGGAGTAAAGCTGGCGCTTGGCCACTCGAGTTAAGACATTGACTGTCTTGCCCGATGGGTGAGTAAGTTGAACGGTTCTAGTGGCACAATCAATCTTAGCGTAATGGGCTGACATCCAATCCATACCCAAGATGATGTTTATGTCCGAGGACTTGAGAGCTATTAAGGATGCAAGGAAGACAAGTCTATCAACAAGAACTTCATTCCCATGGCTTACTCTAGAGGTTTGCCATTTGGAACCCGGAGTTTGAATTACCATGGAAGTGGGCATGTCACACAATGTCGTGTTATGCAATCGAGCATAGTTCTCGGATATGAATGAATGAGATGCTCCAGTATCGAAAAGAACAGATGCCGGATGGCAGTTAACGAGGAGCGTACCAAGGACGACATTGGGATCCTCATGAGCCTCCTCGGCTGAAACATAGTTTACATGGCCACGGGCAGTGGTGACTGGCTTGGCATAGAATGTCTTTCCCGCGGGCTTACCACGGCCAACAGACTTTCTAGTTTGGATGGGGTTGTTGTTCTGGGGACACTCTCGGCTATAGTGACCCGGCTCTCCACACTTAAAGCATGTCACCACATTGGGGCGTGGAGCAGCATTAGCAGCGGGGCCTCCATAGGGCTTGGGCGGTGCAAATTGCTGGTTGGGACGTGGCGCCTCAAAGGATGGCCTTGGAATGAACCTGGGTGGCAGTGCCGTGCTTGGAATCCACACCCGGCGCTTATGAGTTCCAGAGCCGGATGAAGAGCCAAAATCACGGGAGTGCTTGCGTGAAGCATCATAATCAGTCTGGCCTGTCTCAGCACTGATGGCTTTGTTGACCAACTTCTGAAAGGAGGTGCACTCGTGCAGACGAAGATCGCGGCGGAGCTCAGGGCTAAGTCCCTTGCGGAACCTTGCTTGCTTCTTAGCGTCAGTAGACACCTCTTCGGGAGCATAGCGTGCCAGATTTCTGAATTCACGACTATAAGCATCCACAGTCAGTCTTCCCTGGGTGAAGTTGCAGAACTCCTCCCTCTTGCGATCCATGAGACCTTCCGGAATGTGATGCTCGCGGAAAGCCTCAATGAATTCAGCCCAAGTAGTGATTTGGCCGACCGAGCGCATAGCTTCGAAGTTTTCCCACCAAAAGCTAGCAGGGCCTTCGAGGTGATAGGCAGCATAGGTAACCTTGTCGGCTTTGGCTACGTTGGCAGAACGTAGCTTGTGGGCGATGCTGCGAAGCCAGTCATCCGCGTCGAGGGGCTCGACGGAATGGTTAAACTTTGGTGGGTACAGCTTGATAAAGTCATTGATTGACACCAAGTCATTTCGTGGGTGACGTGCAGTGTTCTGCTCAATCCGCTCCAGCAGACGGTTAGTCTCACGCTTGTTTCTTTCCGCCTCCAGCATCACCTCGGCCAGAGAAAGCGGGTGAGGCAGATTTTCACCCCTAGCTGAACTGGCTTCCCCCTGCTCCGAGGCAGCAGGGTTGCTGCGGGTGTTGACCATCCTAGGAGAAAAACAAGACAATGGTTTAGATAAGGATGGCTCAAACTTAACAAGGAAGTGCATTATGTAATGGATAACTCGGAATGCAGAGATGTTCATCCATATGTCATGGTAATATAAAACTGCCATATATATACCAACGGTCATACACATCATACATAGTTTAGTACAAGCCCAGGCTACAGTACAACTATGATGAAAGACGTTACATCTCATCGGAGGCATTCCAAGCTCCTATACATTATTTTTCTACACCTCCGGAATTAATTAAACACAAAGTCATATTCCACAAATCACGCAGGCCAGTAGAGATACAACTACTACAATACTAGTGGTACCACTACTAACTCAGACAGCTCCGTAGTAGTTCTCAAAGAAGTCACCTCCATAGCCTGGAAGTTCAACGTGATCATCCGAAAACAGACGGTCCTGAGGAGCCTGTGGACCATAGAGGCTAGGATGAGGTCTTGGACCAACAAACGGTGGCCTGCGGGGACCACAGGGTGGGGTGATGCCTCCCACATCATGCCAATCCACCATGTCTGGCAGGGCTGATCTCACAGGATACAGATCCCTTGTATCCATATATCCAGCTTGCACCGCACGTGCAAACCGAGTCAATGTGGCCCAATGATCAGCACGGGTATTGAAAAGCTCCAGCCTCAAGGCCCGATTCTCTCGGTCCTTATCTTCGAGCAACTCGGCAGTGGTACGAGTTAATGAGTCCTCCTGAGTGGAGTCAGCATAGATATCCTGAAGATACCCTTGCGCTCCCGGAAGTGAAGCTGTCATGTAACGGAAGTCGGTGTTCTGAAGCAGGCCAGTCCGGACTCGCAAGATGGTCATCATGGAATAGGCAGCATCCTGCACAGCCATCTCAATAGTAACCCCAAGTCCATAGGAACAGTGAAGGGGCTCGGTAGATCCAGGATAAGAAGGAAATATCCTGACAGTGCAGAGATATTGGCTTTGATTAAAGTCGTGGAACTGCTCTTCGACGGTGTATTCAGGATACCAATGGTAGCCCGTCTCGATCATTACCCAGACTAACATAGCAGTATGACCGGGCACGTTGAGGCACCGGGTCAGGCGAACCACTTGGTTTTGAACATGGTTGGCCATCTAAAAGCACAACCACAATGTAAAGACATCAGAATTTCTAGGGAAAATCGGACAGCATAACAGTTGTAAATGCTCAGAAAAAGATTTGAGACATCCACAACAGTTCGCAATACCACTCAACAAGATCATATCAAGGTTCTGATCCAATTAGCAACATACTAAGAATAGTAGAAACTGAACTGGGACTGGTAACAACAATCCTATAAGCTACTACGGATTAGTAACACGTGAACCTGATAGAAGAAGAGAGCCTAGTCCTTAACCCACGTTGAATGAGAAGAGAATGACTCAGTTCAGAGGCATAGGGTAAAGGAGTAAAAGAGCCTTACGTTCCCTCCCACAGTCAATTCCCCTAAATATAACTAAAGCATTTCTAGACTCGACATCGACCAGTTTGGCTCAATGAACCTACAGGCAGTCCGGCTCTGATGCCAACACTGTCAGGACCCCGATTCCAAGTCACATCGATCTAGCCGGTAACACCTCATATCACTTTGCGGCCTCACGCACGGTATCCCACGGGTGTCATCTTACCATGGCCCGGGACCGTTTGTGCCTTTTGGCTCACGTATATGATAGTGTCGCTAGCATCCATATGACAGAGAACCCAGGCCGACATGGCTAGTCGTGAACCCAAAGCGGCACAGACCTATGGAGACAGGCATACATGTATCACATCGAGCATGTCGGTCATCAGCGAGTGATTCCGGGCTGTAGCACTAGGCTAACAGGACTCCGGGGAACCCGGGCTGTAGCAGGCTAGGCAGGACTTCGGAAGTCACCGCGTGACATTTCCCCGAAGGGACAGACATAGGAACAAAGTGAAACACATGCCGGCCAGTCAAGTGTCCTGAACAGTAGTGCTGGGCTAGCAGGACTCCGGTGAACCGGGCTGTAGCAGACTACTATGGCTCGAGGAACACTAGACTACATTTCCCCATAAGAAAGGCTGCCAAGGATAAACAACTAGATTGTCGGATCCCACTCATACCAAGCATTTCAATCATACACGCAATATGCCCGATATGAGTACATACAACATGGCATCACAACAAAACTGTACAACTCAAGTACTTTATTTAAAGGCTCCAGAGAGCCATACATAACATGTTCATACAGATAGGGGTCACATGACCCGACACTCAAGTCATACAAACATACAAGCACATGCGGAAGCAACTAGTCTGAGTACAGACTCTAGAAAGTAAGAAGGCTTCTCGAAGCCTGTCTATCTACATAAGGCCCTCCATGGCCAGGATCACCACCTGGGTGGCTAGTCACTCGTTGACGTCAAGGTCTACGTAGAACCCATCGGAGTGGGCGGTGTCGTCTGAAAACAGTAATTAAGCAAACATGAGTACAAAGGTACTCAGCAAGTCTTACATCAGATCCTACTATACATGCTTATTCTCAAGAAGGTGGTGGGGTTAATGCAGCAAGCCAGCTTTGACTCTTGGCTAAGCTATCCTACGGAACTCCACCAGTAAAATAGTTTTCGCACACGAGTCCACTACTCACCAACACAATACTCCACCGTGGATCCTCCCTCGTCATCCTACGAGAGGGCCATCCTCGATACTCACACTTATCTTGAGTCTTTTAGTAGTGTCCATTAACTTGTCTATGAACTGTATAGGCAACCAAGTAGTCCTTTACCGCGGACGCGGCTATACAAATAGTTTTATACCCTGCAGGTGTGTACTTCTTCATACACGCTTTCACCACTTACCGCCGCTTACACGACATGTACTCCGCAACCTTCAAGCGGAAGCCCAGCGAGGGTGTCGGCCACGGCCTACCTAAACACTTAAGTTTCTAGTCCAGGTTTATCGCCTATCCAGGTTCCATCCGCAGGGAGTCCGGCCGAGGTTTCCACATACGGCCCCAAACGATGTGAACAGGGTTCCCGAGACACCAAACAGGTGACTCGGTACACCGTGCGACGGTGTATCTACTGCAACATAGCCCACCCCTAGGGTCAGCGCTACGCACGGCCGCCAACACATAACCTACAAACACCAGAAACTATTTGCAACTCCTGGACATAGTACTAGGGTGATTAAGAAGCCGAGAGGGTCAATTAAGGATCCCAATGCATGGTAGTAGCTGAATCTTAAAATCACACATACAGATCTCAGTTCTTAGGGACGGCCTCAATGAAACAACCTACCATGTACTCCTACATGGCCTCTCATCGATACCTTTACCAAAACCTGTTCAACACCTCCCTCACATTACCGACATAAGCATTTCACTCTAGCCCATCACCCAGATGAACCAGACCTGACACAACTCTAGGCATAGCAGGCATAGCAAGGTATGAATCACATACAAGGCTCAATCAACTCCTACACATGCTAGTGGGTTTCATCTAGTTACTGTGACAATGACAGGTCATGCAGAGGATAAGGGTTCAACTACCGTAGCACACAGTAGTTTGAATCGCGTTGTCTTAATGCAGTAAACAAGAGCAGAAGCGAGAACATGGGTTTGTATCGGAATGATCAATGGTTGCTTGCCTGATGGAGTGGTAGCGGGATACTGCCCTTCAGTTGGATACTCGTGAATATCCTCGGAGGCAGAACCTACCACGAAGAACACATTGGAACACAATCAACACATGACGATATGCAACAATATGATGCATGCTATGACATGGCAATATGAATGTGTCTTGGCCTAATGCAAGCTAGAATAGAAAGGGATGAACTCATTTGAATCAAAGATTTAAATATTAGCTCATTAAACATGGCCTTAATAGTGCATTTCCTTATTCTGCTTAAACAGCAAGGTAAACTTGTTTTGTCATGCATGAAACCATTACAGATGGATAGATTGAATTTTTTTGATAATTTTTCATATATAAATTATTTTATTTGGAGTTACGGTTGAATTTCTATGATTTTTAGAAGTTTTAAACATTTTCTGGAATTTCCTGAATAAAAATAAATCCAGTAAATCAATTACTGCGTCAGTAATGTGTCAGGGTGACGTCAGTGGTCAACGGGGACGTCCAGGTCAAACCTGACTGGTGGGTCCCGCGTGTCAATAGTTAATTAAGCTAATTATCTTTAATTAAAATTAATCTAATTTAGTTAGCAGAGGGGGCCCACTTGTCATTTACTCAGGGAAGTCAACTGGGCCCACCCAGTCCACGTCAGTGGTCAAACCCACCGGTCAACAGGGCTAATCCCGCCGGCGTTGAGTCGCCGGCGAGGCCGAGACGGCGGAGGGCTTCGGAAAACGCCCTCAGGCGACCAAAACGACGGCGGAGAAGTGCTACACGTGGCTGGGGAGCTGCCGCATCCAGTGGTGCAAGTTGTTGGATATGGGGACGCCGGAAACGACACCGGCGAGCTCGACAGCGGCGGCCGGAGTTTGGCCAACGGCGGGTTAGGCGATGCAGGGCGCTAGGGGAGGCGCTGATGTGTGCTACGTGCTCCTGGTGAGGTGTGGAGCACGGTGGTGTGCCCGGCTTCAAGCCACTGTGGCTCTGGCCACGACGACGACGAGGCACGGCACCGGCGAGCTTCGGCTGTGGTGGAAGATGGAGCTAGGGGACGGAAACGGAGGGGGCGAGCACGGGGAAAGAAGCAGGAGCTCACAGGGAGTCGTGTGGCGGTCTCAGCGGGCTCGGGGATGGGCTGGAGAAGAGGTGCGGTCGCCGGCAATCTCGGACGCCTGAGGTAGAAGACGACGGCGATGGCGGTGCTGCAGGGCCTCCGGTGAAGCGTGGCTCGGTGGGGAGGACGAGGGAGTCGAGGCGGAGCTAATGGGCTCGTCGGAGGGGCGAGGGAGTGGCTGTGGTGGAAACTACGGCGATCGGCGGCGAGGGACGCGCTCGGCCGTCGCGGGAGAGAGAGAGGGAGACGAGGGGAGGGAGTGCGAGAGGATGAGAGGGGACGTGGGGGTCGCGTGGCACCTCTAGGCGTCTCCCGGGCGTCGGCAGAAGCAGGAGGTGGCTGGCGCGTGGCCGGCGCGCGGCGAGCACGCGCCCCTGCCTCCTGGCGCGAGGTAGGGGGTGACTGGCGCTGGCCAGTCAGCTGGGCCGAGCCAGGTGAGGCCCAGGTGGCTTCCTTCTCTTTTTTCTTGATTTTGTTTCTGTTTTCTATTTAACTGCAACTGTTTAGCTTTATTAAAAATACTAAAACATTTCCAAAAATCCTGAAAATAAATGTAAGATCTGTTTAGAAAATTTCCAACAGGAAACATTTATTCCCAGAATTATTTGAGCATTTAAATTATTTTATAGCATTTAAATGCCCAAATTCAAATACTTATGATTTAATTCAATGACCTTCTGTTGACCTAGAAAAATGTGCACCAATTTTGCCAGAGGTTCTAACCTAAGACAAAGAGGGTGAACTTTTTAGAAGGGCATTTCAGGTTCATTGAAAATAATTTTAGTAAACCCTAGTTGTTTCCAGGGGGGTGTTGGGGGTTTCTGCTTTTGCCATTTCAAATTTAAGAGAAATTTAAACATGATGCACACTCTAATGCTTGAACTAGATAGGGTGTGTCATGTACAAACAATGTTTTATTGAATTTATCAAGGCTGTATTTATACTTTTGCACGAAAGTGCTAGGATGCCTCCTGTGCGGCCATTTATGTATATATGTATATAACCTGAAAGATGGCAGTCGTCGGCTTCAGCGCCCATGCATATAATGTGGGGGTGTTCGCAGAAGACACATGTTCACACTTGATCCAACATCTTGGTCCATTAAGGAGGTGATAGCGCAGCGAACTAGGCAACCGGACTATAATGCTTTAACACTTTCACTTAGCCAGAGGAGTTTGACAGTGGGGCTACTATATAGCCCCTGGTGGCTCCATGCTCATTTGGATTCGGGGCGTGTACATGCCTGGCCGAGAAATGGCCCTTCGTTAAGGCGGAGGAATCCTGAAGATTCCGCTAGGTCATCGAGTGGTTGACCAGTCTCACGCTATATCATTATAGTCAGTTTTCAGCTTCCTCTACTGAGGTGCTCGTCCGGATGAACCAGGGCACAATCGCAGTAGTTCTCCTGGTGCCGCCTTAGCCGATAGAGCGGAACGTAAGGCAGCAAAACACAGGAGCCGGGCAAACCCAATATTTGACCAAAGACATGATTCGGAGCTGATGCATATAAGGCCAAACTCGCGACGCCGAACACTCCCTAAGGTATTCGGTCTTTATGATGTAAACCGGGCCTAAACTGTGCCCTTTGTAATAAGCCCCTGGTGTCCAGGTACGTGCAATATTCTGACATGGCCACATGCCAATACGTCAGCATCCTTCTCAATTGTACCGAGAATCCGAGGGATGTGTATCAACAAGAGACAGTAAAAAGGTTTACGCAGGGTGTTAATATAAAAAGAATCCTTGGAATGGGTCCCTGCTGCATGTCTGCGCTTGTGTCTCCGTTGTGCCGTATTTTGGACGGGTGTAGCACGATGGTCATCTGAAAAAGAAAGGAAATTAATTGAAAAGTTGACGTGCAAAAGGTAGGTTATACTAAATAAACAATGTACAGTTTAAAATGAGTAAAGTTGAGCCTAATTGCCACTTGTTTGCGCGCGTTGAGCCCCTTGTATTGTAATAGGGGTATAGCCATCAAACCTGTATCAATTACATATAGCTGCGCCGGACTCGTCCAACCACATCTGTGGTCTTCACCTATTAGATGCTTTAGTTGGTGAGGTCGTTTAGTGTGCGGCTCCCAAGGCAGCCGCACGGTCTTCCGCGCGCAAGGAGCGCTCAATATTTCCATTTACTGTAATGATGCCACGTGAACCGGGCATCTTAAGCATGAGAGAAGCGTAATGCGGTATTGCATTAAAGCGAGCAAAAGCTTAGCGTCCGATTAGTGCTTGATAGCCACTTTGGAACGGAGCGATGTGGAACATTAAATTTTCGCTGCGGAAGTTATCGGGAGCCCGTGCAATGGGCCTCTAGGCCTGGCATTACTCCTTTAAAGGTAGTATTGCTACGACTAATTTTTGTTGGGTCTATCCCCATTTTGCGGACTATGTCCTGATATATCAGGTTTAAACTACTGCCGTCGTCCACCAGGACTCGTGTGAAGTGGTATCCGTCAATTATTGGGTCTAATACCAAGGCAGCCCATCCTGCATGCCGGATACTTGCCGAGTAATCCCGATGGTCAAAGGTGATCGGTTGGGATGACCAGTGGCAGAACTCCGCGGTGATAGGCCCTGGGGCATGTGTCTCTAGGAGTGCTGCTTTGTTTCGCCCCTTTGTCACGTGTAACACGTTTACTATTTTGACTTCTGGTGGGAATTTCTTCTGTTCCCCCGTGCTTTGCTTGTGAGGCTCGTCCTCGTCTTTGCTTGGTGTATCCTGCCCCTTATGTTCGGCATTGAGCTTGCCGGACTGCTTGAAGACCCAAGATTCTCTATGGGTATGATTTGTAGGTTTATCGGGGGTGCTGTGGATCTGACATATTTTATCCAGAATCTTGTTTAGGCTGGACAGTTCGTTCGGTTGCCTTTGGAGGGAAGCTTTTGTTGACCTGACCGAGAGCTTCTAAATCCGGCATTTACCGCCGTGCTCTTTGGGCCGTCTTCTTTATTTCGGCGCTTGTTTTTGCTGCGTCGTGGTTTCCCGTTTTCGTCCCTGACTTCGGATGTACTTGGGTCGCTGGTGCTGCATCGGGCTAACCAGCTATCCTCGCCTGAGCAAAAGCGGGTCATGAGGCTTGTTAATGCTGCCATTGTTCTTGGCTTTTCTTGGCCGAGGTGTCTGGCAAGCCATTCGTCCCGAACGATGTGTTTAAAAGCTGCTAAGGCTTCGGCGTCCAGGAAGTCGACTATTTGGTTCTTTTTAGTGAGGAACCTGTTCCAAAGCTTTCGGGCTGACTCTCCGGGATGTTGAGTTATATGACTCAAATCGTCTGCATCCGGTGGTCGGACATAGGTCCCTTGAAAATTTTCCCGAAAAGAGTCTTCGAGCTCTTCCCAGCTTCCAGTGGAGTTTTCGGGGAGGCTTTTAAGCCAGTGCCGAGCTGGCCCTTTGAGCTTCAGGGGTAAGTACTTGATGGCGTGGAGATCGTCTCCTCGAGCCCTATGGATATGGAGGATGTAGTCCTCAATCCAGACCCCAGGGTCTGTCGTTCCGTCGTACGCCTCTATGTTTATGGGTTTGAATCCCTCTGGAAATTCATGGTCCAGCACCTCATCGGTGAAACATAAGGGGTGTGCGGCACCCCTGTATTTGGGTGTACCATGGTGTTGGGATGTTTGTTTTGTTGCATTGCATGCTGGAGCGCGCTTGTGTGGACCGTAGATGGATCTGGTTGCCCCGTCCTTTTGATGCGAGCCCTCACGCGGATCGTGTACTGGCTTATGTGCGGCGTCGTTTGCCGCTCTATGTTGGCCACGAGGTCGTCTATCCGACCGGGTGGCCGTTTTGTTTTTTGATTGCGGGGGATCTAAGGCCTCCTCATCGAGTTCAGGTAGCAACTTTCACTACCGGTAGCTCTTGGTGTGGCGATTACCGCCGTACTTCGCTTTAGTGTTGAGTACTTCACTCCATCTGATTCTGAGTGTGTCTTTTGCAGCCCTGAGCCTTTGCTTCTGCTTTTTCAGACTCCTCGCAGTGGCAACAAGCCTTTTATGGGTATTCTATTGCTCTGGGTGCCTGTCCGGTGTGATGTTATCCGGACTATTGTCTTCGACGGAGTCGGGTTGTTCGGTTTGATTCTCCGTGTTGCCGTGGTCGGATGATGGTTCAATGCCGTGTTTGTCGACCGCTGGCTCGCCTTGCTCTATCACTGGGTTTATATGATCGCTACATCTGCCGAGGTGGGATTTGGAGCGGCGCTTTCGCCGCCGCTTTGACTGCTTCTCGTGGGAACAACCCCTCGCTGTGTCCTTCCGTTTTTTGTCGTCGTTTTCTTTGGGTGTGTCAACCATGTATACATCATGTGATGAAGTGGGCGTCCAGTGCCCTGTGGGCAGTGGTTCCTGTTCGTCTCCTACATCGTCGTCCATACCGTTGATGCCTTCGGAGTCGAAGTCGAGCATGTCGGTCAAATTGTCGACAGTGGCTACTAAGTGGGTGGTGGGTGGGCGGCGAATTTCTTCGTCATCCGCATCCCAATTCTGCCGGACATGGTTTGGCCAGGGCTCTCCTGACAGAGAGAGAGACCTTAATGAGTTCAGTATGTCGCCGAATGGCGAGTGCTGAAAGATATCCGCGGAGGTGAACTCCAGGATCGGCGCCCAGTTGGATTCGATAGGCACGGGCGCAGGCAGTTAGGAGTCCGTGGCCGGGGGAGGATCTGGTAGTTTGGCGTCATGGCTCTTGTGAAAGGTAAGGTCGATACTCGGCTCGATCACCAATGAAAGTGTGGCCTCCGCGGTGGGGTCTATCCACCCGTCACTTGATGGCACAATTGGCTCCGATTTGAGGGTCGGAGCGGTCGCCGGTGCGATCTCCTGAACACTATCCGATGGTAGAGCTAAGTCATGCTCATGTGACCGTGCGGAGCACTCGGCAAGGGCTCGAATCTGTCGAAGATGAAGTCTCCGTGGATGTCGGCTGTGTAGTTCAAGTTTCCAAATCTGACCTAATAGCCAGGGGCGTAGCTCCCGATCTGCTCTAGATGGCCAAGCGAGTTGGCCCGTAGTGCGGAGCCGCCGAATACAAAGATCTATCCGGGGGGAGAAGTCTCACCCTGGACTGCATCGCTATCGATGATCGAAGGAGCCATCAAGCCTAATGACGACGACATAGAGGAACTCTCAGTGAAAGCACCAATGTCGGTGTCAAAACCGGCGGATCTCCGGTAGGGGGTCCCGAACTGTGCGTCTAAGGCGGATGGTAACAGGAGGCAGGGGATACAATGTTTTACCCGGGTTCGGGCCCTCTTGATGGAGGTAAAACCGTACGTCCTGGTTGATTATTCTTGATAATATGATTAGTACAAGAGTAGATCTACCACAAGATCAGAGAGGCTAAACCCTAGGAGCTAGCCTATGGTATGATTGTATGTTGTCCTACGGACTAAAACCCTCCGGTTTATATAGACACCGGAGGAGGCTAGGGTTACACAAGGTCGGTTACAAAGGAGTAGATATGCATATCCGTATTGCCTAGCTTGCCTTCCACACCAAATAGAGTCCCATCCGGACATGGGACGAAGTCTTCAATATTGTATCTTCATAGTTCGACAGTTCGGCCGAAGGATATAGTCTGGCTGTCTGGAGACCCCCTAATCAAGGACTCCCTCAATCACCATGACTCTTATGCAAGGTAGGAGTTAAAAGTAAAATGTAGGCCCTTCGAAGAGGGAAGCAGAGGTTGTCATGCGCTTTTATGGTTGGATGCACAGAATCTTAATGTGAAAGAACGTCACTTTATATTGCCACTTGCGATATGGACCTTTATTATGCAGTATGTCGCTTTTATTTCTTCCATATCACATGATCGTATAAACCTTATTTTCTCCCACACTAATAAGTCATACATATTTAGAGAGCAATTTTTATTGCTTGCACCGATGACAACTTACTTGGAGGATCTTACTCAATCCAATGGTAGGTATGGTGGACTCTCATGGCAGAACTGGTTTAAGGGTATTTGGAAGCACAAGTAGTATCGCTACTTGGTGCGATGAATTTGGCTAGCATGAGGGGGAAAGGCAAGCTCAACCATATTGGATGATCCATGACAACATAATTTATCTCGGATGTAGGAAAACATAACCCATTACGTTGTCTTCCTTCTCCAACGTCAACTCTTTAGCATGTCATATTTTAATGAGTGCTCACAATCATAAAAGATGTCCAAGATAGTATATCTATATATGAAGACCTCTCTTTCTTTATTACTTCCTATTAATTGCAACGATGACCAAAACTATGTTTGTCAACTCTCAACAACTTTTATTCATCATACTTTTTCTATGTGAGCTCATTACTCTCCATGAGATTCACATGATCTCTTTGTTTCTTTTTATTTCTTTCTCTCTTCTTTTATTCACTTAGGATCATGGCAAAATAGTCAAACCCTTGACTCAACACTAATCTTTATTATATATATAGCTCACGGACTCGATTACATAGAGGAATCATAAAGAAAAACTCACAACTAGATCATACTAGGAACTTTTATTCTAATAGATCAAGATATTACCAAAAGGATCTCCTCCTCGAGAATGGTGATGTGATATTCTTGCCGATGATGCCCCTCAGGATACAATTCTCCTCCTCGAGCTTATTGACTTGCTGCTTGAGGTCCATTATTTTCTTCCGGAGTTTTCCTGTAACAGCCAAAGCTCCCTGAACCCAAGGGTGCTGCATTGCTGTGGGAGAACCAGTGACACTCTTTTTCATATTCTCATAAGAAAGAAATCTAACATTGGAAGGGATAACCGAGTTTGGAATAGCCGAGCTCTGCAGTTCTCCCATTGTGAATCCAGCTCGGAAGGGGGAAGTGACTTCTTGATCCTCTTCCATGGCATCTATCCCCTTTAAGTCAGCCTCCATCTCTTCCTCCGTTGCTTGCCCAAGGAGGTCAACATTATTGTTTGTCATTGATCTCGGTGCCGGATGAGACACCTGGCTCTCCCTGACTGACTCTTGCCAAGACATCTTGCTCTAATCTGTAGCAGCAACAACTCAAAACACAAACAGAGGGTAATTGCGTGATACAGGAGTCAAAAACCCCGGGAGATTATATAATGAATTTTTACCGACCAAAATATGTGTCGTGTAAGAAAACAGAGTCCGGAGAGCGCACAAGGTGCCCACGAGGTAGGGGGGCGCGCCCAGGGGGTAGGGCGCGCCCTCCACCCTCGTGGAGACCTCGTGTCCTTCCCGGACTGCTTCTTATTTTTCTATTTTTCTAAATATTCCAAAACGGAGAAATATTGCCTTAAAAACTGTTTTGGAGTCGGTTTACTTACCGTACCACATACCTATTCCTTTACGGAGTCTGAAAAATTCCGGAAAGTGTCCCTTATGTATTCCTCCGGGGTTACGGTTTCAATAACATTGGTTTCAACATTTATGGGATTACCTGAGATATAATGTTTGATTCTTTGACCGTTCACCACCTTCGGGTTTGTGCCTTAGAAGTTGTTGATTTTTATGGCACTAGAACGATAGACCTCCTCGATAACTTAAGGACCTTTCCATTTAGAGAGAAGTTTTCCTGCAAAAAATCATAAACGAGAGTTGTATAGCAATACATAATCACCTACATTAAACTCACGCTTTTGTATCCTTTTATCATGCCATCTTTTAACTTTTTCTTTAAACAACTTGGCATTTTCGTAGGCTTGGGTTCTCCATTCATCGAGTGAGCTAATATCAAATAACCTCTTCTCACCGGCAAGTTTAAAAATCATAATTGAGCTCTTTAATAGCCCAATATGCCTTGTGTTCTAGTTCGAGAGGTAAGTGACATGATTTTCCATAAACCATTTTATACGGAGACATACCCATAGGATTTTTATATGCAATTCTATAGGCCCATAATGCATCATCAAGTTTCTTGGACCAATTCTTTCTAGATCTATTAACAGTCTTTTGCAAAATTAATTTGAGCTCTCTATTAGTCAATTCTACTTGACCACTAGACTGTGGGTGATAAGGCGATGCAATTCTATGATTAACATCATATTTAGCAAGCATTTTACGGAAATCACCATGAATAGAATGTGAACCACCATCAGTCATTAAATATCTAGGGACTCCGAATCTTGGAAAAATAACTTCTTTAAGAATTTTAATAGAAGTGTTATGATCAGCACTACTAGTTGGAATAACTTCTACCCACTTAGTAATGTAATCAACATCAACTAAAATATGTGTATATCCATTAGAAGAAGGAAAAGGTCCCATATAGTCAAAGCCCCATACATCAAATGGTTCAATAACAAGTGAATAATTCATAGGAATTTCTTGACGTCTACTGATATTACCAATTCTTTGACATTCGTCACAAGATAAGACAAACTTACGGGCATCCTTGAAGAGAGTAGGCCAATAAAAACCAGATTGTAATACCTTATGTGCAGTTCTATCTCCAGCATGGTGTCCTCCATAAGCTTCGAAGTGACACTTGTGTAGGATCTGTTCCTGTTCATGCTCAGGTACACAACGTCTAATAACACCATATACTCCTTCTTTATAAAGATGTGGGTCATCCCAAAAGTAATGCTTAAATCATAGAAGAATTTTTTCTTTTGCTGGTATGTGAAACTAGGTGGTATAAACTTAGCAACAATGTAATTAGCATAATCAGCATACCATGGAGCAGTATGAGAAGCATTTATGACATTTAATTGCTCATCAGGAAAGCTATCATCAATAGGTAGTGGGTCATCAAGCCCATTTTCTAACCTAGAAAAGTTGTCTGCAACGGGGTTCTCATCTCCCTTTCTATCAACAATATGTAAGTCAAATTCTTGTAGCAAGAGAACCCATCTAATAAGTCTAGGTTTAGCATCTTTCTTTTCCATAAGATATTTAATAGCAACATGATCAGTGTGAATAGTTACTTTAGAATCAACAATATAAGGTCTGAACTTATCACAAGCAAATACAACTGCTAAAAATTCCTTTTCAGTAGTATCATAATTTCTTTGAGCATTGTCTAGGGTTTTACTAGCATATTGAATAACATTTAATTTCTTATCAACTCTTTGCCCTAGAACAGCACCTACAACATAATCACTGGCATCACGCATAATTTCAAAGGGTAAATTCCAATCAGGTGGCGGAACGATAGGTGTAGAGATCAATGCTTTCTTAAGTATTTCAAATGCTTCTACACAATCATCATCGAAAACAAATGGTATATCTTTTTGTAATAAATTAGTCAAAGGCCGAGAAATTTTTGAGAAGTCCTTAATGAACCTCCTATAAAATCCGGCATGACCAAGGAAACTTCTTATACCTTTGATGTTCTTGGGACATGGCATCTTCTAAATAGCATCAACCTTGGCTTTATCAACCTCAATACCTCTTTCAGAAACTTTGTGCCTCAAGACAATACCTTCATTAACCATAAAGTGGCACTTTTCTCAATTCAAGACAAGATTAGTTTCTTCACATCTCTGCAAAACTCGATCAAGGTTTCTCAAGCAATCATCAAAAGAAGATCCATAGACAGGGAAATCGTCCATGAAAACCTCACAAATCTTTTCACAAAAGTCAGAGAATATAGCCATCATGCATCTTTGAAAGGTAGCAGGTGCATTACATAGACCAAAAGGCATACGCCTATAAGCAAAAGTACCAAAAGGGCAAGTAAAAGTAGTCTTTGATTGATCTTTGGCTAACACAGGTATTTGAGAGAAACCAGAATAACCATCTAGAAAGCAAAAATGTGTATGTTTGGATAGTCTTTCTAGCATTTGACCGATAAAAGGTAAGGGGTAATGATCCTTTTTAGTTGCCTTATTTAATTTGCGGAAATCAATTACCATCCTATAACCTGTAATAATTCTTTGAGGAATCAATTCATCTTTATCATTAGGAACGACAGTAGTACCTCCCTTCTTAGGGGCACAATGGACAGGACTTACCCACTAACTATCAGCAACGGGATAAATTATACCTGCCTCAAGGAGCTTTAGTATTTCCTTTCTTACCACTTCTTTCATTTTAGGATTCAGCCATCGTTGATGATCACGAACTGGTTTAGCATCTTCTTCCAAATTTATTTTATGTTGACATAGAGTGGGACTAATGCCCTTAAGATCATGAAGACTATACCCAATAGCAGCACGGTGCTTCTGCAGAGTTTTCAATAATCTCTCTTCCTCATGCTTTGAAAGTTAGCACTAATAATAACAGGATATATCGTTTTATCACCAAGATAAGCATATTTAAGAGTATTAGGCAACAATTTAAGCTCAAACACGGGATCACCCTTGGGTGGAGGAGGATCCCCTATGATTTCAACAGGCAAATTGTTTTTCAGAATAGGTTATTGTTTAAAGAATACCTCATCTATTGCCCTTCTTTCATTCATAAACATGTCATTTTCATGGTCTAGCAAATATTGTTCTAAAGGATCACTAGGAGGTATGGCAATAGAAGCAAGACAAATAATTTCATCCTTACTAGGTAATTCTTCTTCACGATGTTGTCTACTAAACATAGAGAAATTAAATTCATGAGTCATATCATCTAAACCGATAGTAACAACATCTCTTTTGCAATCTATGGTAGCATTAACAGTGTTTAAGAAGGGTCTACCAAATATAATGGGACAAAAGCTATCTTGTGGGGAACCAAGAACAAGAAAGTTAGCAGGATATTTAGTTTTCCCACACAAGACCTCAACATCTCTAACAATTCCCATTGGTGAAATAGTATCTCTATTGGCAAGTTTAATTGTGACATCAATATCTTCTAACTCAACAGGTGCAATATCATGCATAATTTCTCTATATAGGCTAATAGGTATTGCACTAGCACTGGCACCCGTATCACATAAACCATGATAAAAATGATCTCCTATTTTAACAGAAATAACAGGCATGCCTACCACAGGTCTAGGTTTATCTTTAGCACAAGGTTTAGCAATTCTAGAAGTTTCATCACAGAAACAAATAACATGCCCATCAATATTATCAGACAAGAGATCTTTAACAATAGCAATATCAGGTTCAACTATAATTTGCTCATGAGGTGTATAAGTTTTAATATTGCTTTTACGAACCACAGTTGAAGCTTTAGCATTATCCTTTATCCTAACAGGAAAAGGTGGTTTCTCAACATAAGAAGTAGTAACAATAGGATCATTATAAGTGACAATCTTTCCTTCAACTTTAATAGGTGCAGCTACTTTTACTTCTATGAGAGGATGATATTTAAACCACTTCTCCTTGGGGAGATCAACATAAGTAGCAAAAGATTCAAAGAAAGAAGCTACTATCTCAGAGTCAAGTCCATATTTAGTGCTAAATTTAGGAAAAACATTGGTATCCATAAAAGATTTAACACAATCAAACCTAGGTGTCATACCTGACTCCTTACCTTTGTCGAGGTCCCAATCTTCAGAGTTGCATTTAATTCTTTCCAATAAATCCCATTTGAATTCAATAGTCTTCATCATAAAAGAGCCAGCACAAGAAGTATCAAGCATGGTGCGATTGTTATCAGAAAGCCGAGCATAAAAATTTTGAATAATCATTTCTCTTGAGAGATCATGATTGGGGCATGAATATAACATTGATTTAAGCCTCCCCAAAGCTTGAGCGATGCTTTCTCCTTCACAAGGA
>NC_041388.1:78738535-78764227 GCF_002162155.2 Triticum dicoccoides
TATATATATATATATATATATATATATATATATATATATATATATATATATATATATATATATAATTGTGATCACGATGAACAAGATGCATAGGATAAAACTTCTGATGAAATTCCAATTTCAATCGTTTGTAATTCCAAGACCCCATATAATCACATAGCCTATACCATGTCGATGCATCTCCCTTCAAAGATAAAGGGAAGACCTTCTTCTTAAAAACATCTCCGGGTACACCTGCAAGCTTAAATAATCCACAAACTTCATCCACATATATTAGATGCTCATCAGGATGTTTTGTTCCATCTCCTCAAAAAGGACTAGCAGTATTTCTATCATACCTGAAGGAATTTCAAAGCAGACATTTTAATTTTCAGTAGGATCAGTAGGTTGATGAGCAACTCTTTGCTCTACTGGTCGGGGTGAAGATACCCAAAACAAGCCCCTCAGAGGATTACTTTCCATAGTAACAAGTGACAGTAAATTTCAGCACACTATATAAAATTTTCCTTACCAAATTCCACCTAGCAACGCGCTTCACTCCCTGGCAACGGCGCCACAAAAGAGTCTTGATGACCCACAAGTATAGGGGATCTATCGTAGTCCTTCCGATAAGTAAGAGTGTCGAACACAACGAGGAGCAGAAGGAAATGATAAGCGGTTTCCAGCAAGGTATTCTTTGCAAGTACTGAAACAAGTGGTAACAGATAGTTTTGTGATAGGATAATTTGTAATGAGCAACAAGTAAAAAAAGTAAATAAGGTGCAGCAAGGTGGCCCAATCCTTTTTGTAGCAAAGGACAAGCCTGGACAAACTCTTATATATAGAAAAGCGCTCCCGAGGACAGATGGGAATATCGTCAAGCTAGTTTTCATCACACTCATATGATTCGCATTCGGTACTTTGATAATTTGGTATGTGGGTGGACCAGTGCTAGGGTACTGTCCTTACTTGGACAAGCATCCCTCTTATGATTAACCTCTATTGCAAGCATCCGCAACTACAACAAAAGTATTAAGGTAAACCTAACCATAGCATGAAACATATGGATCCAAATCAGCCCCTTACGAAGCATAGCATAAACTAGGGTTTAAGCTTCTGTCACTCTAGCAACCCATCATCTACTTATTACTTCCCAATGCCTTCCTCTTGCCCCAAATAATGGTGAAGTGTCATGTAGTCAACGTTCACATAACACAACTAGTGGAGAGACAACATACATCTCATCAAAATATCGAACGAATACCAAATTCACATGACTACTGATAGCAAGACTTCTCCCATGTCCTCATGAACAAACGTAACTACTCACAAAGCATAAACATGTTCATAGTCGGAGGGGTGTTAATATGCATATAGGATCTGAACATATGATCTTCCACCAAATAAACCAACTAGCATCAACTACAAGGAGTAATTAACACTACTAGCACCAATCCCGGACTTGGAGACAAGAATTGGGTACAAGAGATGAACTAGGGTTTTGAGAGGAGATGGTGCTGATGAAGATGTTGATGGAGATTGCCCTCTCCTGATGAGAGGAGCGTTGGTGATGATGATAGTGATGATTTCCCCCTCCGGGAGGGAAGTTTCCCCGGTAGAACAGCTGCGCTAGAGCCCTAGATTGGATCCGCCAAGGTTCCGCCTCGTGGCGGCGGAGTTTCATCCGAGAAGATGGCTTCTTATTTTTTTCCCATCGAAAGACTTCATATAGCAGAAGATGGCCACCGGAGGGCCACTAGGGGGCCCACGAGGTAGGGGGGCACGCCCAAGGGGTAGGGCGCGCCCCCACCCTCGTGGGCAGGGTGTGGCACCCCTGTTGAATCTCTTCTGTTGAGTATTTTTTATATATTCTGAAAACGTCTTCCGTGAAGTTTTAGGACTTTTGGAGCTGTGTAGAATAGGTCTCTAATATTTGCTCCTTTTCCAGCCCAGAATCCCAGCTGCCGGCATTCTCCCTCTTCATGTAAACCTTGTAAAATAAGAGAGAATAGGCATAAGTATTGTGACATCATGTGTAATAACAGCCCATAATGCAATAAATATCGATATAAAAGCATGATGCAAAATGGACGTATCAGCTGGCGCATGCTCACTTCTGATAGTGGCTCTTCCAGCTTGACGTGAGCCGCGATGGCAAGGCCGAGAAGTCCGGCAAGGTCGCGAAGGCCGGCATTGTCGCCAAGGGTCCCTTGTTTGGGTTGCCAGCGGGGGTGGTCCCGCTGAGCAATAACTCGCGCCGGAAAGACATCATCGCCATGATGCCGGAGTTCAACACGCACGTCCTCGTCCCAAATTGGGTCAAGCCGCCGGAGGATCAAGTACAAGAGTTCTTTGACACCCTGGAGGAGAAGTACGTCCACGACGAGCCGCGACTCGTCCAAGACTCCACCAAGGCGGAGCTGGACTACATCATCGCCAGGGTGGAGGAGGCGGAGCTCGCTAAGGAGGCCAGCAGTGCCGGCGGCGTGGAGGACAAAGACACGGAGGCCGCAGAGGAGAAGGAGCTCGCCCAGTGGGCGGAGTCCGCTGGGGAGGCCAGCAGCGCCAGCACCGGGGCTCCTCTCATCAAGGATGTGCTTGAGGAGTCGTCGGAGGGGGAAGTCGAGGCCGTCGACCCTCCGGCCACGGGAAGGGGGCGAGTCATGTGGTGGACCAGCTTCGGCGAGCCGGTCCGACCCGGCAGGGCTGCTCCACCACAGCGGGCCCAGGAGGGGTCCGCGCGCCAGACAAGGGCGGCGACGGCGAGGAAGAAGGCAACTATCTCTTCTTCACCCAAGCGTAGCCCGACTCCACCTTCTTCCCTTCCTCCGGCAGACATCGACACGGAGGTCCTCTTCGACTTCGGGTCCCTCAACCCGATGAGGAAGAGGAAGGCAACAGAAGAGGAGGTGGAGGACGAGTAAGTGTCGTTTCCTTTCGTCATCTCTGGCTCCTCTAACTGTGCTTCTTATCTTGATTTGTTTTTGTCTCGACAGGGATGTGGAGACGTTGGCCCAGAGGGCGTAGAGGGCCAGGTCCTCGGCGGGCGGCCAGCCCCCGGCGGGTACTTCAAAGGCGCCACTGGTGGTGGTGAGCAGCCCGGACAGCAGCCCCCCGGAGCAGCACCCAGCGTAAGTTCACCACTCGCCCCTCGTCGACGTGTGCCGAGGGTATGGTCCACTGGTGCTGACCTTGCCGAGATCGCAGGAGGAGGACAACAGTAGGAGGAGCCACTGAGGGCCACCCTCGACGCGCTGCCCCCATCGACCACGCCGCCCCGAGGGGCGTCCTCGGCAAGGGCGCCAAGCACCGAGCCCATGCACACGGAGGAAGGGGAGGCGAACTTGGGTGCTGGAGGCTTCACCTCGGCGCCAGATGTTGGTGATGGAGGGGCTACTTCTTCTCAGCCCAGCACGGGTACGTCTCTGGCCTTCCGTCCCTGTCCTTTTTCTTCTTCTTGAATCTTGGTCTTGGCTTCACTTCACACCCTCCCGATATCCAGATCCTCCCCCGGCGGGCCGGGAGGACCTGGAACACAGTCAACGAGGATGTCGCCAAGGACGCCGCGGCGGAGCCTGAGAAGATCGCCACCGAGGAGGCCGCCAAGGACGTGGCTGAGGACGCCGCCAAGGGGCCTGCCGGGGAGACCGGCAAGGCCGCTGCCAAGGAGGAGATGGTTGATGACCAGCCCTCCTCCTTTGCTGCTTCTGGCTCTGGCAGTATCTGAAGGTGAACGACGACCTTTTCGTCCACCTTTTGGGGCGTTGAGCTCCAGGGCGCCCACCGATGGACAGGTGTTCGACGAGGAGGTGCTTGCCGCTGCCAGGCTCGAGGTCGTCGACGAGCCAAACACGGGTGGTGACGGTTCTCCAGGCCATGGGCGCTGGCTTCCAGAAGCTCCAGGCGCTCCACCGTGCCCGTATGGACAAGGCCAAGTCCAGGGTGGCTGCCGAGACGCAGGCTTGGTTCCGCCAGGCTTGCGAGGAGTTGAAGGCCGCCCAGGACGAGCTGGCCAAATGCGAGGTGGAGCTCACCATGAAGCAGGCCAACGTCGAGAAGGCCCAGGAGACGGCAAAGAACTAGGATGCCGAGGCCGAGGCCGCTCAGACCCAGCACTAGGCTGTACTGAACTCACAGGAGGAAGACCTTGCCGCCCGTGAGGAGAAAATCGATGCGACTCTCCGCGGCAAGGACGAGGAGGTCGAGAATCTTGTCCTGCGGTGGACCTAGGAGCTGGAGCAGAAGCATGAGGAGGCGCTTAGTGCCCAGGCTCAGGTCCACACCGACAGGGTGAAGGAGCTGGAGGCGGAGCAGGACGAGCTGAAGAAGCAAGCCCTGGAGCTGACGAGGGAGAGGGACGCGGCCAATGGTGCCTTGACCGACGCGCAGCCCGCGATCATTAGCAAGACCGGGCTGCTCTCCACAGCCAACAAATCCATCAAGGACCTGAAGCTGAAGCTAGAGGGCCTTGAGGGGATGCTCTCTGAGGACAAGGCTCGGGAGGAGACCCTAGCCAGGGATCTGGAGGCCGAGAAGCTGCAGCGGAAGAACAAAGCCGCCAACCACAAGAATTTTGTGGAGGGCGAGAATCACTGGATTAGCTGCCTCGAGGACGTCGCAGGCAGGATCACCAAACAGCTGGCCACCATGGGTATGCCAAACATGAGGTACGCCCTGGATCATGGCACGACTCCCAGCGCCAGGCTAACCCTATTCTTCGAGGGTGTCCTTGGATCCCTGGAGCATCTTCACACCACCAGGGCGGTCGTCGCTGGCCGATGAGGCCCGGAAGCTCTACCGGGGTGCCATGACCAAGGTCCTCACCAAGGTGGCGCACTGGAACCCCAACCCCGACTTTGACGCCGCGCTAGAGAGATTGCCGGAGGATGCAGACCTCCCGAAGCTCAAGGAGCATATCAAGCCCATCATCAACCTCATCAACAGAATCGAGAGGGTGGAGGGCCAGCGCCGGGATTAGGCACCCCGTTTCTCATTGCCACCGCAGCTTCATGGCCAAGATAATTTATATCTTTAGTTAGAACTGCAGCAACAATTGATGTAATATAACCCTGCAGTACTTTTTCAATTAGCGCATGTTATTGTCCTGTTTGATCCCCCTTTGCATGTCCACCCTACATTAATCGGGTAGGCTTGCCGGCCCAGGCAACGACGCCTCGAGGACGGATCGCCAATAGCCGGCCGGGTATGCTTGCTGCCTAGCGAACCACCTTACCACTCTCAACGTGGCCGCTCGAACTGTCGAGTTTGAATCGAGTCAGAATCGAGAGCGTTGCCGATAACGGAAGGCTACCCTACCGATCTTGACGGGGCTGCTTGAGCTGTTGAGCGGACTCGAAACAGAGCAAGAGCGTTGCCAATAGCGGGAGGGCCCCTTTGCTGCAGGTTTCCCGTACATAGGGCAGGACCTCCGAGGACAATAACCTTATATATAAAAAGAAATTGCTTAAAGTTTCGCATGACTTAGCTTCATTGTTGTTGCACAAGCGTCCACCGCATCCGCAGATGGTGCCGCCAAGCTCGGTCATCTTCTTCCTTGGAACGACGGCAACGATGAAGCCGCTGCCCCGATCAGACCAGATTCTCACAATTGCGCCCCCTACCTAGCGCGGTAGAGATGTCGGTGGAAACGACACCTATGGGGTCACTGGGATCCCTTCTACGGTCGGCGAGCGCAAGGTTGTGCAAAGAGCGGGTCTGATAGGAAGCACACGGCTCGTTTACCCAGGTTCGGGCTGTGAAGATGTCTAATACCCTAGTCCTGCTTTGGTGTGTGTATCCGAGTGTTCTGGTGTTCTTGAGCTAGCTACGGGGTGCAACTTGCCCAAAAGAGCCGAATCCCTCTCCTGGTTGCCTCGGTCCTCCTTTTATAGGCAAAAGGGGTTGCCACAGTGGCACACAGGAGGTCGAAAGGTCTACAGTACATGAGCCTATCCTTTGGGACTGTCGGACAAACACATTTAATGTGCTGCCGACGTGTCCCCCTTGCTTTATCGGGGATGGTAAGGAAGCACGTCCCAGCTGTCGCCGCCTCGCCTGGCCTCGACACGCGTTTGAGCTGACGAGGCGTCGTGACACAATGCTGGCTGGCTGCTAGGCTGGCTGGTGGTAGAGCCTTCAGAATTGTTGCATGCCACAACGCAGGAGCTTGCTGGGTCGGTGTAGAGGCCGCACGTCGCCATGCAGGAGCCTGCTCAGCTGGTTGATCTGGCAGCTGCATGGGGACGACGGTGAAGTCTTGGCAGGTGCGGGCCTGGCTACGGCCCTGTTGATGCCCTCGGCAAGGGTCTTGCCGTGGCGTTGCAGTCGTCCCCGGCAAGAGTCTTGCTGGGGGTCTTGTGGATTTCCTCGGCTAGGATCCTGCTGAGGGTCGTTGTCTTCTGGTCCTCATCTGACCTCGAGTATTAATGGTCTTCACAAAGATCTCCATGCCACTACGGAGGTGCCTCCCGAGCCCTGGTCCCAATGTAGCAGTTGGCCATATTTGGAACCCTTGGGCTCAACAGTGGCTCACTCCGTTGGCGTCAGGCAAGTTGTCCTGGCAAGGCTGTTGCCGGGGCTGTGGAGGCCGCCCCGGCAAGAGCCTTGCCAGGGGAGTCCACCTCGCCCTTCTACTCTTCGTGTGTTTCTGGTCTTGGCGTTGCCTTAGTTGTCTTGTGCTTCGGCTTCCCTCCTCTGCCTTGCTAAGTGTGGCCGCAGCGCGTGGCTTTGACTGCCCGTGCATAAGTAAAGGGGTCAAAAGAAGATCCCCTACTTTTGTACGCCGACAATGAGGGTACGTGGACACACTCTTCCCTCTCGTTTATATGCATCTCCTAGATAGATATTGCGTGATCTAGGATTTTTTTGATATACTACATTCCCCAAAAGTGGCATCCGAGCCAGGTCTATGCGTAGATGTTATATGCATGAGTAGAACACAAGGATTTGTGGGCGATAATAGTCATACTGCTTACCAGCAACGTCTTACTTTGATTCGGCGGTATTGTTGGATGAAGCGGCTGTCGGTGTCAAAACCGGCGGATCTCAGGTAGGGGGTCCCAAACTATGCATCTGAGGTCGATGGTAACAGGAGACAGGGAACACCATGTTTACCTAGGTTCGGGCCCTATCGATGGAGGTAAAACCCTACGTCCTGCTAGATCATAATTGATGACTATGGGGGTTACAAGAGTTGATCTACCACGAGATCATAATGGGTAAAACCCTAGAAGTCTAGCCTATCTGATTATGAGTATTCTTCTCCTCTACAGACCTAGCCTTCCTGTTTGTATAGACATCGAGGGGGACTAGGGTTATTCAAAGTTGGTTATAGAGAAAGGAATCTTCATATTGGGACGCCAAGCTTGCCCTCCACGCCAAGGAGAGTCCCATCCGTACATGAGTGAGAGTCTTCGGTCATGCATCTCCACAGTCCATCAATCCGGCCCTCGTACCATAGTCCGGACGCTCGAGGACCCCCTAATCCAGGACTCCCTTAGTAGCTCCTGAACCAGGCTTCAATGACGAGGTGTCCGGCATGCAGATTGTCTTCGGCATTGCAAGGCGGGTTCCCTCCCCGATTACTCCAGTACAGTCTTCAAACAACGAACGTGTCCTGCTCTACAAGGCAAATTCCACACACAACCGTAGAGTGTATAGTATATCTTGAGTCCAATCTGCTAATAACTATTGGTAATGTGACACGACGTCACCACCTGGTCATTATTTCGAACCGTTTTTCGGCGTGCCGCTTCGAGATGCGGTCTCGGTGGCACATCTTGTCAAAGCAGAGATCATGTACCCTGATTGTGGAGCTCTCATCAACACGAGCGTGAGAAATCCAACTGCGCCATTCTCACGGCTCTTGGGAACAGGCGATTTTCAAGGCGAGTAGTGAGGCGCTTGATATTCACTGCCTTTATAAGGAGATAAGGAGTCCCTTCTTTCACCTACGCCTTCTCCTTCTCTCTACCCTCCCATTCTCAAGCTCCAGCGCCCGAGTCCTCATCCTCTCTGCCTCAAGGAAGTACTCGACCATGTACGGATCTGGAGCATAGGGCAAATGGATGGCCTCCTCCGTTAAGGAGAAGGACATCACCAAGCTTCGGGAGGCTGGGTATCTGGCAAAGGAAATCGCCCATCGGCTTCCAGCCAAGGGGCAAATCCTCCCCACCCCGAAGCCTAATGAGAGGGTGGTGTTTATCCCCCATTTCGTCTGTGGGTTAGGGTTTCCTCTCCACCCTTTTGTCCGCGAACTCATGTTTTTATTATGGGCTAGATTTCCCTGATCTAGCTCCAAACTCCTTCCTCAACATCTCAGCATTCATTGTCGCGTGTGAGGCCTTCCTCTGCATTCCACCGCACTTTGGACTATGGCTCAAGATCTTCAACATGAATCCAAAGGTGGTGGATGGCCAACACGCGGAGTGCGAAGGTGACATGGTGAGCAAGCTACCCAACATCACATGGTCCAAGGGTACTTTTGTGGAGACCGTCAAAGAGTGGCAGAAACTGTGGTTCTATATCACAGAGCCCAGCGACATCACCTGGGCCGCGGCTCCCGAATTCAAGCCCGGAGCTCCAATTCGACTCACCTCATGGATAGAGAAGGGCCCGAATTGGTCCTTGTCGGATGAGCTGACTGCGCTAAAAACGTGCATCCATAGCATGGTAGACAAAAACATCAAGCTCGTCAACACGATCCAGGTGATGTTAGTTCGCCAGATCCTCCCATGCCAGGACCGAACTTTCCCTTTGTGGGAATTCGATCCGGAGAAGCATCGGACCTTGGAGAGGCTCTTCGAAACCACGCATGAAGATATCTGGAAGTTGCTCTTTAAGGGCAACGAGACCCCGCCGGAGATAGACGAGGACCGCGGGCATGATCTGGCCCATCCTGCCAGTGCGGTAAGTCTTTCGCGTTTCCAGGTGCATCCTCTGCTTGCTTATTCAAGGAAGATACCTAAACTCCACCAGTTATATTTTCAGGTATGGATAGAGAAAGCAGAGCGGATTAAGTGTCCGGCTCCGCTGCCCGAGGAACCGGCCATCCCTCTTCTCACAAATATTCTGGTTCCTGCATCTTACCAGGCGCCAGAGAAGAAGGCCCAGAAGACGGCCAAGGGGGCCCGGAGTGGCCTCTGTCGCAAAGGAGCTTCGGGCAGGACGTCCGAAGACAATGAGACTCCCTCCTCCGCCGCCAAAGACGACGATGAGGACGAGGAGGAAACTAGTTCTCCTTGTGAAGGGGGAAAGAAGAAAAGAGCGGCCTCCACGAATCTGGAGGCCGAGGCGTCCAAGAGGGGGAAGAGTTCCCGAGCGGATAAGTCCGCATGGGACGTTGACAATAGCCCCGAGCCACGCCGCCGAAACAAGCCCCCGGCTGCATCTTCAGTACTCAAAAGACTCTGACATACTATATTCGGCCTCTCCGGTTCGTAGTTTTAACGCGTTAAATCATGTGCTTGTAGTCCGTCCCACGACAACTCCCTGCGATCCTCATCAGGAGGTTCGCTGGATTCAAAGGCGATGGCCAGCGAGTCATCGCCAACCGCTTAATCTCCCACAGCCAAGGGACACGATGAGGTGTTGTTCTAAAGGACCTTCCCGGGCTAGGGAGAGGTTCAGGGGGCTGTCCGGGTGGCGCCAGAAGATGACCCTTCGGCCGCTGGACACGTGGGAGAGAAAACCCCCATGGAGACTGGCAATGGGGGCCATGTCCAGTTCGGACCCCGGCCGAATGCGGTTCCAGAGACCTATACGGTTCCAGAATCCGGCAAGCAGCCTCCTTCGAAGGAAGGAGGTGTGCCTATTCCGCCAGTGACCTGTGTCCAACCAGAGACACCGGATAATCTGCTGGAAGCACTGCAAGGCGCTTCCATTATGGAGGAACACCATATCCTTATGGGCATGGTGGTTGAGAGGGTTCAGTCCGTCAAGAGCAGACTGACCGAAGCCTGCACCGGCCTACTGACCGGCTTTGAGGTAAGCGATGTGAAAGGGAAGATCATAGTATAGACAGTGTAGCTCCTGAGACACTGTCCGGTGTTCAGAAAGAAAAGCTGGACAAAGGATCAAGTAATTTTCGGAGGAAACTAAATAAATATGTCTTATGAACACACGTGTCGCTGCTGGCCGCCATCTCTCATGCTGCTGAGGTCTTTGGACTAAAGCAGAGTCTGGATCGGGCCGAAGAAGAGCTTTGGCTTGTGAAAAGGCGGCTGGAGGACAAGGAAGGTATGTGGGGACTTGTTGTATGTTCGGAAAGAATAAACGATGTATATTGATTGCAGTGCCGTGATATTTGTAGGAGCGGCAACTGACATTGAAACCCTCCAGAAAGCGCTGGCTGAGGCTGAGGAGAGGGCAGCGAAGGAACGACCCGTCCGAAAAAAGCATGATGCCAGGATTAGGGAGGTCCAGCAGGAGCTCCAAGATGCTTTGTATAAATATGAGTGTTTGGAGCATCAACATGCGGACCAAGAATCCGAACTTGAGAAGGCCCGCCAGAGCACACAAGAGGCCCAGACCGAAGCTCAAGGCGCCCTCCAGGAAATCCAGGAGGCCAAAAAGATCACGGCGGGTAAGGCTTTTATTATGCAAGGTAAGTATATGAAGAAGAGGTATCTCTTACTGACCCGTATTTGGAATTCTCCAGGGGTGTTTGCCGATCTGCCGCGCAGCATTTCGGACGCTGCTGAATTCTTCCGAGCCAGAGAGGGGAGCTCAACGGAGAACCTGTTCTGCTCGTAGTACCTTGCGTGAGAACATCCAGTGCCCTTGAGCGACCAGCTAAAACAGTTGGTCAAGCTACATAGGGTGGCCGAACTGACCATGAAGGACTTAATAGTCCGGCTATGGCCAGCCGAAGTTATTCCCAGCAGCTACTTCGGTCTCGTGAAGCGGCTAGTCGACGCCTTCCCTTGGCTTGACGCCATCAAGCGGTTGGTTTGTATCGAAGGTGCGCGGATGGCCTTCTCCCGTGTCAAGATGCAGTGGGCGAAGATGAATGCTGCCACAGTCGCGACCGAAGGACCGCCCATGGGCAAGGAGTACTGCACGGCCGAGCGATATTTTAGCGAAGTCCTTAAGGGATCCCACATTGTGGCGGAGCAGTGTACGAAGCATGTAATCTTCGAGTGAATATTGTCTCGCCCTGTAACAAGTTTGGCTATGTAATATAATGTTTGTTTAATATTTTACCTCCTGTCGGCCATGTTCATGAAATTCTGAGAGTTGGACAGTTGTCGGCTTTAGCCCCCACGTAGGTAATACGGGGGTGTTTGGGATGGAATCTAAACACTCTTGATCCAATTTGTTTGGTCCTTGAAGGAGGTGTTTAGCGCAACGAACCAGGCAATCGGACTATATGGCTTTATCACCCTCACTTACCCATAGGATTTCTGTAATGAAAATTTAGGCGCAGCCCCTATTATCCGAACTAGGGTACTATAAACACCCGATCAGGTAAAAGCCGATTCATTGCATAATGAGGAAAAAATCGCTAAAGATTTGAGACCTTCGAAGAGCTTACCGGCTCTCGCCGCATCATGAAAGTCAGTTTTCAGCTTTCTCTACTGCGGTGCTCATCTGGATAAGCCAGGAGACAATCGCAGTAGTTCTCCCTTTACTACCCTAGCCGATATTGCGGAACGTAAGGTAGTAAGCACAGGAGCCGGGCAACCCAACTATTGACCAAAGACATGATTCGGAGCCAATGCATATAATGCTAAATTTGGGGTGCCGAACTATGTTGTAAAAGTGTTTGGACTTTGTTGTCGTATTGTGGGTCGTGATGAAGCCCCTGGCAGATTAAAGCGTACCAAAGTGTACGGTCGCAACTTTGAGAAAAACCATCAAAGAAAAAGAAGGAAAAAAGGGGGAGTAAGCTAGCGCCGCAGAAGTTGGGCCACGAATATTTGCATTATAGTTTAATTAATACCGCAAAGCATATTTGTACATGTGGTGCGTTATGCAGCAGGGCTATTTAACATGCCACAACCAAGGGAGAGTTGTGTGTGGGTCCTGAAAGCAGGTAGAATGATCGTTAAAGAGACCATCTAGGAATTCCCTTATACGCCAATGCTTCTTGCCATCTTGGTGTATCCATCCCGCCGAGAGGACCAATGATTAGGTCGTTAGAGGAATCCTGCGGAAAATGACCTAAAAAGGATAAAAATGAAGAATTAGAAGTATGTGTGTCCAGGAGCGGTCGATTCGTAGTACGGATCACAAGATAGATATGCCTCCATCTATGCCCATGGTATTTTCAGTGCGTAGTTATGTACGCATGGTACAAATGCCGCTTCTTGGTTGGGACTGGGACGGAGGCTGGATTGCTAGTGGAGCTCTTGATGAGATGGGTTGTCCTCGTGAGAGCAGTCCGGATTCGTTTGACAGTGTCGGGGATTTCGGCCGACGAATTAAGGTTCTGCTTGAGGAGGCCGCTCTATACTTCTGCTACCAACGTAGCGGTGCGCTCCTCGGTACGGAGGGAGCATTCTGTGTTTCCATTGACTGTTATGACGCCGCGGGGACCAGGCATCTCGAGCTTAAGATAAGCATAGTGTGGCACCGTGTTGAAGCGTGCAAATGCGGTTCGTCCGAGTAGTGCTTGATAGCCGCTGCGAAAGGGGATGATATCAAAGATCAACTCTTTGCTTCGGAAGTTGTCCGGAGATCCGATGACAACTTCTAGTGTGATTGAGCCCGTACAGCGGGCCTCTACACCTGGTATGACTCCTTTGAAGGTAGTCTTTGTGGGCTTAATTCTTGATGGATTAATGCACATTTTGCATGTTGTATCCTGATAGAGTAGGTTCAGGCTGCTACCACCGTCCTTGAGGACTCTCATGAGGTGAAATCCATCAATGATTGGGTCGAGGACCAGTACGGTTAAGCCGCCGTGGCGGGTACTAGTCGGATGGTCCCTGCGATCAAAAGTGATCGGGCAGGAAGACCATGGGTTGAACTTTGGGGCGACTGGCTCCATCGCATAGACGTCCCGGAGCGCGCGCTTGTGTTCCCTCTTGGGGATGTGGGTAGCGTATATCAGTATTACCGTTTTAACTTGGGGGGGACTTCTTATGTCCCCCTATGTTCAGTGGCCGGGGCTCCTCGTCATCGTCCTTGCTTTGTGACCCCTTCTCCTTATTTTTAGCATTTAACTTGCCGGCCTGTTTAAAAACCAACATTCTCTGTTGGTTTGATTGGCTAGTTTGTCAGGAGTGCCGTGTATCTGGCATGGGCGATCGAGCATGCGGTCCAGGATGGATGGGCCCGAATTGTTCCTTTTGAACGGCTTCTTCCGTTGGCCGGACTTGGAGCCACTGAATCCGGCGTTGACCGCAATATCATCGGTATTAGCACCGTTGTTTTGACGCTTGTGTCTGTTGCGACGGGGCTTGCCGTTGCTATTTTTGCTTCTGGAGTGCCAGGTTCACTTGCACTATTATTACTACGGGCTAGCCAGCTATCTTCACCCACGCAAAAGCAGGTCATAAGTGCCATAAGGGATGCCATGGTCTTCGACTTCTCTTGGCCGAGGTGTCGGGCTAGCCATTTGTCCTGGATTTAAAGGCTGCCAAGGCTTCGGCATACGGGCAGTCGATGATCTGGTTCTTTTTAGTTAAGAACGGCCTAGTCCAGAGTTTCCTGCCTGAGTCTCCGGGCTGTTGAATTATGTGACTTAAGTCATCGGCATTCGGAGGTCAAACATATGTACCATGAATGTTGTCAAGAAAGGCCTCTTCCAAGTCCTCCTAGCTGCCGATGGAGTTTACAGGCAGACTATTCAACCAGTGCCGGGTTGGTCCTTTGAGTTTTAGTGGGAGGTATTTGATGGCGTGGAGATCCTGGTCGCGAGGCATACGAATGTGAAGAAGAAAATCCTCGATCCATACCGCGGAGTCTGTTTTCCCGTCGTATGATTCAATGTTTATGGGTTTAAAATCTTCTGGGAATTCGTGCTCCATTACTTCGTCGGTGAAGCAAAGTGGGTGAGCGGCGCCTCTATATCGTACCACGTCGCGACGTAGCTCGGATGGAGTCCGCCTACGGTTTTCGGCCTGGGCGTGAGTATGACTACTGCGTCCGGCTTGATAGCCATTGTCACGTGTCGGGGCACGTCCTCGTGATCCATAGATCGATTTGTTCTGACCTGCTCTACTGTCCAGGTCCTACCGTAGGTCATATGTGTGTCCCCGAGCTGTTTTACCTCTGCCTTTACAGTGATGTAGGGCGGGATGGTGTTTGGCCTGAGTTGCCACTTTATCCCGACCCCGTGCTTGTCGGTCAGCCGCGTTGCGCAATGATGGTACGGGCTCCAGCGCCTTGTCGTCGAACTGAGGTAGCAATTTGCGCTTCGGGTAACTTTTGGCTGGGCACCTGAGGCCGTATTCCTTAGCTACCAGGACATCAGTCCATCTATCATTGAGCAGATCTTGCTCAGCTTGAAGCTGTTGCTGTTTCTTCTTCAGGCTCCTTGCAGTGACTATTAGCTGGTGCTTGAAGCGCTCCTATTCAAGACGTTCCTCAGGCATGATAAAATCCTCGGTGCCGAGGCTCGCCTCATCCACGGAGAGCAGAAGATAATTACTGTCCTCCGAGTCTTCCTGTGTGGCCTGTTCCTCAGGGATAGCTTGCCCGTCTTCCCATTCATTTTGTTAGGCAGTTGCCTCAACGGGGTCTTCGTTGTCTTCGGCATCTTCTGGAGTGTTATCTTCTCCTGTGTCGGTGTTGCTGTCTTTGCTGCAGCGTGACTTAGAGCGGTGCCGCTAACGCCGGCGCTTTGGTTGTATCTCGGGAAGTTTATCCTCAATTGGATCTTCCTTGTCATCACCACTATTCTCTTTTGGTGCATCCACCATGTATACGTCATACGAGGAAGTGGCCGTCCATCGTCCGGTAAATGGCGGGTTTTGGGCCTCTTCTTCTCCAGCATCATCATCCATACCGTCGATGTTGTCAAAGCCATAATCGAGCATGTCAGTTAAGTCTTCGACAGTGGCTATTAATTGGGTGGGGGTGCGAAGCGAAATTCATCATCAGCCTCCAGTTCGAACCGGATATAATTTAGTCGCGAGTCCCCCACTAAGGAGAGTGTTTTTAATGAGTCTAGCACATCGCCTAAAGGCGAGTGCCGGAAGATGTTCGCGGAGCTGAATTCGACAATTGACCCCCGGTCAAGCTCGTCGTGCGCAGATGCACATGCCTTGGAACCAGTGGCCGAAAGCGTGTACGTGGTTCTAGCAACACAGATCTTACTTGAGGTTGGGTCTGTGTGCGGCTCCAACACCGCTGAGTCTGCAGCCTCCGTGGGAGGGTTGAGCCTCCCATCCTCGGATGGCATGACCTGCCCCGGATCTTGAGCCGAAGCAGTTGCAGGTTCTATCTCCTATGTGTTGTTTGATGATAGATTTAGGCCATGTTCAACATGGTGGCAGGGAGCGGCTACTGCCGCGGTCTCGAATTCGTCGAAGATAAAGTTTCCGCGGATGTCCGCGACGTAGTTCAAGCTTCCAAATCTGACTTGATGGCCAGGGGCGTAGCTATCGATCTACTCTAGATGGCCAAGCGAGTTGGCCCGCATTCCGAAGCCGCCGAAGATGAAGATCTGTCCGAGGAGGAAGGTTTCTCCCTAGACAATGTTGTTGTGGATGATTGACGGGGCCATCAAACCTCTTGGCGACGGCACAGCGGAACTCTCAATGAAAGACCAATGTCGGTGTCAAAACCAACGGATCTCGGGTAGGGGGTCCCGAACTGTGCGTCTGAGGTCGATGGTAACAGGAGACAGGGAACACAATGTTTACCCAGGTTTGGGCCCTCTCGATGGAGGTAAAACCCTATGTCCTGCTAGATTAATATTGATGAGTATGGGGGTTACAAGAGTTGATCTACCACGAGATCGTAATGGCTAAAACCCTAGAACTCTAGCCTATGTGATTATGAGTATTCTTCTCCTCTACGGACCTAGCCTTCCCTTTTATATATACATCGAGGGGGACTAGGGTTATACGGAGTCGGTTACAGAGAAAGGAATCTTCATATTGGGACGCCAAGCTTGCCCTCCACGCCAAGGAGAGTCCCATCCGGACACGGGTGAGAGTCTTCGATCTTGCTTCTTCACAGTCCGTCAGTCCGGCCCATGTACCATAGTCCGGACGCCCGAGGACCCCCTAATACAGGACTCCCTCAGCGGCCCGGACCGACATTACATGACCGCGTTCATGAGACTGGTTCTACCGACGTGGTTCGCACACAGGTGGCTAGCGGGTGTCTGTTTCTCCAACTTTAGTTGAATCGAGTTTGACTATGCCCGGTCCTTGTTGAAGGTTAAAAAAGCACACTTGACAAAAAATCGTTGTGGTTTTTGATGCGTAGGTAAGAACGGTTCTTGCTAGAAGCCCGTAGCAGCCACGTAAAACTTGCAACAACAAAGTAGAGGACGTCTAACTTGTTTTTGCAGGGCATGTTGTCATGTGATGTGGTCAAGACGTGATGAAATATAAATTGTTGTATGAGATGATTATGTTTTGTAACAGTTATCGGCAACTGGCAGGAGCCATATGGTTGACGCTTTATTGTATGAAATGCAATCGCCATGTAATTACTTTACTTTATCACTAAGCGGTAGCGATAGTCGTAGAAACAATAGTTGGAGAGATGACAATGATGCTACGATGGAGATCAACGCGTCAAGCCGGTGATGATGGTGATCATGACGGTGCTTTGGAGATGGAGATCAAAGGCACAAGATGATGATGGCCATATCATATCACTTATTTTGATTGCATGTGATGTTTATCCTTTATGCATCTTATTTTGCTTAGTACGGTGGTAGCATTATAAGATGATCCCTCACTAAATTTCAAGGTATAAGTGTTCTCCCTGAGTATGCACCGTTGCTACAGTTCGTCGTGCCGAGACACCACATGATGATCGGGTGTGATAAGCTGTATGTTCACATACAACGAGTGCAAGCTAGTTTTGCATGTGCAGAATACTCGGGTTAAACTTGACGAGCCTAGCATATGTAGATATGGCCTCAGAACACTGAGACTGAAAGGTCGAACGTGAATCATATAGTAGATATGATCAACATAGTGATGTTCACCATTGAAAACTACTTGATCTCACGTGATGATTGGACATGGTTTAGGTTATATGGATCACGTGATCATTTAGATGACTAGAGGGATGTCTATCTAAGTGGGAGTTATTAAGTAATATTATTAATTGAACTTTCATTTATCACAAACTTAGAACCTGATAGTATTTTTCATGTGGATGTTGTTGTAGATTAATGGCCCGTGCTACCGTTCCATTGAATTTTAATGCGTTCCTAGAGAAAGCTAAGTTGAAAGATGATGGTAGCAACTACACGGACTGGGTCTGTAACTTGAGGATTATCCTCATTGCTGCATAGAAGAATTACGTCTTGGAAGCACCACTAAGTGCAAGACCAGCTGCAGGAGCATCTCCGGACGTTATGAACGTCTGGCAGAGCAAAGCTGATGACTACTCGATAGTTTAGTGTGCCATGATTTACGGCTTAGAACTGGGACTTCAACGATGTTTGGAACATCATGGAGCATATGAGATGTTCCAGGAGTTGAAGTTAATATTTCAAGCAAATGCCTGGATTGAGAGATATGAAGTCTCCAATAAGTTCTACAACTGCAAGATGGAGGCGAATAGATCTGTCAATGAACATATACTCAGAATGTCTGGGTACCACAACCACTTGACTCAACTGGGAGTTAATCTTCCAGATGATAATATCATTGATAGAATTCTTGAATCACTGCCGCCAAGCTACAAAAGCTTCGTGATGAACTATAATATGCAAGGGATGGATAAGACAATTCTCGAGCTCTTCACAATGCTAAAGGCTGAAGAGGTAGAAATCAAGAAGGAGCATCAAGTGTTGATGGTTAACAAGGCCACTAGTTTCAAGAAAAAGGGCAAAGGGAAGAAGGGGAACTTCGAGAAGAATGACAAGCAAATTGCTGCTCAAGTGAAGAAACCCAAGTCTAGACCTAAGCCTGAGACTGAGTGCTTCTACTGCAAAGGGACTGGTCACTGGAAGCGGAATTGCCCCAAGTATTTGGCGGATAAGAAGGATGGCAAAATGAAAGGTATATTTGATATACATGTTATTGATGTGTACCTTACTAATGCTCGTAGTAGCGCCTGGGTATTTGATACTGGTTATGTTGCTCATATTTGCAACTCGAAACAGGGGCTACAGATTAAACGAAGATTGGCTAAGGACAAGGTGACGATGTGTGTAGGAAATGGTTCCAAAGTCGATGTGATCGCTGTCGGCACGCTGCCTCTAAATCTACCTCCGGGATTAGTTTTAGACCTAAATAATTATTATTTGGTGCCAGCATTAAGTATGAACATTATATCTGGATCTTGTTTGATGTGAGACGGTTATTCATTTATATCATAGAATAATGGTTGTTCTATTTATATGAGTAATATCTTTTATGGTCATGCACCCTTGATGAGTGGTCTATTTTTGTTAAATCTTGATAGTAGTGATACACATATTCATAGAATTGAAGCCGAAAGATACAGGTTTAATAATGATAGTGCAACTTATTTGTGGCACTATTGTTTAGGTCATATTGGCGTAAAGCGCATGAAGAAACTCCATGCTGATGGACTTTTGGAATCACTTGATTATGAATCACTTGATGCTTGAGAACCATGCCTCATGGGCAAGATGACTAAGACTCCATTCTCCAGAACAATGGAGCGAGCAAAAGACTTGTTGGAAATAATACATACTGATGTATGGGGTCCGATGAGTGTTGACGCTCGGGGTGGGTATCGTTATTTTCTGACCTTCACAGATGATTTGAGCAGATATGGTAATATCTACTTGATGAAACATAAGTCTGAAACATTTGAAAAGTTCAAAGAATTTCATAGTGAAGTGGAAAATCATCGTAACAAGAAAATAAAGTTTCTACGACCTGATCGTGGAGGTGAATATTTGACTTACGAGTTTGGTCTTCATTTGAAACAATGTGGAATAGTTTCGCAACTCAAGCAACCTGGAACACCACAGCGTAATGGTGTGTCCAAATGTTGTAATCGTACTTTATTAGATATGCTACGATCTATGATGTCTCTTACTGATTTACCGCTACCGTTTTGGGGTTATGCTTTAGAGACGGCTGCATTCACGTTAAATAGGGCACCATCTAAATCCGTTGAGATGACACCATATGAACTGTGGTTTGGCAAGAAAACCAAGTTGTCGCTTCTTAAAGTTTGGGGCTGCGATGCTTATGTGAAAAAGCTTCAACCTGATAAGCTCGAAACCAAATCGGAGAAATGTGTCTTCATAGGATACCCAAAGGAGACTGTTGGGTACACCTTATATCACAGATCCGAAGGCAAGATATTCGTTGTTAACAATGGATCCTTTCTAGAGAAGGAGTTTCTCTTGAAAGAAGGGAGTGGGAGGAAAGTAAAACTTGATTAGGTAATTGTACCTTCTCCCGAATTGGAAAGTAGTTCATCACAGAAATCAGTTCTAGTGATTCCTACACAAATTAGTGAAGAAGCTAATGATGATGATCATGAAACTTCTGATCAAGTTACTACCAAACCTTGTAGGTCAACCAGAGTAAGATCCGCACCAGAGTGGTACGGTAATCCTGTTCTGGAGGTCATGTTACTTAACCATGACTAACCTATGAACTATGAGGAAGCGATGATGAGCCCAGATTCCTCAAATGGCTTGAGGCCATGAAATCTGTGATGGGATCCATGTATGAGAACAAAGTGTGGACTTTGGTTGAATTACCCGATGATCGGCAGGCAATAGAGAATAAATTGATCTTCAAGAAGACTGACACTGATGGTAATGTTACTATCTACAAAGCTCGACTTGTTGCGAAAGGTTTTCGACAAGTTCAAGGAGTTGACTACGGTGAGACCTTCTCACCCGTAGCGATGACTAAGTCTGTCCGAATCATGTTAGCAATTGCCGCATTTTATGATTATGAAATTTGGCAAATGGATGTCAAAACTGCAGTCCTTAATGGATATCTTAAAGAAGAGTTGTATATGATGGAACCAGAAGGTTTTGTCAAACCGAAAGGTGCTAACAAAGTGTGCAAGCTCCAGCGATCCATTTATGGACTGGTGCAAGCCTCTCAGAGTTGGAATATACGCTTTGATAGTGTGATCAAAGCATATGGTTTTATACAGTATTTTGGAGAAGCCTTTAGTTACAAGAAAGTGAGTGGGAGCTCTATAGCATTTCCGATATTATATGTGGATGACATATTGTTGATTGGAAATAATACATAATTTCTGGATAGCATAAAAGGATACTTGACTAAGAGTTTTTCAATGAAAGACCTTGGTGAAGCTGCTTATATATTGGGAATCAAGATCTATAGAGATAGATCAAGACGCTTAATTGGACTTTAACAAAGCACATACCTTGATAAAGTTTTGAAGAAGTTCAAAATGGATCAGTTAAAGAAAGGGTTCTTGCTTGTGTTACAAGGTATGAAGTTGAGTCAGACTCAATGCCCGACCACTGCAGAAGATAGAGAGAAAATGAAAGTCAATCCCTATGCCTCAGCCATAGGTTCTATCATGTATGCAATGTTGTGTACCAGACCTGATGTGTGCCTTGCTATTAGTTTAGCATGGAGGTACCAAAGTAATCCAGGAGTGGATCACTGGACAGCGGTCAAAAAAATCCTGAAATACCTGAAAGGACTAAGGTTATGTTTCTCATTTATGGAGGTAACAAAGAGCTCGTCAGAAATGGTTATGTCAATGCAAGCTTTGACACTGATCCGGACGCCTCTAAGTCACAAACCGGATATGTATTTATATTGAGTGGTGGAGCTGTCAGTTGGTGCAGTTCCAAGTAGAGCGTCATGCCGGAATCTACGTGTGAAGCGCAGTACATAGCTCCTTCGGATGCAGCAAGTGAAGGAGTCTAGATGAAGGAGTTCATATCCGATCTACATGTCATACCTAGTGCATCGGGTCCAATGAAAATCTTTTGTGACAATACTGGAGCAATTTCCTTGTTAAAGGAATCCAGATTTCACAAGAGAACCAAACGCATCAAGAGACGCTTCAATACCATCCGTGATCAAGTCAAGGAGGGAGACATATAAATTTGCAAGATACATACGGATTTGAATGTTGCAGACCCGTTGACTAAGCCTCTCTCATGAGCAAAACATGATCAGCACCAAGACTCCATGGGTGTTAGAATCATTACAATGTAATCTAGATTATTGACTCTATAGCAAGTGGGAGACTTGAGGAAATATGCCCTAGAGGCAATAATAAAGTTGTTATTTATATTTCCATATATATCTTGTTAAATGTTTATTATTCATGCTAGAATTGTATTAACCGGAAACTTAGTACATGTGTGAATACATAGACAAACAGAGTGTCACTAGTATGCCTCTACTTGACTAGATCGTTAATCAAAGATAGTTAAGTTTCCTAGCCATAGACAAGAGTTGTCATTTGATGAACGGGATCACATCATTAGATAATGATGCGATTCACATGACCCATCCGTTTGCTTAGCATTATGATCGTTTAGTTTATTGCTATTGCTTTCTCCATAACTTATACATATTCCTATGACTATGAGATTATGCAACTCCCGAATACCGGAGGAACACTTACTGTGCTATCAAACATCACAACGTAACTGGATGATTATAAAGAGCTCTACAGGTGTCTCCGATGGTGTTTGTTGAGTTGGCATAGATTGAGATTAGGATTTGTCACTCCGATTGTCGGGGAGGTATCTCTGGGCCCTCTTGGTAATGCACATCACTACAAGCCTTGCAAGAAATGTGACTAATGAGTTAGTTGCGGGATGATGCATTACGAAATGAGTAAAGACACTTGCCGGTAATGAGATTGAACTAGGTATTGAGATACCGACGATCGAATCTCGGGCCAGTAACATACCGATGACAAAGGAAACAACGTATGTTGTTATGCGGTTTGACCGATAAAGATCTTCGTAGTGTATGTAGGAACCAATATGTGCATCCAGATTCCGCTATTGGTTATTGATCGGAAGTGAGTCTTGGTCATGTCTACATATTTCTCGAACCCGTAGGGTCCGCACGCTTAACGTTCGATGACGATCGGCATTATGAGTTTATGTATTTTGATGTATCGAAGGTAGTTCGGAGTCTCGGATGTGATCACGGACATGACGAGGAGTCTCGAAATGCTCAAGACATAAAGATCGATATATTGGAAGGCTATGTTTGGACATAAGAATGGTTCCGGATGAGTTCAGGCATTTACCGGAGTACCGGGGGTTACTTATTGGGCCTTAGTGGGCGAGAGGAGGCGGCTAGGTGGAGGGCGCTCCCAAGCCCAATCTGAATTGGGTGGGGCTGTCCCCCCCTTTCCTTCCCTCTCTCTCTCTCCCTCTTCCTTCTTCTCCTACTCCAACTAGGGAAGTGGGGGACCTACTCCTAATGGGAGTAGGACTCCCCCTTGGGCGCGCCACAGCACTACTAGGGAAAACCCTAGTAGTAGCGCTTGAAATATGCATAGCAGTAGCGCTGGGTCCAGCGCTACCACTAAGGCGCTACAGCTAACTAGTAGCAATAGCGCTGGAAAGGGAGCGCTACTGCTACTTGTAAGTAGCAGTAGTGCTTGTTCCAAAAAGTGCTGCTGCTACTTGTAAGTAGCAGTAGTGCTTTCTCTAAAAAGTGCTGCTGCTAAATTTTCCTGTATTTTTAAAAATACAGCTTATTTTCATTGTGTGGTTTTATATATAGTACTTTCATCATATGATTTTATGATCATGATTACTTATTATATATAACAATGGGTGAAATGAACGTGGAGTAGATTCAAGTGGAGGCAACATGTGGTGCATGTCGAAAGTACTACTCTAATCCAAACATGATCTAGTTTCGATTAGTAGTACTTTCAATGTGCACCACATGATGGCTTCACTTGAATCTAATCCAGCTTCATTTCACCCACCGTTATATATAATAAGTAATCATGCTCATATAACAACTTAGCATCATGCATCATCGATCATAATAATAAATAACTCATCATTGGTATCATAATAACAAGTCATACTGATCATCATTGATCATACAAATTCTACTCGATACCACATCATCATCATAGTCATCTAACCAATCCTACTTAGTTGTTCTTAGCACATGATCATGAGTATTATTAACAAGGACCTACTACCTTCTCTTAGGTAAAATAGCATAAAACAAGATAGGCCCTGACTCTCCATTATGGAGAATGGAGATTATCCTGTCTTCAATTCTTTCCTTTCGCACAATATTGCTTCCAAGTACCTCCTTACGACTGTCCATACATTTTTTCCATTCTTTAATTTTCATGTCTCCACTTCTTTTAGAAATACAATATGGACAGGTGAGATTCATATATTGACTTGGCTGTATTTCAAAACATCAAGGCGACCATTCTGATACATCAGATGCGGCACACAATCATTCGGGATTTTCTATTGAAAAAAATAGTAATAACTTCGTAGTTAGCAATGTAGTTAAGTTTTAAAAGAATTTATGCAAAAGATGCACGGATGTCATAATACTAAAAAAATCTTACCATGACATCAACATGGATGTTACCTTAGTTCAACACGTGCACTAGTGGCACGTATTGACCATAATGTGGAGGAGTTTTATAATAGTTATTGTAATTCTCAAGATCAGTACAAAATGCGACCAGATGATTTTTCTCCTGATAAGTTAACTCAGAGCCATCGGTGTAGTAGGTTCTTTCTACCATGTTCCGCACATTGTTTGAACAATGAAAATAAGCTGTCAATAGAAATAAGTTGTCAACGATTTTGAAATGAACAATATAAATTTTTTAATAACTATGTTTGAGAAACTCACATAGCAGTAGAATTGGAAAAGTATCAACAAGGACCCAAATGTCCATATTGTCTTGGTCGATGTTAGGATCACCAAGATCCATGGTGACAAGCATACCCTCATAAAAACCATACATCTTGCAAAGTGCTTCCCAATTTTTGCAACCAAAATGGGTTACGCTCTCAGAATTATACAGATTTACTTCAAAATCCACATCATGATGGGTCCTTAGGTGAATTTTCATTGTTTCAAAATTTTCATGGTCTTCAAAACCCATCATCTCCAAGACATGGCGTCTTGCATGGCATGCGATAAGCTACTCGAATTGTAAAAGATGAAAAATACATGTTGAAATACTTGAAGTCATGCTTAATTACGAAAAAACACTTTTTGTCGTTGCGTACCATTTCAATATCGAATGTCTCCTGCAGCTTAATGCTGAAGCGCCGATCTTCGTCCGTGTGAGGCCTATCGCATAGACCTCAGTCGTCGTTGCACCAGCTGCACTCCCCCAGGAGACTTTTGTCGTCAGATGACGACATTACCTACATTCATAATTCAAAGATTAAACTTGTACAATTCAATATATGTAATATAAAAACTAAATTAGATCATTACTATTCATCACGTGTTAACTATCGGTCTGCTGAGTCTATATGGTGGAGACTCTCCCTCACTTATTCCTCTCTCACATTTGCCACCGTCGGTGATGGTCATTACTCCTCCTTTCCCTAGTGCATAACAAAGGTCTAGCACAACGAAAAGAAGGAGAAACGACCCCCACGACAACAGTCGAGCTTCTTCGTCCTCTCTCATATATGGTGGATACACTCCCTCACTGATTTTTCGACCTTCGGTGATGGAGCCTCGTCAGAATTAAAGTCAACCCGAAATGGCATTTAATTATTTTTCGAGAAAATCCAGGCCACTCGATATTTTCTACATATTCTAGCACAAGTCATGCCAGAATTCACAGAAAAATCCGGCATGACCTTTGCTAAAAAAGGACATATCGAGCACCTGAAATTTGCTGGAACGGAAATTAATTAACACTCCAGCAAAACATAGGCCACTATAGGAGGTGTAACCTGCAAACATGGCCGGCCACTTGGGCAAGCACATATCCTATTTGAGCAACACAAGATATACATGTTTATATCTACATCATATGAGCATTCAATAAGCATTCAAGATATACACCTAAATTCTATTAACTACACCTAATTAAAAACCTACATTTTAAAAATGCTTCGATCATAACTAGGGTTCAAACTATGTTGTTCTAAGATTAAACACCTAAAACACCTAAATTAAATTAACAACATGGGGTGGCTGGTCTCACCTCGATCGAGGTTGTAGGGGGTCGGTGACGGGGACAGCGGCGGGGCTGATGTAGGGGCTCCTTGCTCTCTGCAAAAACAAAATATAAACAAAAACATTATTATCGTCATCTTAGGACTTAGTGAAACTCCATAAGCTACATTGAATTATTCTATTCAAATTTACTTATAATTTCCTATTCTTTTCAAATTTTCTAAAAATTTCCTATTCTATTCAAAAGACCTACATTTACTTATTTTTTAAATTTCATAATTTATTCTATTCAAATTACTTATTCAAAATTTCTAAAAATTTCCTATTCTATTCAAAAAACCTACATTTACTTATTCTATTCCAATTACTTATTCAAATTTTCTAAAAAGGAAATATACTAAATACCTACATTTACTAAAAACTAAAACTAAAACTAAAACTAAAACAGAAAGGGGGAGGAGGAGGTGGGAGGAGGCAAGGAGGAGGA
>NC_041388.1:78764411-78773587 GCF_002162155.2 Triticum dicoccoides
AGGAGGGGAAGGATGAGAAAGGAGGAGGGAGGGAGGAGGAGAGGTAGGAGGGAGGAGGAGGAGGGGGCCGCCGGAGAGGGAGGAGGAGGATGGCCGTTGGAGGAGGGAAAGATGAGGGCGGCGAGAGGAGGAGCGAGGGAGGGAGGGGTGGGCGGCGAGAGGAGGAGGAAGGGAGGCAGCACCTTGGGGGCGACGGCGGTGACCACGTGCGGTGAGTGGACATGAGAGTGTGTGAGGGAGAGTGAGGGCCCGCGCGGCGTGGATACGATACTCATAGTAGTAGCGCTTTTCCGTAAACAGCACTACTGGTACGATCATTAGCAGTAGCGTTTTTTCTTAACCAGCGCTACTACTAAGGCTATGATCATTAAGACATCAAATTAAAAAATCATTGGTCATCATCGATCTTTTTGTGTAGCTTCTGAATTGTCAATAGGAATCCTCGCCTGTTTAAGAACCGACGATGATTCCTATTGCGGCCACAGATCCTACACATAGAGTTCGATGAAGAGCAAGTGGTTGTGATGGTTTGAGAAGCACCATACTTAAGGTGGTAAAAATTCTGTTCGTGGAGTGAGCTGGGACTAAACTGTGGTCTAGGAGGGAACTGAATTTATCAGTAGCGTTGGTCGGGGAAAAAGCGCTATTACTAAGATTCATAGTAGTAGTAGCGTGTTTTATAGGTTCAGCGCTGCTGCTATGAGCATAGTAGCAGCGCCCATGCCGCTGAAGTGCTCCTACTATGTAGCAGCAGCGCTTTCCTCGAACAAGCGCTACTGGTGAACTCCTATCGTTAGGATGCAAAAAATGCATCAAATTAAAAATGCACTGGTCATCATCAATCTTTTTGTGTAGAATCTAAATTGTCAGTATGAATCTTCGCTTGTATAGGTATAGGCGAAGATTCATATTGCCACAAATCATACGCATAGAGTTGAATGAAGACCAACTAGTTGTGATAGTTTGGTAAGCACCATATTTAAGGGGGTAAAAATTCTGTTCATGGAGCAAGGTGGAACAAAACTTTGGTCACGGGAGGGGGCTAAATTTAGCACTAGCGCTGGTCAGAGGAAAGTGCTATTGCTACGTACAATATCAGTTGCGCTTTTTGCACACCAGCGCTACTAGTATGCCTGGCCTGCTGGCAACGGTTTGGCAATTATAGTAGTAGCGTGTTTTGTAGCTACAGCGCTACTAGTAAGCGCATAGTAGCAGCGCTTTCTGCGGCCAAGCGCTACTAATAATTAGTAGCAGTGTTACCTTTTAAAAAGCGCTACTAGTAAGCTCATGTATATAAGGTTTTCCCTTGTAGTGTAGAGAGGGACACCCTCCCCTCCTCCCCTCCTTTATATATGGAGGAGGGGGCAACCCATAGACACACAAGTTGACCGTTGTCTTAGCCGTGTGCGGTGCCCCCTCCACGGATTTCCACCTCGGTCATATTGTTGTAGTGCTTAGCCGAAGCCCTGTGTCGGTAACTTCAGCATCACTATCATCACTCCATTGTGGTGAAGAAACTCTCCCTCAGCCTTAGCTAGATCAAGAGTACGAGGGACGTCACCGAGCTGAACATGTGCAGATCGCGAAGGTGTCGTGCGTTCGGTACTTGATTGGTTGTATAGCGAAGACGTTCGACTACATCAACCGCATTACTTAACACTTCCGCTTTCGTTCTACAAGGGTACGTGGACACACCCTCCCCTCTTGTTGCTATGCATCACCTAGATGGATCCTGCGTGTGCGTAGGCAAAAAAAATTGAAATACTGCGTTCCCCAACACTTTCTTCCCTTACCCCTAATCAACTCCCCATATTAGACAGAAGGAATGATTGAAATGTATGAAAGGGTTGTCCTGAACTGACTTACTTTGGATGATAAGGCACGAGGACAGTTTCCCGGTCCTTATTCTGTACCATGAAGTTTTGGAGGTACTCCCTAGCAGTTTCATGCTCAAAGTCGCCGAGACTCAAGAAAGACTCGTGCATGTAGTACGGATCCGCCACACAGATTTGCGAGACTTCTTCACTCTTCATGACGGAGCTCATATGTAGCGCAAAAAGGCGGACGATTGTAAAATCGAGCCGCCTTGTCAGAAACATCTCAAAGATATGGTCAAACTGCAGGAAGAACACCTCCGCGGGCCGTGTCTCGACGTAGAACTTCCGCTCAGGCACACGAGCCGCGTATGTTGGATATCCTGGATCCTTTGAGGCTAGTAGGCTTTTCTCAGTCGACAGCACATGGTCGTGCAGTCTCCTGAGATCCCCTGATAGTGCCACCAGCGGTTTCGGCGGTAGCATCGGCTCGCCCGTGAGATGGAACATGGCCTCACCTTTCACGGGTACACGCTCTTCAGAATGCATCGTCTGGCTGCTTTATGCTCTGGCTTGTTTGGAGGCAGTTATCTTCCCCGATGTCTTCCTCTCCCTTTTCTTGGGCACACCTTCCAGACCCTTCCTTAACCCCTGCCCCAGCACTAGTAGAAAACGGAGCTTTAAACCGGTTCGTAAGGGCCTTTAGTGCCGGTTCCATAACCGGCACTAATTGGTGGGCACTAGAGCCCCCCCCCCCTTTAGTAATGGTTCGGCACGAACCGGCGCTAAAGTGCCCCCCCTTTAGTACCGGTTCGGCACGAACCGGCGCTAAAGAGCCACCACGTGGCGTGAGCTCGCGCCCTAGTATGGGGGACCTTTAGTACCGGTTGGTGTTACCAACCTAACACCAACCGGTACTAAAGGTTTTTTTTTTGAAAAAAAAATTTGGAAAATTTTGGAAATTTTTTTGATTTTTTTTTTGATTTTTAATTTTTCTGAATTATTTGGTGATTTAGTCTCTAATCACCTCTCTTAACTGCTCAAGTGTGGATCACTCATTCCAAATCATCTAACTTCCCGACCGGTCACCCATCCCTCTCACTACTCCAGACCGAGCACGCTTAACTTTCGGGTTCTATTCTCCTTCGTTTCCAAGTCTGCACTTGTTGTTTACCTGACAACAGTAAGATGCTAATCCTATTAACCCTCAGGAGTTTAGCTTGAGCATGAAGTCACACATTTCACTGTTTGAGTTTGAAACTATTATTCTGAAAAACAGTAATTATTTAGTAACACTAATATTTCTAGAATAAGTTTGACCATAGTTTGACCACAGTTTGACCATAGTTTGACCAGATTTGACCAAAATTCAAAAAATTGAAATAATTATTTAGTAACACTAATATTCTTGAATAATTATGTAGTAACATTAATACTTCTTGAATTAGTAGTTTGACCAGATTTAACAAAAAAAATTAAAAAACTTAAATTTGAGCATATCTTTTTTTCCTTTTGGAATTTGAGGATTCTAAAAAATTGCAAACAGGCCATAGCACTACTAGGAAAAGGCATGCTAGTGGCGCACCGAATTTGCCTTCTAATGGTGCACTACCGGTGCGCCACTGGCATCATGCCATTAGAATTAAATTCTAATGGCGCACCACCGTTGCGCCATTAGTATCTGGTGTTCTAATGGCGCACCACGTAGTGCGCCATTAGTATACCCTGCAGTGAGCCATTAGAATGCCTCCCAGGGGGTCATATGTACCCATGTGCTTTGGCATTCTAATGGCGCACCAGCAGTTAATGCGCCATTAGTGTGATGATCACAGTGCGCCATTAGTGTCTTGTGTGGTGCACCATCAATATGAATATTAGGTTTTATTTTTTTTGCTTTTCTGATATTTGCACAGGTTACAAAATATATTATTGGACAGAATATAGACAGCAGCACACAGCAACATCAGATTCATCGAATACAATAGAAGATTAGTCTCCGAATACAATTCATCATATTAGTCTCCGAATTCAAAACACCGAACAAAGATAAAACATTACAAGTCTCAAGACCGCGAGTATCGAGTTTTCCTTCACATTACAAGTCGATATCGATCATCTAAACTACCATCACATAGAAGAGAGCTGTGGTCATCACGATGAGCATCATCGCGATCAAACTGGTCTTCATCCGGTTCCTCCAACGCTCCCTCCTCTGTTCCTCTAGATAGCGGGCATATCTACATTCGGCCTCCGCCCTAGTGGTGTACCCTTTGTAACTGTTACCGCTGAAACGGTGAACCTGTCTCCGACACTCCTCCCAGTCGTCGTAGACTCTGGGAACCTTACCCTTGTACACGACATACGACGGCATCTCTATCCACAAGCCAAACAACAGACAATACATAAGCAATATGTAAGTATGCAACAAAAGGATCAGAAGAGAAAAGCAAGACATTAATAGCACGATTCATGGTCCTACTAATAAATAGCATCGATTACATCTAAGTTGAACGACTGTCCAAACCAAAGAGACATACGAATTCCTTAAAGTATAATTACAACATGATCCAATCAATGTTTCAGAACTACACATCACTACTTTCGACTCGACTCATCGGACAGGAACGTGGATGAAGCCGCCCTCTGTCGTGATGGTCATGAAATCGCGGTCGTTGTCACCCTGCATTTGTAGCATTTCATCTATCTCGCTGTTGGACGGTTGATATCTGAGGAAGAACTGCCCTGAGGTATGAAGGACATCTTGATGGATGATGTCCGCAAACTCCGATTGGATGCGAAAGAATTCTTGTCTGAGGTCCGCGTCCTGGACTACCGACAAGCTCGCGGCCCAATCTTTGAGATTATCTGGTAGCAGAAGTTGATGATGGTCCCTTACGATCGCCTGCATGTGATGGAGGGCGTAGTAGGCATCCTTCTGACCGCCAGGCGGCTGCTTGACGCAGCAGAACTTCGTATTGTGTGAGAACATGTGCTTGCCGTACTTACGAACTGCCCTGGTGAAGGTGCCTCCAGATTTGGCGTAGGCGGGGAGAACATCATCAAGAACTTTCTTGACATTTGTGTAGTCTATCTTGGAGTTATGGTTCGGGTCTAAATACGTGGCCATGGAATATTTTGGGCTTAAGAGGATGAGTGTGCAATGTGTGTCACTGCACAGAACACGGAATGTTAGAAAAAAAAAAGAATGATCGAAATCTAAGAAATCATATGTTACGGGGCGGTTAAGGGATGACTTACTCGGGAAAGTAAGCCACAAGGAAGTTATCCTTATCTGGGTTTGCTAGAATGACGCCTTCGAGGTGTGAACTCGCAACTTGGCGGTCCCCAGCGCTCCTCAAGTGCTTGGCACGCATGTAGAAGGGGTCGACTATCACGATGTCCGGGGTCTTGTCTCTAATGATCCGCATCTCCATACTCAGCGAAAACAGCCGAACGAAGGTGTAGTGTAGCGGATGAAGGTTAAACATAGCAAAGATGTCATCAAACCGCAGGACGATCGTACCCCCGATGTCGCCATCGACAAAGCCCTTGCCCTCTGGCACCTTGGCCACGAAAACCTGGTATGCCACATCCTTCTCTCTGAGACACCGCTTCTCCAAAGAAAGAACACGGTCGTGCAGACTCCGCATAGCACCGGTTGCAGCATTCAGCATATTTGGCGGTAGCATCGCCCTACCCGCCACATGCACCCCCCTCGAGATATCCTTAGGTGAAGGTGGCCCGTCCTGAGCACGGATCGAACTCGGTGCCGGCTGGCTCGCACCGGCGCCCTTGTTAGTCTTTCGTTTTCGTCCCTTCTTCTTGATCTCCTGTAATGGGACCGAATTCTGCTCACAGACCGCCTTCTTGAGCGTGTTGGGGCTGATAATATTTCGCACCTCAGCTATCTGAGGCTCGGTGAAGGCGGGAGCTGGAGGCGTGTCCTGAGAACTGAACGCCAGACGACGCCTGTTGCAATTGGATTTCTCTGCCGTACCAGCTAGATCTCGGTCGTCTTGGTTGGGCTCTTGAGAAAGAGGCCTGCAGAACTTGTCAGCGTACCCATGTTCGGCAAAGTACTTATCAACTTTGGTAAATGTACAATCGTCGTTGTCGTCGCCGTCCGGATCCTGTGCCATAGGACTGTCCGGATCCTGTGCCATAGGGATGTCCGGCAGGTCCGGTAGCGTTGCGGCGTTCTTGCCATGGCTTGGCGCCGGCACGACTGGCGGTCTTGTCTGTGGGGTGGTGTCCCCCGCCCCCAAACGAATCTGGCTCTTTGGCCAAAGCAGGGGCCAGTTTACGCAGGTGCTGAGGGTCATCTCATCTTCTTCGTCGGCCGCAGCGGGTCGAATCGGAGGTAACAGCTCGTCGCAGCCTGGCAGCACCTGAACCACTTCTACCCTATACATTGTGGGTGGCATCGTATTACCGTGGAACATGGGGTTGCCTGGTTGAACGATTCTGCCCTTGGCGACATCGACCAACTCGGCGCCCACGAAGTGCAGAAGAGTGCAAGGAACGTCGACGGTGCCCTGCGAAAACATGTACAGGGCGTCAGGGATGCCCAGTCAAAGGCAAGGAGATGAAGTCATCGACCGAGAGGCTTAGTTACCGTGATGCCGTCGAGCACGGTTAATGTCGAGGCACCGCCAACGGCGGGCGTGCAACTGACGGAGGGGGCGCTTGCTGGCGAGGTGCCGGCCGGCGTACACCCGGGTGCATTAAGCTCCAATGGCCGTGCCGGTGCTGGAGACATGAATACCGCCTCCGCCGGAGACACCAATGGCGCCGCCACCGGAGACACCAATGGCGCCGCCAGAGACACCAATGGAGCCGCCTGCACGCTGTGCGAGTTGCTGGCCGTGAAGCTGGCAACCAGGGGAGGCCCCTGTTGGCCGCCCGCCATCCACGTCGTCAGCCCATGAATCAACGTAGGCACCATGGCGTTGAGCGTCGTTCCAAGTTGTTGTTGCACTTGCTCTTGGACAAGCTCCGGAATCCGCGCCACTTGTGCCTTGAGTTCTTCAACCTCGCGCGTCTGGCTTTTCGAGCTGGTCTTTTTCTCCTTCCGCACACCAGCGGTATAGTATGACCCCCATTTTGTGGACAAGCCTTTCCCGGCCACACGACCAGCTGACGTCAGCTTAGTGAGCTTATCCTTGTTTTTCATTACGTTCAACGCCCTATTTAAAGGGGTGTCAAAAGGGGAGCTCTTAGACGACCCGGCGCTACTGCTTTCAGTGTCCTGCGAAAGGAACGTGAACCATTTAGAAATATTGGGGATTAATTAGAGTGCAACTATATGGAGCTAATTACGCGGGGGTGTATTCCTTACCAGAAGAAGCTCAAGCGCCCTGGTCTTCGGATCCGTGGTAAGCTCCTTTGTTATCGGGTCCTCCTTGTATCGGGCCCTGACATAGTTCCTGGTCTGCTTGTCACCGCTGTATTTCTCGAAGCGGGGCGGTAGGCCTTGCTCGGCACGCTCCGCGTCCTCCTTGTCCCATATAGGCTCCGCCACTCTGTAACCGCCGGGACCGAGTTTGTGTTCCCCTAAGTTCAACTCCCGCATTTCTTTCCCCCACTGAATTGATTTGGAGGTTGCACTACTCTCGCACTTGATCTTGAACTCCTTGTACTCATCTTCGCTCATCAAAGGATATTTCGCCTTGATCTTCTCATAACTATCACCTTTATCAATCATTCTCTTCACCGCGCTTTTCCAAGTAGACAGGGCCGTTCTCATCTTCGTGAGGGCGACACTGTTCACTTTATTCCCTGAGAGGCGTGTGTTTTCAAATTCGGCGGGGAACTTGTATCGTTCGTGCAGCTTCGTGAAGAGGATGTTGCGCAAATTCCCCCGGTCCTTATGCCTAAGGTTCTCGGTGTTGATCGAGACGGTGCTCCAGAGAATGCACCCGAGCTGAACCGAGTACCCCTTGACTATATGTTTGGGCTCCGTTGGATTCCCGTCGGAGTCCACTTGAGTGAATTCCTCCTTGACGGTGCGAAGCGCATTCAGGCGCCGGTCCTTCCTTTGCTTCTTCGGTTGGCTGCCATCTGTGTGTGCGCCGCCATCATCAGTGGTGGCATCCTCGGCGGCACCATTAGTGGTGTCATCCCCGATGCCACTAGGGGTTGTGTAATCAGGATCGGTGTCTTCCGCGGCGTCCTCATAGCGGTGAGGTTGTTCCTCCATCTCCTGGGACAGCTCCCATAATTGCTTGCCGCCGGAACCACCAGCCTCATCGTTGTGGGCCATGTTTCGCTCTAAATAGGAAAAAAGTTTGGTCAAAAAGTTGGTTATTGTCAAGGAACAAGATCATGGTCTCATCATTTAGGGTTTGTCGACACCGAGGCACCCTAAAGCCTAAGCTTTCATCATTTAGGGTTTGTGGACGCCGAGGCACCCTAAAAGCCTAAGCGTACATCATTTAGGTTCTCATCGACACCGAGGCATCCGGGGCAACCAAGTTAAGTTTTCATCATTTAGGGTTTATCGATGCCGAGGCACCCTAGGTTGGGCCTAATCACTTGGCCCTAATCACTTGGCTCTATTGCCACCTATGGTTTAATACAGCAAGAATAAAGGGGCAGTTGATCCTACTTAATTAAGTACTAAGATACCCCGGCCCATGCATTAGTAGCAAGTACCTCATATGTCCGATTTTTAGCAAGTCGTGCTAAAATTCATGGAAAATTTCAGCATGACCTTTGCTGAAAATAGGACATATGGAGTACCCGAATTTGCCGGAACGGAAGTTAATCGACATTCCGGTAAACTCAAGGGCCTCTCGGGGTACCTGCAAAATCATCACGACACGAAGGGCCTCTCAAGGGCCTCAAGCAGTAGCAGCCCTTCACGAGCGAACTCAATGAGTGTGAACCAACAGAGTGTGGGTCACCACAGATTCTGTAGTCAAAAACCTTCAGGATAGAGTGAAAATATTTACAATATGCTTGCAAGTAATTTTTCTGTAACTAAGGCACAATATGCTTGCAAGTAAATCACAATATGCTTGCAAGTAATTTTTCTGTAACAGTCTTGCCCCGATTTGAAGGAGAAGCAAATAGATACAATGGGTAGCTTTGGCACAATCCTCTGACTAATTCATCACTGTAGGCCGGCATGAAACACACTCCTCCAAAAAAGCCTAAAATTCCACTATTATTGCATGTAAAAAATCCTAAAATCCACTAGTATTGCCTATAAGAAAGCCTTAAAAGTCCACTATTATTGACAATCAAAATATGATCTGAACTGTAAGGAGTTAACTGAAAAATATTCATCAATCGGCGGGCCGGGGAGGGTGCGGTGGGTCGGCGGCGACGGTGGAGCGGGGGAGGGTGCGGTGGGTCATC
>NC_041388.1:78774005-78848858 GCF_002162155.2 Triticum dicoccoides
GGATAGAGATCGAGATTTAAAAATATTCATCAAATTTGAAAAAATATTCATGAATTCGAAAAGTGCCCATGAAATTTAAAAATATTCATGAGTTCAAAAAATGCCCATGTAATACAATCGAGAAATTGAGACTATGATTTAAATACAATCGATCTTAGCTAGCTAGCTATCTGTTCACAATCTTCTTGCCCTTCTTTTTTGCAAATGGAGTTCTTCTGTGGAACGGACATCCTTTAGGTAGGGTGGTCCTGCTTCTTCTTGTGGTGTATGCTGCTACTTCATCGTCGTCATCATGTTCGATCTTTGGGTCGCCGTACTTGTCAAAGTCTTGCTCATTGGCTACTCCATCCATTCCGATGATCTTCCTTTTGCCTCTCCTCACGACAACACGACTGGGCTTTGACGGGTCGGTAATGAAGAAGCATTGGTCCACTTGGGAAGCCAGTACCCATGGCTAATTTTTCGCGGTGACGTTTGCGCCCGCGGTCTTGGATTTGGCTTCAAGTATAACCATGGTGGTGAAATACCGGTCTTCTTTTAGGACGCTCTTGGACCATCTGACACAGAACATCGGGACCTTCTCTCCAGCGTAGCTCAGCTCCCAGATCTCCTCGATCCTTTCGTAGTATCTTTCCTTGTCGTTACCGGTGTAGGATTCCATCGTTACCCCGGAGTTCTGATAACCATCGCTCTTCATGTCCTTGTCCTCGGTGTAGAATGTGTAGCCGTTGATATCGTACGCCTCATAGGTCATCAGGTTGTGCTCGGCGCCCTGTGACAAGGCGAATATGAGTTGTTCTTCCACGGAAGAATCTTAATGTAAAGGGTACCACAGAAGCTTCTGCTTGAACCAACGCGTGAAACATGAGTTGTGCTCTTTGAGTATATCTCCGTCCATCCTCTGTTGGCCTCGGTCATTGTACGTCTTCTCAATAAAGGTTTTTTGCTCTACCACCCAAGGATCGACCACGTCTATGTGTTGTAGCGCGACTAGGTTTGCTCTTTCAAAGTCGGCGAGTCGACCCTCGAAGTCAACAGGCATTTCGCGGCGACCCTCACGGTGACCCCATCCAGCGAGCCTGCCGAGGTGCATCTTGACGGGCAGACCAACGGGGTTCTCGATGCCTAGATAATTCATGCAGTAGGAGATGCACTCTTCGGTCAGAAAGCCCCTGGCTATACTTCCCTCTGGACGTGACATGTTGCGAACGTATCCTTTGATGACACCATTCATCCTTTCGAACAGCATCATGCTGTGCAGGAACGTCGGCCCGAGTTGGATGATATCCTCCACGATATGGACCAGCAGATGCACCATAACGTCGAAGAATGCGGGCGGGAAGTACATCTCAAGCTCGCATAGTATCACCACGATCTCTTCCTGTAGCCTTCTGAGTTGCCTCACGCCAATTGACTTCCGAGAGATGACATCGAAAAAGTTGCATAGGCCAAATAGCGTTTCACGGACGTGCGCGTCCATGATCCCACGGATTGCAACTGGAAGTATCTACGTCATCAGCACTTGACAGTCGTGAGACTTCATCCTGCTGAACTTCACCTTCGCTGGGTCTAGGTATCTGCTTATCTTCCCCGCGTAACCGTAAGGAAGTTTTACTACTAGGAGGCAGGTGAAAAACTGCTCGATCTCCTCCTAACTTAGAGTGAAGCATGCGGGAGGGTAGTCATTTCCGGTCTTCTTGGACTTTTTGCCTTTGCGACGACTTTCTGTGTCCTGCTTCGCCTCATCATCATCATCATCATCATCATCATTAGCGTGAAGCTCCCGCCTGATGCCCATTGATTGCAAGTCTGCCCTTGCTTTCGGCCCATCTTTGGTCCTCTCTGGCATGTTGAGCAGGGTACCAAGCAGACTCTCGCACACGTTCTTCGTGATATGCATGACATCAAGGCTGTGAGGCACACGATGGATCTTCTAGTACGGCAAGTCCAAGAAAACAGACCTTGTTTTCCATACCTTCAGCAGCTGCTCTGGCGCCTTTCGCTTCTTTCCTGGCTCTGGCGCCTTTTGCTTCTTTCCCGGCAGTGGGCAGTCTTTCCAATTTTTCAACTACTCGTCTATTTCCTCGCCGCTCCTCGTACACGGGCGTTCTGGGGTTCGGTTTCACCATCGAACAGATCCTTGCGTTTCCTCCACGGGTCATCGTCGCGAAGCCACCTTCGATGTCCCATGAACACGGTTTTCGAAGACCCGGGATCTCAATCTAGCTGGTGATACGTTGTGTCATCCATGCATCTTACGCATCCAGAAAATCCGTGGACTACCTGCCCCGCGAGATATCCGTAACCGAGATAGTCGTGCACCGTCGTGAGCAGTGCGGCTCTCATAGGGAAATATTCTTTCTCTGCGGCGTCCCACGTATTGGCTGGCATTTTCCACAGTGTGTCTAGCTCCTCCTTCAGCAGCCCCAGATACAGATTGATGTCGTTCCCTAGTTGTTTCGGCCCTTCAATTAGCATACTCATGTGAAGGTACTTCCGCTTCATGCACAACCAGGGGGGAAGGTTGTATATCCACACAAACGCAGGCCAGGTGCTATGTGTGCTTCTCTGGCTGCCAAACGGATTGACTCCATCGGTGCTCGCGCCCAGCACGATGTTCCTTGGATCCTTCCCAAATTCTGGGTATTCAAAGTTCAACGCTTGCCACTGGCTCGCATCCTTAGGGTGACTCAGCATCTTGTCTTTTTTATTTATCTCCGAATCATTTCCGTCATCTTCCCGCTTCTTCTCCTCCCTATCCGCGTGCCAACACAAGAGCTTTGCTACCTTAGGGTCCGTGAAATACCGCTGCAGACGAGGAGTGATCGGAAAGTACCACACCGATTTTCGAGGAGCTTTCTTCCTCTTCTTGTATCGAGTGACGCCGCACACCGGACATATGGTAGACTCCGCGTGCACGTCCCGATAAATGATACAATTGTTCATGCACACATGGTATTTCACGTGCGGTAAATCCAAAGGACACACGATTTTCTTCGCCTCCTCAAAACTGGTCAGGCACTTGTTCCCCTTGGGAAGATGTTCGTGCCAGAATGACATGTTCTCGTCGAAGCATGCGTCGGTCATTTTGTGTTTTACCTTCATCTCCAGAGCCATGAGCGTTACTTTCAGGCGGGTATCCTCAGGCCTGGATCCTTCATACAATGGAGTAACCGCGTCTATCTCCAGTTGATCCAGCTTGGCTTTCTCTCGGGCGGCAGCTCTTGCGTTATCCGTCTGCTTGAGAAGCAGCTCTTGAATATGAGGGTCCTACACCCAGCCTCCATCGTCGTCTGCTCCGGAATCTTCATCTTCATGATCATGCCCTTCATCTTGATCTTCCTCATCATCATGTACGACATCTTCTACATGATGACTGTGTATAGCATCACCGTCGTGATCATGTCCTGGAGATTCTTCGTCTTCTCGCCCGCCCTTGCCGCGGTGGTACTTGTCTTGTTGCCCTTCCTCATTTCTTGCCCGGCCCCCATGGACGACTTCATAGTCATCTTCATCACCTTGCCACCGATAGCCATCCATGAAACCACACAAGAGCAGGTGGTCCCGCACCTGCCCGGAATCCGGGTCCGCAATAAGGCTCTTCAGCTTGCATCTTCGACACGGACATCTTATCTCCGTCTCGTTCTTTCGAAGCATCTCGGCCTTCGCGGAGCTCAAAAACCTATTCACGATGCCTTCAGTCATTGTGCGGACCATGGTCGCCTGCGGGGTAGAGCAAAACGATATTTTAGAACCAAGAAAAAATTTGGCATGAACTTCCCTAAAAATAGGACCAAAAAGAATGCATAGTGCCAAAATTCTCGCCGAAACGGAAATGAATCAAAACATTCCGGCAAAATATTGGCAACTATCGCATTTCAAATACCGGTACCTTCAAACACAAACATATATGCAACACCACAAATACATGCAACACCACAAACATACATAGATCTAGCTAGGCCACAAAAAGTGCATGTGCACGTTGTTGGAGCGAGCTAGGGAGAAAAAAAGTAGATCTACATCATGAAGATAGCTTTCCCCTTACTTACCTATCAAAAAAAGGTAATTTCACCACTTAATTTTGATGAATCTATGGTGGAAATGAGGTGAGGAGGAGGAGATGGCCGAAATCTTGGAGAAGGAGGTGGAGGGAATGAATTGGGGAAAGTGAGTGGGTAGGTGTGGGGTTGTCCAAAATATCTTGTTGGGGTCCCAGGTTACTAATGGCGCACCACCAGCAAATGCACCATTAGTAACCCTGGTTACTAATGGCGCACCTGCAAGTGGTGCGCCATTAGTAGTTTTGCAAAAAAGTAAAAAAAAATATACTAATGGCGCACCGGGTAATAGTGCGCCATTACTAGTTTAAACTAGTAATGGCGCACTGTGAAACGATGCGCCATTAGTAGTTTTGCAAAAAAAAGAATAATTTTTTTTACAGTAATGGCGCATTGTCTGCTTGGTGCGCCATTACTACTTAGAACTAGTAATGGCGCACTTCGACCTGATGCGCCATTAGTATGTATGGAGAAATGGAATAAAAAATTAATACTAGTGGCGGACCCTATTTCTGGTGCGCCATTAGTGTCTTCCACACTAATGGCGCATCACCAACCGGTGCGCCATTAGTATATAGTAGTGGCGCACTGCTTCCATGGTGCGCCATTAGTATCAATCCTATCTATAGCCCTTTTCCTAGTAGTGTAGGCCGTCTCCATCGGATGTGGATTTTCGTGCTGAATTTTTTGATATATTATACGTTTTTTCCGACATCGTATGCAAAAGTTATAGCCGTTTTACATTTTCCCTACACTTTTTGCAAAACATGTCCAAATTTAAGTTTTTAAATTTTCCTAACTAGTAGATGTAGTAATATAACTACCTCTCAAAGGATTTTATTTTTTGAAGTTTTTATCATTTTCTTTTGATTTTTTCAGAACTGAAATGGCGACACACGAGGGTGAGGGGGGTAGACTTTGAAAATTGCCCTATAGTGCCGGTTTGTGTCACAAACCGGTACTATAGGCCAGACCCCTTTAGTACCAATTCGTGGCACAAACCGGTACTAAAGGTTAGCCCTTTAGTACCGGTTCGTGCCATGAACCGGTACTAAAGGTGATCGTGGGGCCCCAGCCTGACGCTAGCCTGCCATCACCCCTTTAGTACCGGTTTGTGGCACGAACCGGTACTAAAGGTTCAACACGAACCGGCATTAATGCATAGTCATTCGAACCGGCACTAATGGTACCATTAGTGCTGGCTCAAATTCAAACCGGCACTAATGTGCTTCACGTTTGACCCTTTTTCTACTAGTGCAGGGTTCCCGGGCTAAGCACTGTATGACCCCTGGCTAGTTGAGCCTGTGTTGAGGCGGCATCTTCAGGCGTGTCCTGTGAGGAATTCATGAAGAGAGACTTTTTGCAATCCTTCCAATGACCTTCCTACCCGGGCATATCGTCCATATCCTCATTAGCATGATGATAGCCCGATTCGTCATATGGTTAACTCATCATATCTATGTCACAGTCATACACGTTTGTATTGAGGAAACCCATAGGGTCGACCTTCGTCTCATCATCCATTCTCTGTTCTACAGGACCGATTACATCAGCCAGTACTATTGCACCCCCTTCATCATGTCGTCCGCCGCTCTCACTCGGCACTACCGGAGCCGGTAATTGCGTAGGCGGGGTGGTGGTCTCCGCACATGCTTGTTGATGTGTGGTTATTGGTGTGCTCTCGGCCGGCTCCAGACGAATAAGATTCTTCGGCCATAGCAGCACCCAACCCTTGCAGCTTCCAATCCGTGGCGGAGTCTCGTCGTCCTCTCCCACATGCTGTGCTGGAGGAGGCAACGCCTCATGCCCCAATTTCACACTGGACAAGCTAACCTTGAAGTGCCCAACGGGGATCGGCTAGTTGTGGAATGTGGGTTTCAAGGGGTTCAATATCTTCCCCTTTCCCACGTTGACCTTCTGGCCTTTTATCAAGTAGAGTATGGTGCACGGGGTTTCTTCGCCCTGCAAACACATATGTCTGTGGCGTAAAACATCCGAAAGGCAACGAAAATGGAATATTCTATATATATATATATATATATATATATATATATATATATGTTGGTCCGACATGTAATTACCGTGATGACGTCGAGCTCAGCCAAAGACGAAGGCCCACCTAGCGCGCCAGAGACTGAGGATGGGCTGCTATGAGCGGGAGCGACCGCGAGAGGAGGCCCGGTTGCGTGAGCAAGTGATGGTGCGGTGTTGTTGTTGTTCATGGAGTTGCTCCCGACGAAACTGGGCATCGGGAAATCATGTACCGTCTTGTCTGGATTTTCCTTCATCCAGTTGATGATAGCTGGAACCAAGTTAGTAGCGAAATCATTTCTGCAGGCAGTTACAGCTGCATTGACTGCCTGCTGTAGCAACTCATTTTTCTCCTCGGCTGTTTTTTCTGCGTCCTCAGCTGCTTTTTTCTCGACCGCAAGCTTCACCTTCGCGTCGATGTCCGCCTGACTATACTTGTTTTTCTGCTTCTTGGCCTCCGGGCCCTCGTTGTAAAACACCTTCCACGTGGCGCCGTCTCCAGCGCCATGCACACGACCATATTGCGGCCGCTGGCCCAAAGGGAGTCCCTTAAGTTCGTTCAAGGCCCGGTTGAGAGGGGTGTCCCACTTGGGCCTCGTCGGAGAAGTAGGGCTTTTGGCTGCAAGCTGGTGATGCTTCTCCAGTAGTCTAATCAATTTCCTCGTGATCTGGTCTGTGTAAAAAACATTTTTTTTCCTTCTCCCACTTGTAGCGGGCCCTGATGAAGTCACGCTCCAAGGGGTTGGTGAACTTCGCGAAGGGGTTTGGGAGACCCGCGGCTTCACGTTCCGCGTCCTCCTTATCCCATATGGGTCTTTTACCGAGGTAGCCCTGGCTTCCGAGGCGATGCTTCCCCGTGTTCCTTTGCTGAAGGCTCTTGAATTTCGCAACCTTAGCCTTGGCTGCCTCGGTAGCGCAAGTGTCCTTGAACTTTTCGAAATCCTCTTCCGTAAGTGTCGGATTTTCCTCCAGAATCTTGGACAGGGGTTCCTCGGCCTCAATAGCTCGTTTCACCCTCCCTTTCTAGGAGGCCAAATCATTACTAAACATGCCCATGGTGTGATTGTTAATCTTTTTCATCTTCGGATCAGCCCATGGTTGTTCTATGTTATCATCTCAGTCGGGGAACTTGAATCTCTTGTGCAACTTCGTTAGGAGAACTGCGTCAAATGTTCTTTACTCCTTAAGTCATCATTGTTGATTCTCGCGCATTCCCGTAGGATGCATCCTACTTGGTTCCCATAGCACTTGCGAGGTTCTTCCGGCTCTAATGGCTCAAACTTGCCAGGTGCCATCTTTGTGATAACAAGTCGTCCAATCCCTAGTTTGTTAGGTTTTCGTATCCTCTGCTTCTTATGCTTCCTCTTTTCGGTAGCGGCATCGGCGCTGGTACCTTCCCCGCCGGTATCTTCCTCGCCGGTCTCGGCGCCGCCGTCGGTGTCGATGTCGGCGTCAGTACCATCATCGAGGCCGACCTCCAAACCTTGCTTAGCAGTCAAAAAGTCGAGGTACTCTTGTTCACCCTCATAATCCATCTCGTCTGCATCTTGGTCAGAAGGCCCGGTTTCTTCGTTGTTCGACATGTTTCCTATGATTAAGTGTCCTTGTTTATTTCTAAAAGTATGAATAAATGAGACTTAACATAAAAAAGAAATCTATGTGCCAGCACTCGATATGCCAACTATGTAGCACAAATCATGCTTTCATTCACAGCAAATTTCGGCATGACCTTTGCTAAAAATGGACATATCGAGCGCCTGAAATTCACCGGAACGGAAATGAATCAACATTCCGGCGTAACATAGGCCACTCGGATCATTTACCAAAATTGAACCAAAACATCACATGTCCAAATGACATGTTCAAATTCCAAACATGACATATCCACATATCACATGTCCAGTTCAAATTTGCATATAAATTTAGCCTACCTAAATTTGCTTTTAACAAGGGATGTTGATTTGGACAATTGCTTAAATGCTGGCTTTTCTTTTAACTACAATTGCTTAACCCTAAATTTCTGTCCTATTTTAAAACCTAGCTAAATTCATAACTAAATAGGTAACCTAATTAACCTACTGCTCTAACTAAAACCTAAGTAAATTAACCGAAGAACCCTATCTAGCAGAGAGAGAGGGGGGTTTACAGAGGGTGCATGGGCGAGGAGGCAGGCCCGACGACGGCCGAGATTGGGAGGGGAGGATGCGGAGGAGGGAGGCGAGGGCCGGCGGGTCGGGGGCGAGCGCCGGGGTCGGAGGCGAGGGCCGGGTCGGGGGCGAGCGGGGGGAAAAGAGGCGGGATGAAGCAGGGAGAGTGAGAATTTTGGGTTAAGTGGATGTAGCATTAGCGCGTTTAGACAATATGGACACACAGATGCACCATCATGTCAAAGAACGCGGGCGGGAAGTACATCTCAAGCTCATTCAGTATCACAACGATCTCTTCCTGTAGCCTTCGGAGTTGCTTCACACTGATCGACTTTCGAGAGATGACGTGAAAAAGTTGCAGAGACCAATAAGCGTGTCACGGACGTGCTTGTCCATTATCCCTCTAAGGGAAACAGGTAGTATCTGCGTCATCATCACATGACAGTCATGGGACTTCATCCCGCTGAACCTTTTCTTGTCCGTATCTAGATATCTGTTTATCTTGCCATAGTAACCGGAACTAACTTTGAATCCGGTAAGGCACTTAAAGAACTGATCGATCTCAGCCTGACTTAAGGTGAAGCAAGAACGGGGGCAATAATCCTGTTTCTTTATTTTCTTGCCCTTCTTCTCCCAGGCCTCTGTCTCCGTCTCTGTCTTGTCTGACATTTTACGGGGCGGCATGTGCAGATCTTCCCTGATTTTCAAATCTTGCAAGTCTTTTCTTGCCTTCGGCCCATCCTTGGTCTTATCCGGCATGTTCATCAGTGTTGCGAGCAAGCTCTCAAGGACATTCTTACAGATATGCATTTGATCAAGGCAATGAGGTGTATCGAGTTTGTGCCAGTACTCCAAGTCCCAGAACACAGACCTCGTCTCCCATACATTCGGCAGCGGCTCCGGCGCCTTTCTCATCATCTTTCCCGGCGCGGGGCACTCCTTCCAGTTTTTCAACAACTCATCTATTTCGGCACCGCTACGCTTACGTGGAGGTCCTCGATGCTCAGCGTGACCATTGAATAGATCTCCACGGTTTCTCCACGGGTCATCCTGTTCGAGCCATCTTCGATGCCCCATGTACACGATTTTCCCAGACCCACCATCTTTCCTTGACGTTAGCTGTTGAGACGTCGTATCATCCATGCACCGCGTGCATCCGCAATATCCATGGCACACCTGGCCTGCCACATATTCGTAACCGAGATAGTCCTGCACTGTTGTGATCAGCGCGGCTCTCATGTTGAAATACTCGCCTTTGCTGGCGTCCCATGTCTTGGCCCGTGCTTTCCATAATGTGTCTAACTCCTCTTGAAGTAGCCCCAGATACAAATTAATATTATTTCCTGGTTGTTTTGGCCCTTGAATAAGCATGCTCATGTGAATGTACTTCGATTTCATGCCCAACCAGGGGGGAGGTTGTACATCCATACAAACACGGGCCATGTGCTATGGTTGGTGTTCTGGTTGCCAAACAGATTCATGCCATCGGTACACGCGCCGAGCACGATGTTCCTTGCATCACATTCAAAATACCGATAGAAGTTGTTCAACGCTCTCCACTGGCTTCCAACCATGACGTGACTCAGTTTTGGATCATCTCCATCGCCGGGCTTCTTCCTCTCCACGTGCCAGCACATTAGCTTTGCTTCCTTGGGATCTACAAAATACCTCTAGAGACGGGGAGTGATCAGTAAGTACCATACCACTTTTTGGGGACATTTCTTCCTGGCTTTCTTGTATCGAGAACCATTGCACACCGGACAGCTTGTTTTTTCCGCGTGCTCCTTCCGATAAATTATGCAATCGTTGATGCATGCATGGTATTGAGTGTGTGGCAGATCAAGAGGGCACACGATCTTCTTGGCCTCATCAAAACTACTAGGACATAGATTACCCGCGGGAAGAACATCCTTTAGGTACTTGAGATGCTCATCGAGGCTAGTGTTGGTCCATTTGTTTTTAGCCTTCGTCTTCAGGAGTTGGAGCGTGAAACTCAAGCGGATCACCTCAGGATTGCAACCATCATACAATGGAGTGTATGAGTCTACCACCAGTTGCTCCAGCTTAGCCTCCTCTCTAGAAGCAGCTCTCTCAGTACTCGTCTCCTTGCGAAGCAATGCTTGAACATGAGGGTCCCGCACGATTGAACTTAGTACCGACGAACTCTGCTGCGTGGAGTCCATGTCGTTCTCTCTGCCGCCATGTCCAGCCCCTTCTCCGCCGCCATGTCCGGCCCCTTCTCCGCCGCCATGTCTGGCCCCTTCTCCGCCGCCATGTCCGGCCTCTTCCTCGCCGCCATTATCGATCATCTCTTCGTCTTGCCCCGTGTCATCATTGCCTGCCCCGTCGGCATCCTCAACATCGTCATCCTCATCTTCAATTATCCACCGAGTATAGCCATCCATGAAACCAGTCATGAGCAGGTGCGCTTCGACACGGCCATCGTCATGGAGGTCGAGCCAAACTATTCCTTTGCATTTTCGACACAGACATAAATCCTCTGTCCGGTTATTTTCTTTCATGTCCTGCACCGCCGACCACAACCACCTGTCTACCATTGTTCCACTGACCATCGTCAACTCTACACGGTAATAATAAAAAAATTGATTATAAAAATGCATGCATGCATCAAAGTCATACAAAAATTTGGCATGACCTTCCTTAAAAATAGGACATATAGAGATCTAGAGTTTGCCCGGAATTCGCCAAAACAGAAATAAATTGACATTTCGGCAAAACATACGCAAATCAAAAGCACAATTTGGCATCAACTCATGCCACACACACAATTTCCATAAACATATCACACACACATAAACATATTTCCATTTTGCAAAAGCATGAAATTTTAATCACCTATATCTCGAGATCGAGCACACGGTGGAGATGATGATGTAGGGAGATCAAAAGTGCACAAAGCTCTTCTTGACAAAGATAGATCTAGTTAGGGGGAAAATAGGTCACTTAACTAAATGCTACATCTACCTAGCTACCTAATTTGGGAGGAGACAACTTCAACGAATGGAGGGGGAAGGAAAAAGAGAAAGGAGATGCATTAATGGAGGTGGTGTAGTTAGGTAGGAGTAATGAAGAGAGAGAAAGGTAGGTAGAAGAGGGAGAGTAATGGGGGAGAAGTATTGAGGAAGAAGAAGAGTGAGAGAGGGAGAGGTAGGGGAAAGGGAGAGGAGGGGGAGGGGGAGGACGGGTGGGGAAAAGGTGGTGGGTGCGGATTAGCAGTAGTGTGATACCTAAAACGCACTGTCGCTAAGAAAGTAGCAGCAGCGAGCTTTCGGTACAAGCGCTACTGCTAACCAGGACAAAAAGTGCGCCCGATTTGAAAATTAGCAGCAGCGACCTCAAAAAAACCGCGCTACTGCTACAGCTATAGCAGTAGCGCGGCTCGCGGCACCGCGCTGCTGCTAAATGGAGTTGGGTGGACACTGTCGGTCGATATTTGTAGCAGCGCGGGTTACGCCAAGTGCGCTACTGCTAAGCACTTGTCAGTAGCGGGTTTTCCACACCCGCGCTACTGCTAATTAGTAGTAGCACTGCTTTTTGAGCTGCGCTGCTGCTAAGATTCTGTGTATAGGGTTTTCCCTAGTAGTGTTAATGGACCAAGACAATGGATCAAGTGTGAACATGCGTCTTCTGCGAACACCTCCGCATTATATGCGTGGGGGCTGAAGCCGACGACTGCCATCTTTCAGGTTATATACATATATACATAAACGGTCGCACATGAGGCATCATAGCACTTTCGGGCAAAAGTATAAATACAGCCTTAATAAATTCAATAAAACATTGTTCTTACAATGGGAATACATGTCACTTAAACATAATATTCTTCGAGCACTGAGCCTCTATCAAACGAGCGCCTTCAAGAACTTCTTCAAAGTAGTGCTCGGCAGCCACTCGGCCTATGGCCGAACCCTGTGGCGCAACAGTGTTGGCATCCATCTCCGCCCAGTATGTTTTGACACGGGCAAGGGCCATCCGCGAGCCCTCTATGCAGGCCAACCTCTTTACAGCATCGATGCGTGGCACGACCAAAAGGAATTGTTGCACCAAGATAAAGTAGCTATTTGGTCTTGGCCCTCCTGGCCACAGATGATCCACTACGGACCTCATGGCAATTCCGGATAATCTATGGAGCTCGGCCCAACCGGTCAATCGCTCATTCAGCAACAGCGGATAGACTGGAGCATGAAACTGTGACCAGAATAGCTTCTCCACTTCAGGACCCTTCTAATCCTTGAAGTACTTGGCCGCATTAGCAGCACTTGCAGCCAAATCCATGTACTCGTCCACAGAACTCCATAGCCGGTCTAGAGGAGCATATTTTGGATCTCCGAACTTAGTCCATAACAAGAAGGGCTTCCTAGAAACGATATCCGCAGCTTGATTCGGCTCCTCCTTCGTCGCTCTAATTTTGGAGCGGGCTTCCTTGGCAGCCACCCGGGCCTTCTCCAGGTCTGTCGCCTTCTCCCGGTTTTCCTCTTCAAGAAGCCGGTAACGGTCAGCAGCATCTTTTAACTCCACGCCCATCTTGGCAAATTTTTCTTTGCTCTCGCAATGTGCGGCCTGTTCGGCCCTTAAAGCCTTGGCCGCCTTTAAAGCGGTCCCATTGCTGCTCCTTGCGTGCTCCTTGTCTTGGGCAGGTTCCGCCCGAAGGGTCTCCAAGGCGGCAGCTCCATCTGTAGTCACAACATATTAAAGATACTGGCATCATGTTGCTGTTACTATGTGACGATCACCAGAAAAATCACTGACCCTGTGCCTCGTCAAGCCGCTTGTTGACACGCCCGATGTCGGCATCTGCCGCATCCTGCTGCCTCCTTAGTTCAGCAAACCCATCAGTCCGGCTAGCCACCGGAGCTTCAACCACCTGCACATAAAGGCGGTCTGGTTATTACCTGGGACTATGATCCTCTGTTTGCCGCCGTTTTCGACAACAACCAGAGTCTCAGGGGCTACTATCTACACATGGCACATCTAAAAATGTGTGGTACTGTCAAAAATGTACATCATTTCACGTACCTCAAAACCCGTTAGTAGACTCACAATGTCTTCATGCAACCCGCTTTCGATGGACGAAATCCTTTCAATCACCGTACCCATCCACGTGTGGTGCTCTTCTGAGATAGCCGCTTTCTCTAGCAGATCCCTTAGTACGTCCGACCGCACACCAGATGGTGCCGGACTCTTTTGATTGCTCTCTTCAAGAGCCGGATACAGAGGACTTCGGGTGGCCATAGGATTACCTTCTGGACTTGCCGGATCAGGAGAAACCCTCTGCAATGACACCTCGGGGTCGCCCGCCTCGTGAGGCTGTGTGGCAGAGGGAGGCGTTTCGCTCTCCATCATCTCTGGACTGAAGACGAGCTCTGCTGAGAAGGGCTAAGATCCGAACTACAAGATAAATGCTTCGGTTGTTTTCCTCAGAAGTAAAGCGAGATATTTTCATTATTAAGTACCCTTTTACTTACAGCTCCATGAAGGGCTGATCCCCTTGAGGGCATAGTGTGGCCAGGGTAGCCCCCGAGGCAGGACCCTCCGACGAAGATTTCTTCCCCTGTTTGGAGACCATTATCTCCGGGTCCTCAGAGGCGGTCCTCTTCCTTCCCTGGGGAGAGGAAGTTTCAGTCCCTCCTCCCCCGCTAATCTCCTTCGTGGAGGCGCTAACCTCCTCGTTCCCCCCTTTATCTTCTCCCAAGGGCGCTTGATAAGGCGCGATCTCCAGCATCCTGGTTAGCACGAGATTTGGTGAGGTGTCAGGGAGAGGGGCCGGACACCTGATCAACTTTGCCTTCGGTATCCAATCCTGGACCAAGAGCGGTTTTTCTTTTTTAGGGCAATGTTGCAATGAATAAAACGGACAATCTTTTCGGATGTGGGGCTACTTACTTGGGTATCCGGGCGATTGCAGCTCAGACCTGCATCCTCAGTGATGTCCGGACACATTATTTGTGGTTCGAAGAACAATTTGTACATCTCTTCATGCGTCATGCCGAGGAAATTTTGGATAGTTCGCGGTCCTTCCGGGTTGAATTCCCACATGCGAAGGGCCGGCGTTTGCAAGGCTAGACTTGACGGACTAGCATAACTTGCACTACCATAACCAGACTGATATCTCTCTCGAAGAGATCTCGAATGCGGCTTTGCAGTATTGGCACGTCCTTGGCTGGACCCCAGCTCAGCCCCCTGCTGATCCATGACATCAGTTGTGGTGGGGGGCCTGAGCGGAAGGCGGGGGCAGCTACGCACTTGGCACTTCGGGAAGCTGTGATGTAGAACCACTCCCGCTGCCACAATCCGGACACCTCTGGGAAGTAACCCTCAGGCCAGGGAGCGTCAGCAATCTTGCTTATTGAAGCGCCTCCGCACGCTGCATGTTGCCCCTCGATCATCTTCGGCTTCACATCGAAGGCCTTGAGCCACAGGACGAAGTGAGGGGTAATGCGAAGGAAGGCCTCGCATACGACAATAAATGTCGAGATGTGAAGAAGGGAATCCGGGGCCAGATCGTGAAAATCTAGCCCGTAATAGAACATAAGACCCCTAACAAAGGGATCCAGAGCGAGGCCTAGTCCTCAGAGGAAGTGTGAGATGAACACGACACTCTTGTTCGGTTCGGGAGTAGGGACGACCTGCCTTCGGGCGGGCAGCCGATGCGATATTTCGGTGGTCAGATATCTGGCCTCTCTCGACTTCTTGATGTCCTCCTCTGTGACGGAGGAAGGTATCCACCGACCTTAAAGGTTGGATCCGGACATAGTTGAAGGTCCGAAGCGCCTAAACCTGAGCTTTGGGTGTTGGAACTCGATGCGAGTGGCCGATTCGATTAACATCGAGAGGAAAAGGCCTTGTCCCCTTTATAAATAGGGTGAATATCAAGTGTCCTCCTCGTGGCCGTTTGGGACTTGCCTAAGATTTAGGAGTCCTACTAATAGGCGCGGTTGGGTTACCCATTTCCGTATTGATGGGAACCCCATAATAAGGGGACACGATCTCTGCTTTGACAAGACGTGCCTAGGAAACCGCCTCACGAAACACGCTGAGATAGGTTATGAAAAACGATTCGAATAAAGACCTGGCTGTGGTGTGATGTCACACTACGGGGTACGTCAGTAGATTAGATTTGTGTAAATATTATTCCCTCTATGGTGGTATGTGGAACTTATTTTGCAGAGCCGGACACGATCCTCTTGTTTAAAATCTTCTATGAAGTATTCGAAGGAGGAACCCGCCTTGCAATGCCGAAGACAATCTGCGCGCCGGACTTATCGTCATTGAAGCCTGGTTCAGGGGCTACTGAGGGAGTCCTGGATTAGGGGGTATCCGGACAGCCGGATTATATCCTTTGGCCGGACTGTTGGACTATGAATATACAAGATTGAAGACTTCGTCACGTGTTGGGTTGGGACTCTCCTTGGCGTGGAAGGCAAGCTTGGCAATATGAATATGTAGATCTCCTTCCTTGTAACCGACTCTGTGTAACCCTAGGCCCCTCCGGTGTCTATATAAACCGGATTGTTTTAGTCAGTAGGACAACATACAATCATACCATAGGCTAGCTTCTAGGGTTTAGCCTCTCTGGTCTCATGGTAGATCAACTCTTATACTACTCATATTATCAAGAATAATCAAGCAGGACGTAGGGTTTTACCTCCATCAAGAGGGCCCGAACCTGGGTAAAACATCGTGTCCCCTGCCTCCTGTTACCATCCGCCTTAGACGCATAGTTCGGGACCCCCTACCCGAGATCCGCCGGTTTTGACACCGACACTCGTCTTGTTTGTTGCAATAGATCCATTTGGTGCAAATAATGTTATGCTTGCGAGGATCAGAAGGCTTAACCAGTTCCCACACATTATTCAGCTCAAATTGTTGAAGCTCTTCTTGCATCGCTTGAATCCATTCAGGTTCCATGAAGGCTTCAGCAACTTTCTTGGGTTCTGATATAGAGACAAATTTAAAGTGCCCCAAGAAATTTGCTAGTTGTGTTGCTCTTGAACGAGTGAGTGGACCAGGTGCATTGATGCTATCGAATAGTTCTCAATCTGCACTTCATTTGCAACACAAGGATGAATTGGATGAAGACTTTTCTCTTGCTGATCATTGTCTTCATCATCGGCATTGACTTCAGGCTGAGTAGTGTCTTCGGGTTGATTAGGTGTAGAAATGATGATTTCTTTTTCAGCATGAGCCTCTGAAGTTATGATTTCTCCAGTACCTATAAGCTTGATGTATTCACTTGGTGATACTTCATCTAGCACATTTGGCAGGTGCTCTCTTTGCGAGCCGTTAGTCTCATCGAACCGCACATCCACAGTTTCATCCACTTTATTGTGAAAGAGGTTGAAGACTCTATCGGAGTGCGAATCCTTTCCGTAGCCAAGCATAAAACCTCCATGTGCTTTCGGTGCAAATTTTGAAGTGTGATTCAGATCCTTGATCCAGCACCTAGCTCCAAATACTCTGAAGTAGATGACGGTTGGCTTCTTACCAGTTAGTAGTTCATATGATGTCTTCTTTAGAAGCTTGTGGAGATAAACACGATTGATGACGTGGCACGCGGTATCAATGGCTTCAGGCCAGAACTTTCTTGGTGTCTTGTACTCATCAAGCATCGTCCACGCCAGTTCAATGAGGGTTGTGTTCTTGCGCTCCATGATGCCATTCTGCTGAGGTGTGTATGGAGCTGAGAACTCATGAGTGATGCCCAATGTATCGAGATAAGTGTCGAGGCCGGCGTTCTTGAATTTTGTGCCATTGTCACTTATGATGTGCTTGATCTTGATGCCATAGTTGGTCATGGAACAATTGGCGAACCATCTGAAGACATCCTGCACTTCATTCTTATAGAGGATTATGTGCACCCACGTATATCTTGAGTAGTCATCAACAATGACGAAGCCATAGAGGCAAGCAATGGTAGTAAGGGTAGAGTAGTGAGTATGGCCAAATAAGTCCATGTGAAGTAGCTCGAAGGGACGAGATGTCGTCATGATTGTCTTTGAGGGATGCTTGGCCCTAGTCATCTTTCCAGCTTCGCAGGCACCACATAGATGATCCTTCTTGAACTTGACGCCCTCGATTCCTACAACATGCTTCTTCTTCGCGAGAGTGTACAAGTTCCCCATGCCGTCATGCCCTAGCCTCCAATGCCAGAGTCAGCACTCTGAAGCTTTTGCTAGAAGACATACGACCAACTATGGTCCTGCTGAGAAATCTACCATGTACAGATCGTCTTTTCGATGCCCTTCAAAGACAAGAGACTTGCCAGATTCCATAAGAACAAGGCAACGATATTTTCCAAATATCACAATCATGTTTAGATTACAAAGCATTGAGACAGACATTAAGTTGAAACCAAGGGATTCAACATGCATCACTTTATCCATGTGTTGATCCTTTGAGATTGCAACTCTACCTAGACCCAATACCTTGCTTTTACCAGTGTCAGCAAATGTGATGTGACTCTTGTTAGATGGACGTAGGACTGAATCCATGAGAAGACTTCGATCACCAATCATGTGGTCAGTGCATCAACTGTCCATAAACCATTCTGAAGCCTTTGGTGTCATACCCTACAGTGCAATTTGGCGGATTGGCTTCACCAAGGGTATTGTGAAGCATAAACATTTGACAAACAAGCGGATTATGAAAGTTCAGGTCTTGGTTAGGATAAATAGGATGTTTGTCAAGGAATCCTGGGACAAAATACATAATGAGACCATTTGGACATTTTATCTTGTGTCCCACAAGATGTTTTAGGTCCCCAGCATAAGCATCAGACGCCTTTGATTTCTGGCTAGAGACCTTTCCCTGCAAAGGAGAGTTAATTTTTCTTAACCACCCACAACTTCAGGGGTGGCTTAGAAGCAATGAGTCTAAGTGCAGCATCTGAGAACTTTGGCTTTGGAGCCCTGGCAAATAGCCTTGCAGGTGGTGAATAATACTCATAAGAATAAGCAGAATAGTTCTTGGTATTATGAACATAGCGGTTTGACAAAACACGCTCATATGCATAAGTCTGAGTATGGTTTCCCTGCAAAACATTTGCGTTAGGGTGACTCTGGAGAGTCCTTTGTCTATATGAAGCCTTTGGACCATATGAAGCCTTTGGTCTGGGGTTTGTCTTCTTCCCTGGTGGTGTCATGATGACATTCATAGGATGTTTCTCAAGAAAAATTTTGGGCACCCAGATCTTCTTCAAAGGTGGTCAATTCCTGTAGTTTGTACCAATATACCTGGCAAACACTTCACCATTCTGATTCTTAAACAGTTTATAGTTTGCATCAAAGGATTCATCAATGATAATCAGGTTAGCATAGGTGAAGCCAGATAAGGTAGATGGATCCACTGAAGGTTCATTTCCAGCAACCCATGTGGTTTTGGGGTACTGCTCAGGCTTCCAGTATGAACCATCAATGTTCATTTTCCTCTCGAACACAACACCCTCTTTCCTAGGGTTTCGGTTCAGAATCTGTTTCTTGAGGACATCGCATAGTGTCTGATGCCCTTTGAGGCTTTTGTACATCCCAGTTTCAAGCAATGTCTTCAACCTCGCATTCTCATCAGCAATAGTAGTGGTATCCTCAAAAGAGGGGTTAGTTTCCACATCAGCAGGTGAAGACATAGCAACACTAGCAACAGTAGAACATCCAGCAACAGAGACAACATTATCACGCTCAAGACATTTTAAACATGGTGGATCAAAGTCTTCCTGAGCGGAACTGATCTGTTGAGCATGGAGTGACTCATTCTCCTTTTGAAGATCTTCATGAGCCGATCTCAAGTTCTCTAGATTGTTTCCTTTGAAGATAATCATAGGAGTGCTTTTCATGAGTGGTTGAGAGCGTTTCATGATGACTTTCAAGTTCTTCATACTTAACGTAAAGACTTTTGATGTCTTCAATTAAGGACTAAGTTTGAGTCATTTCCACATCCAACAGGTCATCGCTTTTGTCTAGTAGCTTTTGAATATGTTCCATAGCATTTTGTTGTTTTGTTGCAATTTTAGCAAGTGTTTTGTAGATAGGTTTAGATTCACATTCAGAGTCATCTTCACTTGATGTTTGAATGTAAGAATCATGTGAGTTTACCTTGGCACCGCGTGCCATGAAGCAGTAGGTGGGAGCAGAGTCATCCTCATCATCACCATCAGCGTTGGTGACGAGACCATTGTCTTCAGTGTTGAAGATGGACTTGGCGACATATGCTGAAGCTAGAGCCAGGCTTGCCACCCCTGAATCAGACTCCTCCTCAGACTCCACCTCCGCCTCCTCAGAAGAAGACTCCTCCTCTGAATCCATCACCTTGCCAACAAAGGCACGAGCCTTGCTTGATGAGCTCTTCTTGTGTGATCAAGACTTAGATGAAGATTTTGATGAAGACTTTGAGGATTTCTTCTTCTTCTTCTTGTCATCAGAATCATATTCTTTGTTCTTCTTCTTCTTGTTCTTCATCTCATTGTCCCATTGAGGACACTCAGAGATGTAGTGACCAGGTTTCTTGCACTTGTGGCATGTTCTCTTCTTGTAGTCACGAGAGGAAGCTTCATCATTTCTTGAGCTGGATCTTGAAGACTTTCTGAAGCCATTTTTCTTGCTAAACTTCTGGAACTTCTTCACAAGCATAGGGAGCTCCTTTCCAATGTCTTCAGCATCGTCAGAACTACCGTCAGATTCTTCTTCAGACGAGGAAACAACCCTTGCCTTCAAAGCGCGAGATCGGCCATAGTTGGGACCATAGATATCACTTTTCTCAGATAACTGGAAATCATGTGTGTTGAGCCTCTCAAGTATATCAGACGGATTGAGAGTCTTGAAGTCGGGGAGTTCTTGAATCATGAGGGCCAGGGTGTCAAATGAGCTGTCAAGTGATCTTAGGACCTTCTTGAAAATTTTGTGCTTGGTGATCTCAGTGGCGCCGAGTGCGTGAAGCTCATTTGTGATATTAGTGAGGCGATCAAACATGAGCTGGACATTCTCATTGTCTTTTCTCTTGAAGCGGTTGAAGAGGTTGCGAAGAACATGAATCCTTGAGTCTCTGTGAGTTGGGACGCCTTCGTTGACCTTGGAGAGCCAGTCCCAGACTAGCTTCGTAGTGTCCAGTGCACTCACACGGGAGTACTGTCCTTTGGTCAGGAGACCACAGATGATGTTCTTGGCGATCGAGTCCAGTTGAATGAACCTCTTGACATTAGCAGCGGTGACACCTTCACCGACCTTGGGAATGTCGTTCTTGGCGACATACGAGAGGTCGACGTCAATGGCTTCAAGATGCATACGCATATTATTCTTCCAGTTGGGGTAATCAGTGCCATCAAAGACAGGGCACGCAGTGGAGACCTTGATTATCCCTGCAGTCGACATAGCTAAAACTCCAGATGGTTAAACCGAATCACACAGAGCAAGGGAGCACCTTGCTCTGATACCAATTGAAAGTGCTAGTTATCGACTAGAGGGGGTGAATAGGTGATTTTTATGGAAGACTTCAAAACACCGGGGATTTGAAGACAAACAGTAGAAATGAACCTATTGATATGCAGCGGAAGGTAGACTAGACTAGACAGGCCATAGTCAAGTAAGCAATGAAGTGAAGGTTTGAAGACTATCAGCAGCTAGGTAGTATGGATTAGGATGGAAGATAGTATGAAGCCAAACAGCAAATAGTCTTCACTCAGTGAAGTCAATCAGATCATACACGCAAGCAATGACTTCATGAAGACAAACTGTAAAGTAAAGGGAAGTGAAGGATAGAACCAGTAGCTTGGTGAAGACGGGATTTGGTAGACCAGTTCCAGTTGCTGTGACAGCTGTACGTCTGGTTAGGGAGGCTGAGATTTAATAGAGAAGACTGCGTCTTCACCTTATTCCCCTTGAGCTAAGGACACACAGTCCTTTCCCAATCACTCTGGTAAGTCTTCAAGGTAGACTTGGAAACCTTCACAGACTTCATTCACCGACAATCCACAATGAATCTTGGATGCTCAGAACGTGACGCCCAACCGGCTGGAGGATTCACTGTCCTCAAGTGTAACAAGTCTTCAGATCACGTGGACAGAAAGACTTCAGTGATGCCTAACACACTTTGGCTCTAGGTGTTTTGGGCTTTGTCCTCGCAAGGATCTCTCTCTCAGATGCTTCGGAGGTGGGTTGCTCTCAAACGACAAAAGCCAAGCACTAACCCTAAGAAGCCACCAATTTATGGTGTAGGGGGTGGGCTATTTATAGCCAGGAGGCAACCCGACCTGATTTGTCTGAAATGACCCTGGGTCACTAAGGAACTCACACATGTCCAGTGGTTCCTATGACTCAACAAAGAATAAAAGGAAACTATGAAACAACTATGTCTTCACAATCCATCGTGTTCACGTGATTGTCTTCTCAGGTCATAATCTTCACTGTGAATATCTTCACAGACCACCATTGTCTTCAATGTCTTCACACATTTTTAGGGGTCATCTCTGGTTGGTAACCCGAATCAATATGGGACTAATACCTGTGTTATCCTACAATTCTCACAAACACATTAGTCCCTCAACCAAGTTTGTCGTCAATACTCCAAAACCAACTAAGGGTGGCACAAGATGCACTTACACGGCCCATGTATGGCCCATGATATCTTTCGGCCCATATGAGGACCTTTGTAACTCTGAGCCCCTTAAAGGCCCGAGATGAAACTGGCCCATAATGAATAGTGTATCGCTTTATACCCACTAACGGCCCGTTAATCCATCGGTCATTTCCAGCCCGTGTTAACTTTCGGCCTTCTAAGGGCCCATTTATTCTTGGGCTCATTTCTAGAATTCGGTTAGTTACGGTCCGTTACTGGCCTGTTCCGTTTGTGGGTGAAATTCAGCCCGTGGATACATTGGGCCCGATTGTGGGCTATTAACCCGTTGGGCTGTTTTCATAGCATTATGAAATACGGCCTACTAACGGCCTGTTGTGGTCCACGAATAGTACGATCCATCTTTGGCGAAATGATTATACGCCCCGTAGAAGGCCCATGGATCCTATGTCTCGTAGAAGGCACATGGATCATATGGCCCGTACAAGGCCCATGGATCATACGACCCGTAGAAAGTCCATGGATCCTACAGCACGTATAAGGCCCATGGATCCTACGGCCCGTAGGAGGCCCATGGTTACAACAGTCCGTGTGTTGCCATGATGATTATTGTGGCCTAGTTACCAGAAATAGGTTATTGTGGCCACTAGAAAAACGCGGAAAAAGAACTGTAGTGACTACACGCAAACAACTAAACAAGACAATAAGGAAATAAATAAGCAAGCAACTAACGCTAGCCTATTACAGCTATTACACATATTACATCCACTGGGCATCAAAGTTCGCCACCAGTGCATATATAGGGAACAAAACAGCATATTACATACGCTAGCCGTCAAAATTGGCCACCAGTGCAAATAAATGCGGCAACAAAACAAGTCCATAACTGAAACCACTTCATAAGATCTCAAGAAACGTTATCCTCGGTATCCACCATGCTGGCAATAAACTTAGCAAGCTTATTAGCTTTGTCCTATTTGGCGCTAAAATCCTCCAACGCTTGTTGTTGCACCAAAAAGTATGCATCTGAATGCTCCAGGGAGTTCCGCAGTCCTTCCGCTTCTTGTCACAGCACAGTTGATCGATGTCTTTCAGCTTGTAGTTGAGACTCAAGAAACCAAACTGATTCGAACAGCAAGTTTGAATAGCTTGTGCAAGCGGTAGTGGCTAGTAACTCGAACAATAAACCAAGACAGGACTTTGGGGTTTTCTCATTGTCTTCAAGATAGGTTTCCGTAGCTATTTTATTACATTTGTTGTAGACCAACAAGGATCTCTCTCGATCCTGAACCTTATCTGCATTACTTCATTTACCATTGCTGAATAAGGCACTCTTCCCCAATATTCTGTCAACATTCCAAAAGAAGAAACAAGCAGACAGATAACAGGTTTAGCATGTACTGGTATATGAAACTCATTTCAGTGAACCAGTTCATTAGTAAGGTGGACAAGATTAAACTACCAAGTCTTCTATTGCCAAGTAGTACATTATAAAAGCATCAAACAAACATATATCTATGTCCTATGATCACTGCATTGTCTTGCCAAATCAAAATAGAGACATGGTTCAAATCATATCAGTTCAAGACAAAGTAGCACTGAAAGAATACAAAGCATGGGAAATTGCATGGCACAACAAGATTTCAGATGGGTACCACGGGTCTACATGTAGAACAACACTATTGGCCTTGTTGTGATGCTAGTAATGTGCATGATATGAGAAGTCAACTATATACGCAATTGAAATTGAAATCAACATAGCTATTTATAAGGGCAAACCTTTAAAGAAACATGCATAAACATACCTATTGTGCCATTGGAGTTTCCATTGGATCGTTCAATTTAAAAATAAGTTTGTATGAGTAAATACAGTGATACAAGAGCAAAGTAGTATGCACGATAGCAATGGAATCTTAAATGAGAACAGTTGTTCTTCAGGTTTAATCACTTGTTCTACATGAACAGAGTACAGTAAGACGCAAGCATATAGTACTTAAAATAAAATGAGCTCATAGACCTTACCACATTCTTGGTTCGGGACCAGTATAGAACAAGGTGCTCCCAGTCATCGTCTAGTAAATGTGTCTCAGGAGAACGTAAGGGAATTTGATGAGTTTCTTTGCCAGTGAAGTACATTTTCTTCAGGTAATTCCGATACTACCACCAAGCATTCTTGAAGATAGCAGAGGTTTTAGCACAGGTTACCTCATCCTGAGTTTTCAAATCCGTCCTTTTCTATAGAGAAAAATGGGAAAAATTGCTTTATTATAACCATCATGGAGGTAGAATGTATGGGACAAAGCAAAGTAATTGTTGCCATGAATAACATTACTTATGCATAACTCCTGGACAAACACCTGCAACTAGCATTTTCCTTCATCTTCAGTATAATATTTCCATGATGGAAAGATACGCACATAGGATTTAACACCATCAAATCCGATATATGCTAAACTATGAATGGCCGGTTGTGCTTCCTCCACAGGAATATGTGTACTAAGTGGTGGAGTTGGGGTTCGCTGTCGTAGTACTGGCGCTTTGGGCACTGGATCTGCCTTACTATCTGCTCTTGTTTGGGAGCTCTGTGGTGGAGATGGTGATGTGTCAATAGGAACTGGGTTACTATCTGCTGGGGTTGGGGTTAGATTGGGTGAAGCTGGTTTTGTGTCCATGGCAGTAGGGGTAAAATCTGTAGGAGTCTGGGTTATGTGTTGTAGGGCTGGTTCTCGTGCATGTACAACAGGGGTGCTATCTCCACCAAGAGGTAGCACTATTTTATTTGAAGACCGTGTTTTTACTGTGCTAGATACTGCCATCACCCGCTCCAATTCAAATGGCTGGTAAACAGGAAACATAGTTGAATGTACAAACATTGCATGCGAGACAGATGCAATAGATAATGTGGAAAAAGGAGGGCATGAAATAGTTGACATGTATATTGTTTAACTAAAATGGATAGTATGAAATAATTTCACATATGTGATGTTTATCTAAACTGGATACCATAGCATAACATAATTCAAAGATATGATGAGTAACTAAATAGGATCGCATGACATAATTGACATACATGTTATCTAAGTAATTAGGATCGCATGATTTAATTCACATATGTGATTTATATGCTAAGCCGAGGGCATTCACATATATCATTTCTGAACTAAGAACATGGTGTTGAATAGTGTGTATATGATGTCTAAACTATGCAGTGCAAGACACCATATGCATGATATAAGCAGTATAATCGTGCCAAGTTAGAGCACACACCTCGGTGGGGGAATAGGACTGGTCATCTGTCTCCGAATCCATCTCTGACGAGCTATCGGGACCCAGCAAGAGACATGCTTCGACGGGTAGCACTGGCTCCTCTGAATGCATTGTTTTCACTCCAGATTTTTCCATCACTCTACAAAAAAAGACACTTCCGTGATGATACGTGTTTGTCACAGTAGGTCACGTTTTCTGTCATGCATGTACATCCATGACGATTTTATGACAGAATCAAGATAGTCATACTTGTGCTGTCATAAAAGTGTTCCATGACATTGAAGGAAATATGCCCTAGAGGCAATAATAAAGTTATTATTTATTTCCTTATAATCATGATAAATGTTTATTATTCATGCTAGAATTGTATTAACCAGAAACATAATACATGTGTGAATACATAGACAAACAAAGTGTCACTAGTATGCCTCTACTTGACTAGCTCGTTAATCAAAGATGGTTATGTTTCCTGACCATGAACAATGAGTTGTTATTTGAGTAACGAGATCACATCATTAGTTGAATGATCTGATTGACATGACCCATTCCATTAGCTTAGCACCTGATCGTTTAGTATGTTGCTATTGCTTTCTTCATGACTTATACATGTTCCTATAACTATGAGATTATGCAACTCCCGTTTGCCGGAGGAACACCTTGGGTGCTACCAAACGTCACAACGTAACTGGGTGATTATAAAGGAGCATTACAGGTGTCTCCAAAAGTAGATGTTGGGTTGGCGTATTTCGAGATTAGGATTTGTCACTCCGATTGTCGGAGAGGTATCTCTGGGCCCTCTCGGTAATGCACATCACATAAGCCTTGCAAGCACTGCAACTAATATGTTAGTTGTGAGATGATGTATTACGGAACGAGTAAAGAGACTTGCCAGTAACGATATTGAACTAGGTATTGGATACCGACGATCGAATCTCGGGCAAGTAACATACCGATGACAAAGGGAACAACGTATGTTGTTATGCGGTCTGACCGATAAAGATCTTCGTAGAATATGTAGGAGCCAATATGGGCATCCAGGTCCCGCTATTGGTTATTGACCGGAGACGTGTCTCGGTCATGTCTACATTGTTCTCGAACCCGTAGGGTCCGCACGCTTAAGGTTACGATGACAGTTATATTATGAGTTTACATGTTTTGATGTACCGAAGGAGTTCGGAGTCCCGGATGAGATTGGGGACATGACGAGGAGTCTCGAAATGGTCGAGACGTAAAGATTCATATATTGGATGATATGGTTAGGCCAAGGGGTCAAGCCCATGAGGCTTTAGATCGGTGCAAAAGGAGTTTTGCGGAGGCCAGGGGGCCAAACGCTGGAGACCCTGGCGTCTGGCCCTGGGCCAGACGCCGAGGCCCATGGCGTCTGGGCCAGACGCCAAGGATTGTGGCGTTTGGTCCTGGAGTCCAAGTGGGACTCTTGTCTTTCGGGAAAAACCGACTTTGAGGAGGCTTTTGCTCCAAGTTTCGACCCCGGGGCTCAACATATAAATAGAGGGGCAGGGCTAGCACAAAAGGGACAACAATTGATCCCTTGGATCTCTTAGCCGTGTGCGGTGCCCCCTCCACCATAGTCCACCTCGATAATATCGTAGCGGTGCTTAGGCGAAGCCCTGCGACGGTAGAACATCAAGATCGTCACCACACCGTCGTGCTGACGGAACTCTCCCTCGACACTCGGCTGGATCGGAGTTCGAGGGACGTCATCGAGCTGAACGTGTGCTAGAACTCGGAGGTGCCGTAGTTTCGGTGCTTGATCGGTCGGGCCGTGAAGACGTACGACTACATCAACCGCGTTGTGCTAACGCTTCCGCTTACGGTCTACAAGGGTATGTAGACAACACTCTCCCCTCTCGTTGCTATACATCACCATGATCTTGCGTGTGCGTAGGAAAATTTTTGAAATTACTACGAAACCCAACAGTGGCATCCGAGCCTAGGTTATTTATGTTGATGTTATATGCACGAGTAGAACACAAGTGAGTTGTGGACGATACAAGTCATACTGCCTACCAGCATGTCATACTTTGGTTCGGCGGCATTGTTGGACGAGACAACCCGGACCAACATTACACGTACGCTTACGCGAGACCGGTTCCCTCGACGTGCTTTGCACATAGATGGCTTGCGGGCGTCTGTCTCTCCAACTTTAGTTGAACCGAGTGTGGCTACGCCCGGTCCTTGCGAAGGTTAAAACGGAGTCTATTTGACAAACTATCGTTGTGGTTTTGATGCATAGGTGAGATTGGTTCTTACTTAAGCCCGTAGCAGCCACGTAAAACATGCAACAACAAAGTAGAGGACGTCTAACTTGTTTTTGCAGGGCATGTTGTGATGTGATATGGTCAAGGCATGATGCTGAATTTTATTGTATGAGATGATCATGTTTTGTAACCGAGTTATCGGCAACTGGCAGGAGCCATATGGTTGTCGCTTTATTGTATGCAATGCAATCGCGATGTAATGCTTTACTTTATTACTAAACGGTAGTGATAGTCGTGGAAGCATAAGATTGGCGAGACGACAACGATGCTACGATGGAGATCAAGGTGTCGCGCCGGTGACGATGGTGATCATGACGGTGCTTCGGAGATGGAGATCACAAGCACAAGATGATGATGACCATATCATATCACTTATATTGATTGCATGTGATGTTTATGTTTTTATGCATCTTATCTTGCTTTGATTGACGGTAGCATTATAAGATGATCTCTCACTAAATTATCAAGAAGTGTTCTCCCTGAGTATGCACCGTTGCCAAAGTTCGTCGTGCCCAGACACCACGTGATGATCGGGTGTGATAAGCTCTACGTCCATCTACAACGGGTGCAAGCCAGTTTTGCACACGCAGAATACTCAGGTTAAACTTGACGAGCCTAGCATATGCAGATATGGCCTCGGAACACGGAGACCGAAAGGTCGAGCGTGAATCATATAGTAGATATGATCAACATAACGATGTTCACCATTGAAAACTACTCCATCTCACGTGATGATCGGTCATGGTTTAGTTGATTTGGATCACGTAATCACTTAGAGGATTAGAGGGATGTCTATCTAAGTGGGAGTTCTTAAATAATATGATTAATTGAACTTAAATTTATCATGAACTTAGTCCTGGTAGTATTTTGCAAATTATGTTGTAGATCAATAGCTCGCGTTGTTGCTTCCCTGTGTTTATTTTGATATGTTCCTAGAGAAAATTGTGTTGAAAGATGTTAGTAGCAATGATGCGGATTGGATCCGTGATCTGAGGTTTATCCTCATTGCTGCATAGAAGAATTATGTCCTTAATGCACCGCTAGGTGACGGACCTATTGCAGGAGCAGATGCAGACGTTATGAACGTTTAGCTAGCTCAATATGATGACTACTTGATAGTTTAGTGCACCATGCTTAATGGCTTAGAATCGGGACTTCAAAGACGTTTTGAACGTCATGGACCATATGAGATGTTCCAGGAGTTGAAGTTAATATTTCAAGCAAATACCCGAGTTGAGAGATATGAAGTCTCCAACAAGTTCTATAGCTAAAAGATGGAGGAGAATCGCTCAACTAGTGAGCATGTGCCCAGATTGTCTGAGTACTACAATCGCTTGAATCAAGTGGGAGTTAATCTTCCAGATAAGATAGTGATTGACAGAATTCTCTAGGCACCATCACCAAGTTAGTAGAACTTCGTGATGAACTATGATATGCAAGGGATAACGGAAACGATTCCCAAGCTCTTCGTAATGCGGAAATTGACGAAGGTAGAAATTGAGAAAAAACATCAAGTGTTGATAGTAGACAAGACCACTGGTTTCAAAGGGCAGAGGGAAGAAGAGGAACTTCAAGAAGAACAGCAAGCAAGTTGCTGCTCAAGTGAAGAAGCCCAAGTCTGGTCCTAAGCCTGAGACTAAGTGCTTCTACTGCAAAGGGACTGGTCACTGGAAGCGGAACTACCCCAAGTGATTGGTGGATAAGAAGGATGGCAAAGTGAACATAAGTATATTTGATATACATGTTATTGATGTGTACTTCACTAGTGTTTATAGCAAACCCTCAGTATTTGATACTAGTTCAGTTGCTAAGATTAGTAACTCGAAACGGGAGTTGCAGAATAAACAGAGACTAGTTAAGGGTGAAGTGACGATGTGTGTTGGAAGTGGTTCCAAGATTGATATGATCATCATCGCACACTCCCTATAATTTCGAGATTAGTATTGAACCTAAATAAGTGTTATTTGGTGTTTGCATTGAGCATGAATATGATTTGATCATGTTTATTGTAATACGGTTATTCATTTAAGTAAGAGAATAAATTGTTGTTCTGTTTATATGAATAAAACCTTATATGGTTACACACCCAATGAAAATAGTTTGTTGGATCTCGATCATAATGATACACATAATCATAATATTGAAACCAAAAGATGCAAAGTTAATAATGATAGTGCAACTTATTTGTAGCACTGCCGTTTAGGTCATTTTGGTGTAAAGCGCATGAAGAAACTCCATGCTGATGGGCTTTTGGAATCACTTGATTATGAATCAGTTGATGCTTGCGAACCATGCCTCATGGGCAAGATGACTAAGACTCTGTTCTTCGGAACAATGGAGCGAGCAACAGATTTGTTGGAAATCATACATACTGATGTATGTGGTCCGATGAATATTGAGGCTCACGACAAATATCATTATTTTTTGATCTTCACAAATGATTTGAGTAGATATGAGTATATCTACTTGATGAAACATAAGTCTGAAACATTTGAAAAGTTCAAAGAATTTCAAAGTGAAGTGAAAAATCATCGTAACAAGAAAATAAAGTTTCTACGATCTGATCGTAGAGAAGAGTATTTGAGTTATGAGTTTGGCCTTCAGTTAAAAACAATGTGAAATAGTTTCACTACTCATGCCACCTGGAACACCACAATATAATGGTGTGTCCGAACGTCATAACCGTACTTTATTGGATATAGTGCAATCCATGATGTATCTTACCGATCTACCACTATCGTTTTGGGGTTATGCATTAGAGATAGCTGCATTCACATTAAAAAGGGCACCATCAAAATCCGTTGAGACGACGCCTTATGAACTGTGGTTTGGCAAGAAACCAAAGTTGTCGTTTCTTAAAGTTTGAGGTTGCAATGCTTATGTGAAAAAGTTTCAACCTGATAAGCTCAAACCCAAATCGGAGAAGTGCGTCTTCATAGGATACCCAAAAGAAAAATGTTGGGTACACCTTCTATCACAGATCCGAAGGCAAATTCGTTGCTGAGAATGGATCCTTTCTAGAGAAGGAGTTTCTCTCGAAAGAAGTGAGTGGGAGGAAAGTAGAAAAATTGATAAGGTAATTGTACCTTCTCCTTTATTGGAAAGTAGATCATCACAGAAATTTGTTCCTGTGACTCCTACACCAATTAGTGAGGAAGCTAATGATGATGATCATGAAACTTCAAATCAAGTTACTACCGAATCTCGTAGGTAAACCAGAGTGAGATCCGCACCAGAGTGGTACGGTAATCCTGTTCTGGAAGTCATGTTACTAGACCATGACGAACTTGCGAACTATGAGGAAGCGATGATGAGCCCAGATTCCGCAAAATGGTTTGAGGCCATGAAATCTGAGATATGATCCATGTATGAGAACAAAAGTATGGACTTTGATGGATTTGCCCGATGATCGGCAAGCCATAGAAAATAAATGGATCTTCAAGAGGAAGACAGACGCTGATAGTAGTGTTACTATCTACAAAGCTAAAATTCTCGCAAAAAGGTTTTCGACAAGTTCAAGGTGTTGACTACGATGAGAGATTCTCACTCGTATCTATGCTTAAAGTCTGTCCGAATCATGTTAGCAATTGCCGCATTTTATGAAATCTGGCAAATGGATAAACAAAACTAAATTCCTTAATGGATTTAATAAAGAAGAGTTGTATACGATGCAACTAGAAGGTTTTGTCAAATCCGAAAGGTGCTAACAAAATGTGCAAGCTCCAGCGATCCATCTATGGACTGGTGCAAGCATCTCGGAGTTGGAATATATGCTTTGATGAGTTGATCAAAGCATATAGTTTTATACAGACTTGCGGTGAAGCCTGTATTTACAAGAAAAGTGAGTGGGAGCACTACAACATTTCTGATAAGTATATGTGATTGACATATTGTTGATCGGAAATAATGTAGAATTATTCTGTAAAGCATAAAGGAGTGTTTGAAAGGAATTTTTCAAAGAAAGACTTCGGTGAAGCTGCTTACATATTGAGCTTCAAGATCTATAGAGATAGATCAAGATGTTTGATAAGTTTTTTCAATGAGTACATACCTTGACAATATTTTGAAGTAGTTCAAAATGGAGCGGTCAAATAAAGAGTTCTTGCCTGTATTACAAGGTGTGAAGTTGAGTAAGACTCAAAGCCCGACCACGGCAGAAGATAGAAAGAGAATGAGAGTCATTCCCTATGCCTTGGCCATAGGTTCTATAAAGTATGTCATGTTGTATACCAGATCTATTGTATACCCTGCACTGATTTGGCAAGGGAGTACAATAGTGATCTAGGAGTAGATCACTGGACAGCGATCAGAATTATCCTTAGTAAAATAAGGATATGTTTCTCGATTATGGACGTGACAAAAGGGTTCGTCGTAAACGGTTACGTCGATGCAAGTTTTTGACACTGATCCAGATGATTCTAAGTCTCAATCTGGATACATATTGGAAGTGGGAGCAATTAGCTAGAGTAGCTCCGTGCAGAGCATTGTAGACATAGAATTTTGCAAAATACATATGGATCTGAATTTGGCAGGCCCGTTGACTAAGATTCTCTCACAAGCAAAATATGATCACACCTTAGTACTCTTTGGGTGTTAATCACATAGCGATGTGAACTAGATTACCGAATCTAGTAAACCCTTTAGGTGTTGGTCACATGACGATGTGAACTATGGGTGTTAATCACATGATGATGTGAACTATCGATGTTAATCACATGGTGATGTGATCTAGATTATTGACTCTAGTGCAAGTGGGAGACTGAAGGAAATATGCCCTAGAGGCAATAATAAAGTTATTATTTATTTCCTTATAATCATGATAAATGTTTATTATTCATGCTAGAATTGTATTAACCAGAAACATAATACATGTGTGAATACATAGACAAACAAAGTGTCACTAGTATGCCTCTACTTGACTAGCTCGTTAATCAAAGATGGTTATGTTTCCTGACCATGAACAATGAGTTGTTATTTGAGTAACGAGATCACATCATTAGTTGAATGATCTGATTGACATGACCCATTCCATTAGCTTAGCACCTGATCGTTTAGTATGTTGCTATTGCTTTCTTCATGACTTATACATGTTCCTATAATTATGAGATTATGCAACTCCCGTTTGCCGGAGGAACACCTTGGGTGCTACCAAACGTCACAACGTAACTGGGTGATTATAAAGGAGCATTACAGGTGTCTCCAAAAGTAGATGTTGGGTTGGCGTATTTCGAGATTAGGATTTGTCACTCCGATTGTCGGAGAGGTATCTCTGGGCCCTCTCGGTAATGCACATCACATAAGCCTTGCAAGCACTGCAACTAATATGTTAGTTGTGAGATGATGTATTACGGAACGAGTAAAGAGACTTGCCAGTAACGAGATTGAACTAGGTATTGGATACCGACGATCGAATCTCGGGCAAGTAACATACCGATGACAAAGGGAACAACGTATGTTGTTATGCGGTCTGACCGATAAAGATCTTCGTAGAATATGTAGGAGCCAATATGGGCATCCAGGTCCCGCTATTGGTTATTGACCGGAGACGTGTCTCAGTCATGTCTACATTGTTCTCGAACCCGTAGGGTCCGCACGCTTAAGGTTACGATGACAGTTATATTATGAGTTTATGCATTTTGATGTACCGAAGGTTGTTCGGAGTCCCGGATGTGATCACGGACATGACGAGGAGTCTCGAAATGGTCGAGACGTAAAGATTGATATATTGGAAGCCTATATTTGGATATCGGAAGTGTTCCGGGTGAAATCGGGATTTTACCGGAATACCGGGAGGGTTACCGGAACCCCTCGGGAGCTATTTGGGCCATAGTGGGCCTTAGTGGAAAAGAGAAGGGGCTGCCCTAGATGGGCTGCGCGCCCCCCCTTCCCCTAGTCCTATTAGGACTAGGAGAGGTGGCCGGCCCCCTCCTCCTCTTTTCCCCTCCGAGGAATCCTAGTTGGACTAGGATTGGAGGGGGAATCCTACTCCCAGAGGGAGTAGGACTCTCCTGCGCCTCCCCCCCTTGGCCGGCCAGCCTCCCCTCCTCTCCTCCTTTATATACGGAGGCAGGGGCACCTCTAAACACACAAGTTGACACAAGTTGATCCACGTGATCTATTCCTTAGCCGTGTGCGGTGCCCCCTGCCACCATATTCCTCGATAATACTGTAGCGGAGTTTAGGCGAAGCCCTGCTGCTGTAGTTCATCAAGATCGTCACCACGCCGTCGTGCTGACGAAACTCTTCCCCGACACTTTGCTGGATCGGAGTCCGGGGATCGTCATCGAGCTGAACGTGTGCTCGAACTCGGAGGTGCCGTAGTTTCGGTGCTTGATCGGTTGGATCGTGAAGACGTACGACTACTTCCTCTACGTCGTGTCATCGCTTCCGCAGTCGGTCTGCGTTGGGTACGTAGACAACACTCTCCTCTCGTTGCTATGCATCACATGATCCTGTGTGTACGTAGGAAATTTTTTGAAATTACTACGAAACCCTACAGAAACGACCATTCTTCTGGGTTGGGCTGCCGCCACCCTTCATCAACCTCACCGGCAGCAGAAACGACCATTCTTCTGGGTTGGGCTGCCGCCACCCTTCATCAACCTCACCGGCAGCAGAAACGACCATTCTTCTGGGTTGGGCTGCCGCCACCCTTCATCAACCTCACCGGCAGCAGAAACGACCATTCTTCTGGGTTGGGCTGCCGCCACCCTTCATCAACCTCACCGGCAGCAGAAACGACCATTCTTCTGGGTTGGGCTGCCGCCACCCTTCATCAACCTCACCGGCAGCAGAAACGACCATTCTTCTGGGTTGGGCTGCCGCCACCCTTTATCAACCTCACCGGCAGCAGAAATTGAAGGAAATATGCCCTAGAGGCAATAATAAAGTTATTATTTATTTCCTTATTTCATGATAAATGTTTATTATTCATGCTAGAATTGTATTAACCGGAAACATAATACATGTGTGAATACATAGACAAACAAAGTGTCACTAGTATGCCTCTACTTGACTAGCTCGTTAATCAAAGATGGTTATGTTTCCTGACCATGAACAATGAGTTGTTATTTGAGTAACGAGGTCACATCATTAGTTGAATGATCTGATTGACATGACCCATTCCATTAGCTTAGCACCTGATCGTTTAGTATGTTGCTATTGCTTTCTTCATGACTTATACATGTTCCTATGACTATGAGATTATGCAACTCCCGTTTACCGGAGGAACACTTTGGGTACTACCAAACGTCACAACGTAAATGGGTGACTATAAAGGAGTACTACAGGTGTCTCCAATGGTCGATGTTGGGTTGGCGTATTTCGAGATTAGGATTTGTCACTCCGATTGTCGGAGAGGTATCTCTGGGCCCTCTCGGTAATACACATCACATAAGCCTTGCAAGCATTACAACTAATATGTTAGTTGTGAGATGATGTATTACGGAACGAGTAAAGAGACTTGCCAGTAACGATATTGAACTAGGTATTGGATACCGACGATCGAATCTCGGGCAAGTAACATACCGATGACAAAGGGAACAACGTATGTTGTTATGCGGTCTGACCGATAAAGATCTTCGTAGAATATGTAGGAGCCAATATGGGCATCCAGGTCCCGCTATTGGTTATTGACCGGAGACGTGTCTCGGTCATGTCTACATTGTTCTCGAACCCGTAGGGTCCGCACGCTTAAGGTTACGATGACAGTTATATTATGAGTTTACATGTTTTGATGTACCGAAGGAGTTCGGAGTCCCGGATGAGATTGGGGACATGACGAGGAGTCTCGAAATGGTCGAGACGTAAAGATTCATATATTGGATGATATGGTTAGGCCAAGGGGTCAAGCCCATGAGGCTTTAGATCGGTGCAAAAGGAGTTTTGCGGAGGCCAGGGGGCCAAACGCTGGAGACCCTGGCGTCTGGCCCTGGGCCAGACGCCGAGGCCCATGGCGTCTGGGCCAGACGCCAAGGATTGTGGCGTTTGGTCCTGGAGTCCAAGTGGGACTCTTGTCTTTCGGGCAAAACCGACTTTGAGGAGGCTTTTGCTCCAAGTTTTGACCCCGGGGCTCAACATATAAATAGAGGGGCAGGGCTAGCACAAAAGGGACAACAATTGATCCCTTGGATCTCTTAGCCGTGTGCGGTGCCCCCTCCACCATAGTCCATCTCGATAATATCGTAGCGGTGCTTAGGCGAAGCCCTGCGACGGTAGAACATCAAGATCGTCACCACGCCGTCGTGCTGACGGAACTCTCCCTCGACACTCGGCTGGATCGGAGTTCGAGGGACGTCATCGAGCTGAACGTGTGCTAGAACTCGGAGGTGCCGTAGTTTCGGTGCTTGATCGGTCGGGCCGTGAAGACGTACGACTACATCAACCGCGTTGTGCTAACGCTTCCGCTTACGGTCTACAAGGGTATGTAGACAACACTCTCCCCTCTCGTTGCTATACATCACCATGATCTTGCGTGTGCGTAGGAAAATTTTTGAAATTACTATGAAACCCAATAGACATTACCAAAATTATCATCACGGAAGTGTCCACTTCCATGACGATAAATCGAGCGTCCCATAAGTGCTTTCGTCAAGGGTGACCGACACATGGCATCCACCATAACGGATTGCTGTTAAGCTATCGGGTCTGGTTTTCGATCCGATAACCCGTTAACTGCCCGGACCAATGGGAAATTTCCACGTGTAAAATTCCGATTACCCGGAGGAAACACGTGTCAGCTCGTCGGTTGATCAGATAGGCTCCTATGATATGTCGACACATGCGAAGGCCCGCCACTGGCCCATTTAGCTTACAAAGGTTGGCCCGTTTGACTTGGTCAAAAGTTAGTGGGCTGGCCCATGAAAAGCCTGTTAACGGTCTCTTCGCAAATAGCCCAGTTTACGGCCTGGTAACTCACCACCTGTTAGGGCCTACCCAATCGGCCAAACAATGTCACGTGGGCCATCGAATATAACACCAGCCCGTTTCACTTTCGGCCCATGTATGGCCCACGACATCTTTCGGCCCATATGAGGCCTTCGTATCTTTAGGCCCTTTAAAGGCCCACGGTGACTCTAGCCTAGAATGAACAGTAAATTTCTTTGTACCCGTTAACGGCCCATGACTCACATGGGCCGTTTCCAGCCTGTGTTAGGTTTCGGCCTACTGACGTCCCATACGTTCTTGGGCTCCTTTCCGGCCCTCGATTACTTCTGGCTCATTACTGGCCTGTTCCCCTAATGGGCCAAATTTGGCCCATGGCAAGAGTCGGCCAATTCCTGGCTTGTTAACATGTTGCGTCGTTTCTAGCCCGTCTTATATTATGGCCCATTAACGACCCGTTATGCCTGTGATAGAATTAAGCCTTTACTATCCTTCGTCCTGTTAACGGCCTGTTACCGTGCTGGGCCGATACCATACGCCCATTTACGGCCCATGTAGATCCATTTATCCGACGGCCCGTAGGAGGCCCATGGATCATATGGCCCGTAGCAGGGTCATGGTTACCATGGTCCATATGTGGCCCATGGTTGTTGTGGCCACTACCAAACCAGGGAAAGCGAAGACTGGGAAATAAATAAGCCTGAAACTATCGCTAGGCTATTAAGGCGATTGCACAGATTACATTCACTGGGCATCAAAGATCGCCACCAGTGCAAAAATAGGGAGCACCCTACACTATACAAAAATGGCTTGCTGTTTTCTTCAGCCGGTGGCTGCACGTTAAGAACAAATTTTGTATCGCAATAAAAAAAATTACAACTATAAAACAAAAGGAAGGTTGGCATAAAAGTTAACAGTCTGGAAGATAAATGCACCACCAGAAATTTAGAAGCTCAGTTCATTTGACCTAACTGTTACGTTTTCATGTTGTATTGTTCGATGGAGCACCATAACCTTCGCCTTCATTTCTCCTAGGCTCCCGGACAACATAGCAAATGTCTGATAGTCTGGTTTCAAAACCATGCATATCTTTACGACATCAAACAATGTCTGTCCTTGTTTCACAAAGGGTCTCTGTTAGGGAACGGACTTGTGTCTGGAGCGCAGATATAACATTGTTTTGAGCTTGCATATCTTGAGCATGAGGCAGTTTGGACGGGATTGCCTTAATAACCAACCCAGTATTACGCAGGAACGTGCTTTTGGCATTGTTAGTGGAAAGGTACTGACCCACTGTAGCAAGAGCTGACATTGCGGTTATAGTTGCCTCGCCACCTTCACAAGGTGGCGGTTCCACCATTTTTTCCATAGCTTGCTGAAAAGTTGATTTTTTTACATTAGTACTAGAATAGAAGATATTAAGAAGGCAAAAAAACCAAACAAAATAGCGTTGGTCTATACACAGAACTTATTCTGGTGAACCCATGTAAAATATTAGTTGTATTTTACTGCAAAGTACATAATAAAACCAGGTTCCAAACATATGACCATGTTCCATGGCTAATGTATTGTCTATTTCTTCACATTGTATTGACTGCTAAGGATAAAGAGATAAAGTTTATAATACAGTAAGCACAATATGACATCATTCATATCACAAAACAACTGAGAACAGACAAACAGGCAATTGTAACATTGTGTGGGCAAGTCCAACACGGAACTAGATTACAGGCACATCACTCCTCTCTTTTAAACCTTGTAAGGTGCAATGATACGCTAAGACAATTGTGTATAAAATTGAAAAGAGTAATAGACATTGGCTGCAAACCATGCAGTTCAAGGCACGAGTCAGAGTAAGTAGTAGTTAAAGGGCATGAGGATTAATGTCGGCGTCCTGGGAACGGGGGTCCCCAGACTTGCCTGCTTGCGACCCAAGGCGTGGCTCCACCAGCGGCCCTGTATGGCCCATCCTCATCAGCGAACACTCAAGACCCTCGCAAGGGGCCGAGCCTCGTGAGGGAGACAACGCAAGACCTCCTCGGGGGTAGCCTCCCCAGGCTGGCTCGCGAGGGGCGGAGAGATCAAGGCGAGGGGCACCTCGCGAGGTCCCTGTGACGCAAGCCATGGTGATAAAGGCCAGGCGGGCACCAGCACGCAGTATACTTGTTTCCTCTTTGGTGCTAAAGATGCAAGCGCGGGCAAGGAGTCCCGAGGCATTGGGCAAAGGTTTCCATATCGTTGCAACAAGACCAAGACCAGTAGGATGGCAGGACAGAGGTCACCGTGGAACCCAGGACGGCATCACCACCAGAACCTTTGGCAGGCGAAGACCACCTTTTGTTAGGATAACTTGTACTAGTTGTCTCCCTTCAAATTTGGCTGTTGTCTGATCACTTACCGCCTACATTTGGGAAGAGGACCAGGGCCTCTATTAATAGGACTAGCCACCATAGTAGGTGGCAACTGATCGGGAGAGAACTAATCGAGAGAGAACCGATCTAGAGAGAACTGATCTAGAGGGAGGACGGATCCTGGATCTGGGACCATTCAAATCATCCTCAACCACACAAGCTCACCGAATTCAAGGACACATCTCCTCAGGAGGTTGTTCTTCCCTTGTACTCGTTCATCCTCAGCCCAAGAGGTAGTCCACCACACCACACTGGAGTAGGGTATTACACCACATTGGTGGCCCGAACCAGTATAAACCCTGTGTCCTTTGTTCTGCGAGTTCGGCGTGCTGAGCTTTGAGATTGTGGTGAGAGCGTGAGCTAGGGGGAGGAGAGATCTTCGTGTGCACCCCAGAGTTCGAACCTCAAGGGTTTTGTCGGCACCTAAAATCCGACATTTGGCGTGCCAGGTAGGGGTGCGCTGAAGCTTTCCTTCCGTTGATCCACGTTCCACCATTCCACCGCATTCATGGCAGACGCGCGTCGAGCCCACGCCGAGCACCGGGCCGCCCTTGCCGCCCGTGTCACTCAGGTGGCCCCTATCAGCGGGCCTCCCCATCGTTCTCCCTCACCTATTGCCAATGCCGCTACCTGCACGGCAGCAAAGGAGCAGCAAGCATCATCACGGCACCCCTCCGTGCGGCGGGACGGCCGTACTGCCACCCCATCGCTGACTCCGGCCGGCTCATCTTCTCACGCTCGTCGCGCGCCCACAGACGCGTAGACCGCGCTGTTCATGGCATGCGAGCTCCTATGCTACCGCCCGGTCGACGACCTCTATGAGGACTGGCTGGACCGCATCGCCGAGATCGTCAGCGCCGCTGGGGGCTCTCCTGCACCATAACTCTCACTGCCTCCCCCGCCTCCGGCAGCGGGAGACGTAGCTCACGGGGCGCCTCCTCCGCTCCTGCATCAAGACGGCGCCCTCGCACTAAGTCATGCGGCTCATGTTGCGCCACCGCCTCCTCCGCATCAAGACAGTGTCCTCGCCCCAAGACGCGCGGTCCCGCGGCGTGATCCACCATGTCGTGTGCCCGCGCACGAAGAAGGAAGCTGCCAGGAGGTCCCTCGACCGCAAGAAAACACTCCAGCGCTCCCGGCACCCCCACGACAAGACCGCGTGCCGCCTGCAGCGGAGGTGTGCGGACATCAAGGGCAGGCTCTGCCTCTACAGAGGGCCCGGGTGGCCACAGCAGGCTGTCGCGCCTTCACTCCCGAGCTACACACTGTCGTTTGGCCAGGCAAGTTCAAGCTGGATCTTCCTCCATGCTACGATAGCACCCCCGACCCCCGCGGAGTTCCTGCAGCTCTACAAACTGAGCATCAGGGCGGCCAACAGCGATGAAAAAGTCATGGTGAACTGGTTTTCCATGGCTCTCAAGGTTGGCGCTCGCTCGTGGCTCCTGAACCTACCCGCGGGATCAATCTCCTCCTGGGGTGAGATGCATGACCGCTTCATCGCCAACTTCCAGGGCACTCGCGACCGCCCTCTGGCCGTGGGTGACCTGCACAGCATCAAGCAATAGCCGGAGGAGACCCCGTAGAAGTACATCCAGCACTTCAATAGTGTTCGCCTCAAGATCCCCAAGGTGACGGATGAGGCCATCATCTTAGCATTTTCCGATGATGTCCATGATGTCAAGATGAAGGAGGAGCTTGCCATCCACGAGGAGCTATGCACGACTCTGGAGCTGTTCAACCTGGCAACCAAGTGCACAAGAGCTGAGGAAGGGCGCCCCCCCCCCCTCCTCGAGCTCCCTGCTGCTGACCCAGAAGAGAATAAAGCCAAGGTCAAGGACGTGAAGCGCAAGGGAGTAGCTGTGCTCGCGGCGAAGCCGGACACGAAGCGCGGCCGGGACCACCCCGAGTCATCCAAGAGCAGCCATCCGTTCTGCGCCTTCCACAACATACACAGCCACAACACCAACGATTGTCAAGAGCTCAAGGCCATCCGAGATGGACGCTTCGGTTGACGCCCCCACTATAAGAAATATGTCAACTTGCGACTATCACTATTGGTCACTGAAAGGTCATTGTTTTTCATTTGCGACCTTTTGTGACCAAAAATAGATGGTCAAAAGCTGGCGGTCATAAACTGAAATTAACAATCTTGTCTATGAGAAGGCCGTGGAAGGCACTGACCAAAACAAAAGGTCGTTAGTTTAACGACCTTCTGTTTTGGTCGCTAGCTGTCTTCCGAGGCCACGTAGGATCCGACGTGGCAATCTGACATGGCAAAATTGCAATCAAATGAGAAGGTCGTTGGTTTAAATCAGCCCGGTCCAGTTTGGTGTTTTACATGGGCCAAGCCTCAATCAGCCCATTTATTGAATTTTTCCTTGTTAATTCTGGTCGGCTTCATGGGCCTAGCCCAAGAATTCAGCCTTTTTATATATCTGGTTGTGCCTTTCCTTTTTATTTTCTAGGACGTGGCTTTCTATAATTCATTTCTTTTTTGGGCTTCGGCCCTTTTACAATGCAATCTATTTTGGACCTCCACAACAGACATGGTTATTCCAGCTTGACATCTCAGCATGTTCCCATGAATTCAAACCATTTTATTTCTTTCATTTCTTTCAACACAAAAGGATTCTTTAGACAGCCATGAAAGTAGATAGTAGATACATTGGACAGAGACTGAATTAACATGAAAATGAAGCAACATTTCTATTTCTACCATTTCTATTTCTACCAGCAGCATTTCTATATCTACCAGCAGCAGTAGATGCTTGCAACGAGCTAAACTAACAACAACCATCCTTCATCAATTAGTGCTGCTGCTTGGTGTGCCGCATCACTAGTCGCCCTTCACATAGCAAGTTTCCAGAGCAATGTAGGGAGCCTTATCCTGCAATTAATTCAAACAGAGGAAATGTTAGTGCAGTGCCACTCTCATCCATTCAACTGACAGCATCTAACACTAGCTATCTCAAGGAGGGAGATAAGGGAATCGATAGGCCAATACCAGTTAATGATGGCGCCAACGATGATCTGGATGGGGTTGGCATTGGTGAGGAGGTGGATGATCTCCATGGTGTGCCTGATGATGCAGACTAGCATGATCTTCCCGTTGTTGCTGTCGTGCATCATGAGCGAGTTGGGTGAGGGGCTGAATGCTAGTACAAAACAATGAAAGACAACTAAAGCTGGATAGAAGAATGCATTCATCTTGCAAGTCAACAGTTATCACAGAAAACAGGATACCATAATATGAATGATGACACTTAGATTCTAATCAAACATAGACGAAGTTCACTACAGTAGTAATAGTACATCTTCACTTGAATATATCGAAGAAGTCCAATTGGTTCTCATAAGCAAGTGTTATCAGGTTAGCCTTAACATCGCAGCCTAACTTATACAACTTAATTGTGAGCAAAGAGTACATATTAGTAAAAGGTTAGGTAAGAACATAAAGAAAGATAAAGGTACCAGAGTGAGAAAACATTGGTGATACAAGTAGCATAAGCATAATACAACAACATATATTTGACATGTGGGTATATATGAGTGTGTGTAGTTCAGTTGGACATATAAAAGAAGTCCAGTCAGACCATAAGTAAGTATTCTTCACAGGTTAACCTCAATACAACGCCCCAACATTGTTAATTATCAGCAAACAACACATGTCAGCCATCTAGTTTTGTTCTACTGAACCAATTGGACAATAGCCATCTATTTTGTAACAACTACAGTTAACTTGGGACAAATCCAACCAAACCAATTGGTAAACAAAATTGCACTGAATTTTTGGGGCATCAAGCAAGCAATTTAGTTGGCAAACAATGAAATTTAGTCAAGCATATAAGAAAATTTGGAGCAGCAGAAATTAGGGACTAAGCCTAGAAATTGAAACAGGGAGATGTAGAGGGAGGCCTTGAAATAGAATTGTTGCTTCCACGTGGCTGGGCATCTTCCATGGAACAACATCACTCAGGGACTTCCACTTATCACCATCGGCCTTTCCATTCGACAAACACAAACCAGATTAGGACAACGAATTCACAAGGAAACTCAGCATTACACAGTATAAATAAATGAGTTCGGCACTGTCAGTTTTACACAGTATAAATAAATGAGTTCCCACCTCAGCATTACATCATACAACTGGTACACACAACATTCGTCTACACTTAACGCAACCAATTCATTAACTATGGTATTAAATAAGCTGCTTATTTTCCGGAGCACACATGAGCACCCTGTTTGCGTGATTAGCTCTCAGTGGTTAAATAGTACATGCTCGATTGCAGGGACCAAACATCCATTACATGCAAGGCAATGTAGATCATCAACAAGTATATAAGCATTTAGGCCAGTCGCTAATCTATTACAAAACAATACAAAAGTAGGAAGCCAAACATATAAGCAAACATGATTGGCAGCAATGCACCATCATACATGCGTCGACTGCCCCGCAGGCAACCCTACTACAATGACAGGGCTTCGGTACGGGAACATTGCTGGTAACTCATCAGAAAGTTCTGATTAAGTAAACCCCAGAAATAAAAGCTCGAGGATGGATGGGCAAAAGGTCATGGGCTTCAATAATCATGCTAGCCTTTTCAGATGGTATAAAGTAGGGAAAGGCAGAAACTGGTAAGTTTTGCTGGAGCAGAACTAACATTATTTTCTAGCCAGAGCCAAACAAGAAATGTGCAGAATATACTAGTGGCAATCTTATCACCATTAATAGTACAATAAACTCAGATCTTATAGATCAAATTGAACACTATATATGCAGAATATTTACAGCTAAGATTTATCTTTGGACTGTATTTGGACACTAAATATCCAGAATATTTTAGATTACCAACAATAAAAGTTCATGATTGTCAAACAGGGATATACAGTTTCTGGCAATCAGTTAAAACAAGGGAAGAATCTATATATCACATTCAGGGAACTAAGTTGATATTATCAGCATCCAAAATCCTTTGAAAAGCCTACATGTGAAAGTAGAAGAAGCACAGCGGCCTGATGTGCCTAGGGGCCAGGGAGGGACGATGAGAGAGCACAACGACATCCATGGCGTCAGAGCCAAACATGCCTCCATGGCCACAGTCAAATCCCTCTTCTATCGCTTTTGACAAGAACTTGTGATCCCTGTAATGTATCATTGTTAAATAAAGCAAAACATAAGCATATGGAAGAAAGCCTTTTGAGAAGCTCTCCAATTACATAGAATAACAAATGTAGCAAAGGGCCCTGTGATGGTCGGAAATGCCTTGCCTTGTAGTGTGGTGAGTAAGAACTAGAGAGAGGAAATGGTAGTTAGTACCTTCCAGATGCCCACGAAACGCAGAAGCAACTGCGATAGTTCCATCCGTGGTCTCCACAACTGCAAAAGAACAAAGAAGATGGTTACCGAGGCACCCAAGTTACTTCATAATCTACACAGGATTTACCAAAAATGTAGCACCTATGTAGAAGAAACTATGAAATGTGTAGAAGAGTCACCACATGAACAAACAAACAAGACCCCCATGAACTTGGAAGGTTGTGAACACTAGTAGTACGCACGACAGACCTTGGAAGACTGACTGCATGTAACCTGTGAAGAATACAAATAACACAGGGGCATCATACCAATCCTACACATTTCACTATTATGCCGGTAGGAATAGGATAGAAACAAGAACTACAACATCCCGAATCATGATTGGATGTGACAGAGATGCAAAAAATATACAGAGTAGTTGATTCCTAAGCATGATAACATATGATATAAACATGTCAAGGCACACTGTCAGTTACTATGACTAACATTTTTCTCTATAGACGCTACAAACAAGTCACATGTACGTCACACATTAGCACATGAAGGTACCAACCGAACGAATATTTTGCTTCTAGAAACATTGTTCATCACAAGCTATAGAATGTAGTATAGAACTCTGTTCATCACAAACCGCAGAAAATGGTCTTTTAACTCTATTCAGCAAAAACTAGAGAGTATACTCTACATCTTTGTTCAAGTAAAACTACAGAGTAGAGAGTACTACAATCTACACCAATACCGACACTGTCGGCTATTCCTTGCTCTGAAACTCTGTCACTTCTATGCTAGTACTATAAACTAGTACTCCACAACATCCTGAATCCTTGGCAATACAATCTGCGAGAAGATGTTCCATAGCAAAAGGATCATTCGCGGCCAGGATCATTTGTCAGTGCGAAACAAGAATTCAGTGTGCAAGACATGTAATTAGGCAATGGAGACAGCAAAGGAAACTCACGAAAACATTTCGGCCTCCTGTTGCTGCGCGCGACCTCAAGCACCTCCGTCGCGGATCCGGTAGCATCACCGCCATGAGCTCCTCTCCCGGCGGCTGAAAGAAGAGGAGTGAACCAAGTGGCGGCCGAGCATGTGGGCTCCTCGCCCAGCGTGGCCCTTGCGCAGATCCGTCGCGCCCAGGCGAAGCTGGGCTTCCGGACCACGACCATTGACGAGCATCCACCGCCGACGACGGGGCGGAGGTGGCGCGTCGTGGATCTTCCTCCACAAGCATGCACCAGCCAAGGGAAGAGAGAGAGAAGGTTGGTGGGGGCGGCGCCGGTGGGGGAGATGGGCATTGAGGTCGTCGGTGGGGAAGCGCAGCGCCGAGGTAGACGAGGGCGGTGACCACGGGATGCGATGGAATCCGGGAGAGGAGGTGCTGTGCTCATTCGTTTCAGATGTGCTGCATCGGTGGGGAAGATGTTGCATCCGGGGGAGAAGGTGGGGTGGTGGCAAAGCAGGCAGTCGGTGGGGAAAGATGGTGGGCGGCGGCGCATCATCGGGAGCTAGGGTTGGGTGCGAGAGCAGATTGGCCGCGTGGGGAGAGGAAGAGAGAGGAGTTCGAGTGGTTCGATGGGAAATTAAGGAGGTAGGGTGTGGATGTAAAATTAGCACGAGGATAGAGCTAGGGTTGGTGTGGAAGGATCGAGGACTGCCGTTGGATCAACGAGCATCCAACGGTGTTTGATGCATGATCCGCGTGACACGTCTATGGACCAATCATAATGCATTATGACATTATGACCATCTAAATTGGTCGTAGTTGACTAAAAATAACGTGTTAAAATCATGTCAGCTATTTTATAACCTGAGAAATTCAAAAAAAAAGAATATATTTGCATAAGTTTGCATCTTGAAATAGTTTGGTCAAATGAGATTATATTTTGCACAAGTTTGCATCTTGGTATAAAAAGAATGTTGCCTAAAAAAGTTTTCATTTTCTTTGAACGAAAAAATCATTTTCGATTTTTTGAGTGCTCAAAATGACTTTTTTGTGAAGGACCTATCATGTATTTGTTGCAAAATTAGACCAAATCAATTTTATGAAATATTAGGCTATATTTAATGTAAAATTGACCAAATGATTGGGTTTCGAAAGTTTCGATCCACATCTCGTGAAAAAGACAAATTTTTGCCGACTCAGCTGAAAGCGGGTCAAATTTGAACTGCAGTTACCTCATAGTTTGTTCTTTATTTTTTCCAAAAGTCATGTTTAGGTTCAAATGTATCTATTTAATTAGAGATACATCAAAAAATTTCCAATATTCAACCACTAGCTAGGAACGGTCATGCCCGCTGTTTTGAACGCATTTTGAAACGGGCATAAAGAATTCAAAAAAATTCAAAAATTTGGAAAACCTTCGCATTGTGTCATTATATGTGACCAAGTTACTAGGAAAAATAATAAACTTGTAATACGGCAGTTATTTTAAAAAAGTGTTCTCGGAAATGAGCTATCATGTGTGAAGATTCATGGCTTTCAAGCCAAATGATCAATCTTATGGCCACATTCATGGCATAGTTTGTTCAAATGATCTCATATTGTGCACAAGGGTGCATCTTAGGATGGCAAACAATGTTGCCTAAGGAAGTTTTCATTTTCTTTGGACGACAAATTCATTTTCTATTTTTCGAGGGCCCTAATTGAGTTTTTTTGTGAAGGACCTACCATATATTTGTTGCAAAATTATAACAAATCAATTTTCTAAAATACTAGGCCATATATAATGCACAATTGACAAAATGGTTGGGTGTCAAAAGTTTCGATTCACCTCTCGTGAAAAAGACAAATTTCTGCTGATTTAGTAAAAAGCGGGTAAAATTTGAACTGCAGCTGCCTCATAGTTTTCTCTTTATTTTTTCCAAAAATCATTTATGGGTACATAAGTATCTATTTAATCAGAGAAACATGGTTTGGTGGCGATATATTGAGGTTTGGATGGTGGCCGAGGGCCGCAACTCCAGAGCGTGTAAACTCGCATGCCCGCTGCATGGTCATCGCATGACCGTGGTGTTGCCACGCGTTCCGGGCGGCCTAGGCATGTCTAGTGGGTTGGGCACTCCACTGATAGGTGTCAGGAAGAAGAAGGCAATACAATAATTTTTCCAACATTCAACCACTACCTAGGAACGGTCAAGCCCAACGTTTTGACCGCATTTTAAAAGTGGCATCAAAAATTCAAAAAAATCAAAAAATTAGGACACCTTCGCATTGTTTCATTATATGTGACCATGTTACCAGGAAAAATAATAAACTTGCAATACGATGATTATTTTAAAAAGGTGTTCTTAGAAACGAGCTATCATGTGTGGAGATCAATGGCTTTCAAGCCAAATGATCAATCTTATGGCCACATTCATGGCACAGTTTGTTCAAATGATCTCATGTTGTGCACAAGGGTGCATCTTGGGATGGCAAACAATGTTGCCTAAGGAATTTTTCATTTTCTTTGGATGAAAATTTCATTTTCTATTTTTCGAGTGCCCAAAATGAGTTTTTTTGTGAAGGACTTACCATATTTTTGTTGCATTATTGTACAAAATCATATTTATAAATTAGTAGGCCATATTTAATGCACAATTGACCAAATGGTTGGGTGTCAAAAGATTTGATCCACCTCCCGTCAAAAAGACAAATTTTCGCCGTTTTAGCTTGAAGCAGGTCAAATTTGAACTGCCGCTGCCTCATAGTTTGCTATTTATTTTTTTCCAAAAATCATTTCTAGGTACAAAAGTATCTATTTAATCTGAGAAACACCAAAAAATTCTAAGATTCAACCACTAGCTAGGAACGGTCATTTCCACCGTTTTGACCACATTTTGAAATGGGCATAAAAATTAAAAAAAAATCAAAAAATTGGAAAACCTTTGCATTGTGCCATAATATGTGACCAAGTTACCAGGAAAAATAATAAATTTGTAATCCGACAATTCTCTTAAAAAAATTTCTCAGAAATGAGCTATCATATGTGAAGATTTATGGCTTCCAAGCCAAATGATCAATCTTATGGCCACATTCATGGCATAGTTAGTTCAGATGATCTCATATTGTGCATAAGGGTGCATATTGGATTGGCAAACAATGTTTCCTAAGGGATTTTTCATTTTCTTTGGACGAAAAATCAAATTTCCATTTTTCGAGTGCCAAAATGATTTTTTTGTGTGAAGGACCTACCATATATTTGTTGCAAAATGGGACCAGGTAATTTTTATAATATATTAGGCCATATTTAATGTAAAATTGGCAAAATGGTTGGTCGTCAAAAGTATCTATACACCTCTGATGAAAAAGACAAATTTCTGCCGATTCAGTAGGAAGTGGGTCAAATTTGAACTTTAGCTGCCTCATAGTTTGCTATTTATTCTTTCCAAAAATCATTTATAGGTACATAAGTATCTATTTAATCAGAAATACATGGTTTGGTGGAGATACGTTGAGGTTTGGATGGTGGCCGAGGGTCGCAACTCCAGAGTGCGTAAACTCGCATGCCCGCTGCATGGTCACCGCATGGTGTTTCCATGTGTTTCGGGCGGCCTAGGCATCTCTAGTGGGTTGGGCACTCCCCTGATAGGTGTCAAGAAGAAGAAGGCAACAGAAGAATCTCACGAGGAGATTGAATTGAGCTCAAACGTGAATTAGCACCCAAGTGTTTGATTAGTGGTACGGGAAATGCACATGGACAATGGGCGTGAGTTTTGGCTTAGGATGATCATCTACTAAGTGTTGGGGAACGTCGTAATTTCAAAAAAAATCCTACGCACACACAAGATCATGGTGATGCATAGCAACAAGAGGGGAGAGTGTCGTCCACATACCCTCGTAGACCGTAAGCGGAAGCGTTATGAGAACGCGGTTGATGTAGTCATACGTCTTCACGACCCGACCGATCCAAGTACCGAACATACGACACTTCGGAGTTCAGCACACGTTCAGCTCGGTGACGTCCTACGAACTCCAATCCAGCAGAGCTTCGAGGGAGAGTTCCGTCAGCACGACGGCGTGATGACGGTGATGATGATGCTACCGACGCAGGGCTTCGCCTAAGCACCGCTGTCGGTGTCAAAACCGGCGGATCTCGGGTAGGGGGTCCCGCACTATGCGTCTAGGCTGGATGGTAACAGGAGGCAAGGAACGCGATGTTTTACCCAGGTTCAGGCCCTTTTGATGGAGGTAAAACCCTACGTCCTGCTTGATTAATATTGATGATATGGGTAGTACAAGAGTAGATCTACCATGAGATCAAGGAGGCTAAACCCTAAAAGCTAGCCTATGGTATGATTGTTGTTGTGTATGTTGTATCGACTAGCCTGGCCTCAGTTTATATAATGCACCAGAGGCCTAGGATAACAAGAGTCCTAGCCGAATACGCCGGTCGGGTGGAGTCCTTGTCTTGATCGCCAAGTCTTGTGGAATCTTAGTACCCCCTAGTCCAGGACACCGTCAACCGCTATGATATGACCCATGTGGATTATGGTTGAGGGGGGCACCGCACACGGCTAAAAGATCAACTGATCAACTTGTGTGTCCATGGGGTGCCCCCCTCCCCTGTATATAACGGAGTGGAGGAGGGGGTGGGACGGACCTCTACTATGGCGCGCCCTGGGCAGTCCTACTCCCACCGGGAGTAGGATTCTCCCCCTTCCATGTAGTAGGAGTAGGAGAGAAGGAAAGGGAGAAGAGAAGAGAAGGAAGGAGGGGGCACCACCCCTCCCCCTAGTCCAATTCGTACTAAGCCTTGGGGGTGTGCAGCCTCCCCTCTCTCTTTCCCCTAAAGACCAATAAGGCCCATATACTCCCCGGCGAATTCCTGTAACTCTATGGTACTCCAAAAAATACCTGAATCACTCGGAACCTTTTCGATATCTGAATATAGTCGTCCAATATATCGATCTTTACGCCTCGACCATTTCGAGACTCCTCGTCATGTCCCCTATCTCATCCGGGACTCCGAACTACCTTCGGTACATCAAAACACATAAACTCATGAAGGAAATATGCCCTAGAGGCAATAATAAAGTTATTATTTATTTCCTTATAATCATGATAAATGTTTATTATTCATGCTAGAATTGTATTAACCGGAAACATAATACATGTGTGAATACATAGACAAACAAAGTGTCACTAGTATGCCTCTACTTGACTAGCTCGTTAATCAAAGATGGTTATGTTTCCTAACCATGAACAATGAGTTGTTATTTGATTAACGGGATCACATCATTGAGAGAATGATCTGATTGACATTCCATTAGCTTAGCACCAGATCGTTTAGTATGTTGCTATTGCTTTCTTCATGACTTATACATGTTCCTATAACTATGAGATTATGCAACTCCCGTTTACCGGAGGAACACTTTGGGTACTACTAAACGTCACAACGTAACTGGGTGATTATAAAGGAGTACTACAGGTGTCTCCAAAGGTACATGTTGGGTTGGCGTATTTCGAGATTAGGTTTTGTCACTCCAATTGTCGGAGAGGTATCTCTGGGCCCTCTCGGTAATGCACATCACTTAAGCCTTGCAAGCATTGCAACTAAATGAGTTAGTTGCGGGATGATGTATTACAGAACGAGTAAAGAGACTTGCCGGCAATGAGATTGACCTAGGTATTGGAATACCGACGATCGAATCTCGGGCAAGTAACATACCGATGACAAAGGGAACGACGTATGTTGTTATGCAGTCTGACCGATAAAGATCTTCATAGAATATGTAGGAGCCAATATGGGCATCCAGGTCCCGCTATTGGTTATTGACTGGAGACATGTCTCTGTCATGTCTACATTGTTCTCGAACCCGTAGGGTCCGCACGCTTAAGGTTACGATGACAGTTATATTATGAGTTTATGCATTTTGATGTACCGAAGGTTGTTCGGAGTCCCAGATGTGATCACGGACATGACTAGGAGTCTCGAAATGGTCGAGACATAAAGATTGATATATTGGAAGCCTATGTTTGGATATCGGAAGTGTTCCGGGTGAAATCGGGATTTTACCGGAGTACTGGGAGGTTACCGGAACCCCCCGGGAGCTAAATGGGCCATGATGGGCCTTAGTGGAAAAGAGAAGAGGCAGCCCTACATGGGCCGCGCGCCCCTCCCCTCCCTTGGTCCGAATAGGACAAGGAGAGGGGGCCGGCCCCTCTCTCTCTTTTCCCTCCTCCGCGAATCCTATTCCAACTAGGATTGGGGGGGGGGGGGAATCCTACTCCCAGAGGGAGTAGGACTCTCCTGGCACGCCCTCCTTGGCCGGCCAGCCTCCCCCCTCTAGTCCTTTATATACGGAGGCAGGAGCACCCCAGAGACACACAAGTTGATCCACGTGATCTATTCCTTAGCCGTGTGCGGCGCCCCCAGCCACCATAGTCCTCGATAATATTGTAGCGGTGCTTAGGCGAAGCCCTGCAGCAGTAGTACGTCAAGATCGTCACCACGCCGTCGTGCTGATGGAACTCTTCCCCGACACTTTGCTGGATCGGAGTCCAGGGATTGTCATCGAGCTGAACGTGTGCTAGAACTCGGAGGTGCCGTAGTTTCGGTGCTTGATCGGTCGGATCGTGAAGACCTATGACTACATCAACCAAACACTTCCATTGTCGATCTACTAGGTATGTAGATCATACTCTCCCTCTCGTTGCTATGCATCACCATGATCTTGCGTGTGCGTAGGAAATTTTTTGAAATTACTACGAAACCCAACAGTGGCATCCGAGCCTAGGTTTTATATGTTGATGTTATATGCACGAGTAGAACACAAGTGAGTTGTGGGCGATATAAGTCATACTGCCTACCAGCATGTCATACTTTGGTTCGGCGGTATTGTTGGATGAAGCGTCCCAAACCGACATTACGCGTACGCTTACGCGAGACCGGTTCTCCCGACGTGCTTTGCACAGAGGTGGCTTGTGGGTGATAGTTTCTCCAACTTTAGTTGAACCAAGTGTGGCTACGCCCGGTCCTTGCGAAGGTTAAAACGGAGTCAAATTGACAAACTATCATTGTGGTTTTGATGCGTAGGTGAGATTGGTTCTTACTTAAGCCCGTAGCAGCCACGTAAAACTTGCAACAACAAAGTAGAGGACGTCTAACTTGTTTTTGCAGGGCATGTTGTGATGTGATATGGTCAAGACATGATGCTGAATTTTATTGTATGAGATGATCATGTTTTGTAACCTCGGCAACCGGCAGGAGCCATATGGTTGTCACTTTATTGTATGCAATGCAATCGCGATGTAATGCTTTACTTTATCACTAAACGGTAGCGATAGTCATGGAAGCACAAGCTTGGCGAGGCGACAACGATGCTACGATGGAGATCAAGGTGGCGCGCCGGTGACGATGGTGATCACGACGGTGCTTCAGAGATGGAGATCACAAGCACAAGATGATGATGGCCATATCATATCACTTATATTGATTGCATGTGATGTTTATCCTTTATGCATCTTATCTTGCTTTGATTGACGGTAGCATTATAAGATGATCTCTCACTAAATTATCAAGAAGTGTTCTCCCTGAGTATGCACCGTTGTGAAAGTTCTTCGTGCTGAGACACCACGTGATGATCGGGTGTGATAGGTTCTACGTTCAAATACAACGGGTGCAAAACAGTTGCACACGCGGAATACTCAGGTTATACTTGACGAGCCAAGCATATACAGATATGGCCTCGGAACACGGAGACCGAAAGGTCGAGCGTGAATCATATAGTAGATATGATCAACATAATGATGTTCACCAATGAAATTACTCCATCTCACGTGATGATCGGACATGGTTTAGTTGATTTGGATCACGTAATCACTTAGAGGATTAGAGGGATGTCTATTTAAGTGGGAGTTCTTTAAGTAAATTAACTGAACTTAAATTTATCATGAAACTTAGTACCTGATTAGTATCTTGCTTGTTTATGTTTGATTGTAGATAGATGGCTCGTGCTGTTGTTCCGTTGAATTTTAATGCGTTCCTTGAGAAAAGAAAGTTGAAAGATGATGGTAGCAATTACACGGACTGGGTCCGTAACTTGAGGATTATCCTCATTGCTGCACAGAAGAATTATGTCCTGGAAGCACCGCTGGGTGCCAGGCCTGCTGCAGGAGCAACGCCGGATGTTATGAACATCTGGCAGAGCAAAGCTGATGACTACTCGATAGTTCAGTGTGCCATGCTTTACGGCTTAGAATCGGGACTTCAACGATGTTTTGAACGTCATGGAGCATATGCGATGTTCCAGGAGTTGAAGTTAATATTTCAAGCAAATGCCCGGATTGAGAGATATGAAGTCTCCAATAAGTTCTATAGATACAAGATGGAAGAGAACAGTTCTGTTAGTGAGCATATACTCAAAATGTCTGGGTATAATAATCACTTGATTTAATTGGGAGTTAATCTTCCAGATGATTGCGTCATTGACAGAATTCTCCAATCACTGCCACCAAGCTACAAGAGCTTCGTGATGAACTATAATATGCAAGAGATGAATAAGACTATTCCCGAGCTCTTCGCGATGCTGAAAGTTGCGGAGGTAGAAATCAAGAAGGAGCATCAAGTGTTGATGGTCAACAAGACCACTAGTTTCAAGAAAAAGTGCAAAGGGAAGAAGAAGGGGAACTTCAAAAAGAACGGCAAGCAAGTTGCTACTCAAGAGAAGAAACCCAAACCTGGACCTAAGCCTGAAACTGAGTGCTTCTATTGCAAGCAGACTAGTCACTGGAAGCGGAACTGCCCCAAGTATTTGGCGGATAAGAAGGATGGCAAGGTGAACAAAGGTATATGTGATATACATGTTATTGATGTGTACCTTACTAATGCTCGCAGTAGCACCTGGGTATTTGATACTGGTTCTGTTGCTAATATTTGCAACTCGAAACAGGGACTACGGATCAAGCGAAGGTTGGTTAAGGACGAGGTGACGATGCGCGTGGGAAACGGTTCCAAAGTCGATGTGATCACAGTCGGCACGCTACCTCTACATCTACCTTCGGGATTAGTATTAGACCTAAATAATTGTTATTTGGTGCCAGCGTTAAGCATGAACATTATATCTGGATCTTGTTTGATGTGAGACGGTTATTCATTTAAATCAGAGAATAATGGTTGTTCTATTTATATGAGTAATATCTTTTATGGTCATGCACCCTTGAAGAGTGGTCTATTCTTGTTGAATCTCGATAGTAGTAACACACATATTCATAATGTTGAAGCCAAAAGATGCAGAGTTGATAATGAGAGTGCAACTTATTTGTGGCACTGCCGTTTAGGTCATATCGATGTAAAGCGCATGAAGAAACTCCATACTGATGGAGTTTTGGAATCACTTGATTATGAATCACTTGGTACTTGCGAACCGTGCCTCATGGGCAAGATGACTAAAACGCCGTTCTCCGGTACTATGGAGAGAGCAACAGATTTGTTGGAAATCATACATATAGATGTATGTGGTCCGATGAATATTGAGGCTCGTGGCGGATATCGTTATTTTCTCACCTTCACAGATGATTTAAGCAGATATGGGTATATCTACTTAATGAAACATAAGTCTGAAACATTTGAAAAATTCAAAGAATTTCAGAGTGAAGTTGAAAATCATCGTAACAAGAAAATAAAGTTTCTACGATCTGATCATGGAGGAGAGTATTTGAATTACGAGTTTGGTGTACATTTGAAAAATCATGGAATAGTTTCACAACTCACGCCACCCGGAACACCTCAGCGTAATGGTGTGTCCGAACATCGTAATCGTACTTTACTGGATATGGTGCGATCTATGATGTCTCTTACTGATTTACCGCTATTGTTTTGGGGATACACTCTAGAGACGGCCACATTCACGTTAAATAGGGCACCGTCAAAATCCGTTGAGATGACGCCTTATGAACTGTGGTTTGGCAAGAAACCAAAGTTGTCGTTTCTGAAAGTTTGGGGCTGCGATGCTTATGTGAAAAAGCTTCAACCTGATAAGCTCGAACCCAAATCGGAGAAATGTGTCTTCATAAGATATCCAAAGGAAACTATTGGATACACCTTCTATCACAGATCCGAAGGCAAGACTTTTGTTGCTAAATTCGGAAACGTTCTGGAGAAGGAGTTTCTCTCGAAAGAAGTGAGTGGGAGGAAAGTAGAACTTGACGAGGTAACTGTACCTACTCCCTTATTGGAAAGTAGTACATCACAGAAAACTGTTTCTGCGACACCTACACCAGTTAGCGAGGAAGCTAATGATGATGATCATGAAACTTGAGAACAAGATACTACTGAACCTCGTAGATCAATCAGAGTAAGATCCGCGCCAGAGTGGTACGGTAATCCTGTTCTGGAAGTCATGCTACTAGATCATGATGAACCTACGAACTATGAAGAAGCGATGGTGAGCCCAGATTCCGCAAAGTGGCTTGAAGCCATGAAATCTGAGATGGGATCCATGTATGAGAACAAAGTGTGGACTTTTGTTGACTTGCCCGATGATCAGCAAGCTATTGAGAATAAATGGATCTTCAAGAAGAAGACTGACGCTGACGGTAACATTACTGTCTACAAAGCTCGACTTGTCGCAAAAGGTTTTCGGCAAGTTCAAGGGATTGACTACGATGAGACCTTCTCACCCGTAGCGATGCTTAAGTCTGTCCGAATCATGTTAGCAATTACCGCATTTTATGATTATGAAATTTGGCAGATGTATGACAAAACTGCATTCCTGAATGGATTTCTGGAAGAAGAGTTGTATATGATGCAACCAGAAGGTTTTGTCAATCCAAAGGGAGCTAACAAAGTGTGCAAGCTCCAGCGATCCATTTATGGACTGGTGCAAGCCTCTCGGAGTTGGAATAAACGTTTTGATAGTGTGATCAAAGCATTTGGTTTTATACAGACTTTTGGAGAAGCCTGTATTTACAAGAAAGTGAGTGGGAGCTGTATAGCATTTCTGATATTATATGTAGATGACATATTACTAATTGGAAATGATATAGAATTTCTAGATAGCATAAAGGGATACTTGAATAAGAGTTTTTTAATGAAAGACCTCGGTGAAGCTGCTTACATATTAGGCATTAAGATCTATAGAGATAGATCAAAACGCTTAATTGGACTTTCACAAACCACATACCTTGACAAAATTTTGAAGAAGTTCAAAATGCATCAAGCAAAGAAAGGGTTCTTGCCTGTGTTACAAGGTGTGAAGTTGAGTAAGACTCAATGCCCGACCACTGCAGAAGATAGAGAGAATATGAAAGATGTTCCCTATGCATCAGCCATAGGATCTATCATGTATGCAATGCTATGTACCAGACCTGATGTGTGCCTTGCTATAAGTCTATCAGGGAGGTACCAAAGTAATCCAGGAGTGGATCACTGGACAGCGGTCAAGAACATCCTGAAATACCTGAAAAGGACTAAGGATATGTTTCTCATATATGGAGGTGACAAAGAGCTCATCGTGAAAGGTTACGTTGATGCAAGCTTTGACACTGATCCGGATGATTCTAAATCGCAAACCGGATACGTGTTTACATTAAACGGTGGAGCTGTCAGTTGGTGCAGTTCTAAACAAAGCATTGTAGCGGGATCTACATGTGAAGCAGAGTACATAGCTGCTTCGGAAGCAGCAAATGAAGGAGTCTGGATGAAGGAGTTCATATCCGATCTAGGTGTCATACCTAGTGCATCGGGTCCAATGAAAATCTTTTGTGACAATACTGGTGCAATTGCCTTGGCAAAGGAATCCAGATTTCACAAGAGAACCAAGCACATCAAGAGACGCTTCAATTCCATCCGGGATCTAGTCCAGGTGGGAGACATAGAGATTTGCAAGATACATACGAATCTGAATGTTGCAGACCCATTGACTAAGCCTCTTCCACGAGCAAAACATGATCAGCACCAAGGCTCCATGGGTGTTAGAATCATTACTGTGTAATCTAGATTATTGACTCTAGTGCAAGTGGGAGACTGAAGGAAATATGCCCTAGAGGCAATAATAAAGTTATTATTTATTTCCTTATAATCATGATAAATGTTTATTATTCATGCTAGAATTGTATTAATCGGAAACATAATACATGTGTGAATACATAGACAAACAAAGTGTCACTAGTATGCCTCTACTTGACTAGCTCATTATTCAAAGATGGTTATGTTTCCTAACCATGAACAATGAGTTTTTATTTGATTAACGGGATCACATCATTGAGAGAATGATCTGATTGACATGACCCATTCCATTAGCTTAGCACCTGATCGTTTAGTATGTTGCTATTGCTTTCTTCATGACTTATACATGTTCCTATAACTATGAGATTATGCAACTCCCGTTTATCGAAGGAACACTTTGGGTACTACCAAACGTCACAACGTAACTGGGTGATTATAAAGGAGTACTACAGGTGTCTCCAAAGGTACATGTTGGGTTGGCGTATTTCGAGATTAGGTTTTGTCACTCCGATTGTCGGAGAGGTATCTCTAGGCCCTCTCGGTAATGTACATCACTTAAGCCTTGCATGCATTGCAACTAAGTGAGTTAGTTGCGGGATGATGTATTACAGAACGAGTAAAGAGACTTGCCGGCAACGAGATTGAACTAGGTATTGGAATACCGACGATCGAATCTCGGGCAAGTAACATACCGATGACAAAGGGAACGACGTATGTTGTTATGCGGTCTGACCGATAAAGATCTTCGTAGAATATGTAGGAGCCAATATGGGCATCCAGGTCCCGCTATTTGTTATTGACTGGAGACATGTCTCGGTCATGTCTACATTGTTCTCGAACCCGTAGGGTCCGCACGCTTAAGGTTACGATGACAGTTATATTATGAGTTTATGCATTTTGATGTACTGAAGGTTGTTCGGAGTCCTGGATGTGATCACGAACATGACGAGGAGTCTCGAAATGGTCGAGACATAAAGATTGGTATATTGGAAGCCTATGTTTGGATATCGGAAGTGTTCCGGGTGAAATCGGGATTTTACCGGAGTACCGGGAGGTTACCGAAACCCCCCGGGAGCTAAATGGGCCATGATGGGCCTTAGTGGAAAAGAGAAGAGGCAGCCCTACATGGGCCGCGCGCCCCTCCCCTCCCTTGGTCCGAATAGGACAAGGAGAGGGGGCCGGCCCCTCTCTCTCTTTTCCCCCTTCCGCGAATCCTATTCCAACTAGGATTGGGGGGGGGGGGAATCCTACTCCCAGAGGGAGTAAGACTCTCCTAGCGCGCCCTCCTTGGCCGGCCAGCCTCCCCCCTCTAGTCCTTTATATACGGAGGCAGGAGCACCCCAGAGACACACAAGTTGATCCACGTGATCTATTCCTTAGCCGTGTGCGGCGCCCCCAGCCACCATAGTCCTCGATAATATTGTAGCGGTGCTTAGGCGAAGCCCTGCAGCAATAGTACGTCAATATCATCACCACGCCGTCGTGCTGACGGAACTCTTCCCCGACACTTTGCTGGATCAGAGTCCGGGGATCGTCATCGAGCTGAACGTGTGCTAGAACTCGGAGGTGCCGTAGTTTCGGTGCTTGATCGGTCGGATCGTGAAGACGTACGACTACATCAACCAAACACTTCCGTTGTCGATCTACTAGGTATGTAGATCATACTCTCCCTCTCGTTGCTATGCATCACCATGATCTTGCGTGTGCGTAGGAATTTTTTTGAAATTACTACGAAACCCAACAACTCATAATACCGATCGTCACCGAACGTTAAGCTTGCGGACCCTGTGGGTTCGAGAACTATGTAGACATGACCAAGACTCATCTCCGATCAATAACCAATAGCGGAACCTGGATGCTCATATTGGTTCTTATATATATTCTATGAAGATCTTTATCGGTGAAACCGCATAACAACATACGTTGTTCCCTTTATCATCGGTATGTTACTTGCTCGATGTTCGATCGTCAGTATCTCAATACCTATTTCAATCTTGCTACCGGCAAGTCTCTTTACTCGTTCTGTAATGCTACATCCCATAACTAACTCATTAGTTACATTGCTTGCAAGGCTTATAGTGATGTGCATTACCGAGAGGGCCCAGAGATACCTCTCCGACAATCGGAGTGACAAATCCTAATCTTGATCCATGCCAACTGAACAAACACCATTGGAGACACCTGTAGAGCACCTTTATAATCACCCAGTTATGTTGTGAAGTTTGGTAGCTCAAAAAGTGTTCCTCCGGTATCCGGGAGTTGCATAATCTCATAGTCATAGGAACATGTATAAGTTATGAAGAAAGCAATTGCAACAAACTAAACGATCATCGTGCTAAGGTAACGGATGGGTCAAGTCAATGACATCATTCTCTAATGATGTGATCCCGTTCAACAAATTACAACTCTTGTCCATGGCTATGAAACTTAACCATGTTTGATTAACGAGCTAGTCAAGTAGAGGCATACTAGTGACACTCTATTCGTATATGTATTCACACATGTACTAAGTTTCCAGTTAATAGAATTCTAGCATGAATAATATGTTGGGGAACGTAGCAGAAATTCAAAAATTTTCCTACGTAACACCAAGATCTATCTATGGAGAGACCAGCAACGAGTAGAAAGGAGAGTGCATCTACATACCCTTGTAGATTGCTAAGCGGAAGCGTTCAAGTGAACGGAGTTGATGGAGTCGTACTCGTCGTGATTCAGATCACCGATGATCTAGTGCCGAACGGACAGCACCTCCGCGTTCAACACACGTACAGCTCGACGATGTCTCCCACGCCTTGATCCAGCAAGGAGAGAGGGAGAAGTTGAGGAAGACTCCATCCAGCAGCAGCACAACGGCGTGGTGGTGATGGAGGAGCGTGGCAATCCTGCAGGGCTTCGCCAAGCACCTACGGGAGAGGAGGAGGTGTCACGGGAGGGAGGGAGGCGCCAAGGGCTCAGGTATGGATGCCCTCCCTCCCCTCCACTATATATAGGGGCAGGGGAGAGGGGGGAGGCGCAGCCTTGCCCCTTCCTCCAAGGAAGGGGTGCGGCTAAGAGGGGGGAGGAGTCCATCCTCCCCAAGGCACCTCGGAGGTGCCTTCCCCCTTTAGGACTCTCCCCTTTTTCCTATATCTTGGCGCATGGGCCTCTAGGGGCTGGTGCCCTTGGCCCATGTAGGCCAAGGCGCACCCCCTACAGCCCATGTGGCCCCCGGGGCAGGTGGCCCCACCCGGTGGGCCCCCGGGACCCTTCCGGTGGTCCCAGTACAATACCGATGACCCCGAAACTTGTCCCGATGGCCGAAACAGGACTTCCTATATATAAATCTTTACCTCCGGACCATTCCGGAACTCCTCGTGACGTCCGGGATCTCATCCGGGACTCCGAACAACATTCGGTAACCACATACAAACTTCCTTTATAACCCTAGCGTCATCGAACCTTAGGTGTGTAGACCCTACGGGTTCGGGAGACATGCAGACATGACCGAGACGTTCTCCGGTCAATAACCAACAGCGGGATCTGGATACCCATGTTGGCTCCCACATGTTCCACGATGATCTCATCGGATGAACCACGATGTCAAGGACTCAATCAATCCCGTATACAATTCCCTTTGTCTAGCGGTATGGTACTTGCCCGAGATTCGATCGTCGGTATACCGATACCTTGTTCAATCTCGTTACCGGCAAGTCTCTTTACTCGTTCCATAACACATCATCCCGTGATCAACCCCTTGGTCACATTGTGCACATTATGATGATGTCCTACCGAGTGGGCCCAGAGATACCTCTCCGTTTACACGGAGTGACAAAATCCCAATCTCGATTCGTGCCAACCCAACAGACACTTTCAGAGATACCCGTAGTGTACCTTTATAGCCACCCAGTTACGTTGTGACGTTTGGCACACCCAAAGCACTCCTACGGTATCCGGGAGTTGCACAATCTCATGGTCTAAGGAAATGATACTTGACATTAGAAAAGCTTTAGCATACGAACTACATGATCTTGTGCTAGGCTTAGGATTGGGTCTTGTCCATCACATCATTCTCCTAATGATGTGATCCCGTTATCAACGACATCCAATGTCCATGGTCAGGAAACCGTAACCATCTATTGATTAACGAGCTAGTCAACTAGAGGCTTACTAGGGACATGGTGATGTCTATGTATCCACACATGTATCTGAGTTTCCTATCAATACAATTCTAGCATGGATAATAAATGATTATCATGAACAAGGAAATATAATAATAATCAATTTATTATTGCCTCTAGGGCATATTTCCAACAGTCTCCCACTTGCACTAGAGTCAATAATCTAGTTCACATCGATATGTGATTAACACTCAAGGTCACATCCCTATGATACTAACACCCAAAGAGTTTACTAGAGTCAATAATCTAGTTCACATTTACCATGTGATTAACACTCGATGAGTTCTGGGTTTGATCATGTTATGCTTGTGAGAGAGGTTATAGTCAACGGGTCTGAACCTTTCAGATCCGTGTGTGCTTTACAAATCTCTATGTCATCTCCTAGATGCAGCTACCACGTTCTATTTGGAGCTATTCCAAATAACTGTTCTACTTGGAGCTATTCTAAATTGTTGCTCCATTATACGTATCCGGTGTCTCTACTCAGAGCTATCCGGATAGGTGTTAAGCTTGCATCGACGTAACCCTTTACGACGAACTCTTTTACCACCTCCATAATTGAGAAAATTCCTTAGTCCACTAGTTACTAAGGATAACTTTGACCGCTGTCCTGTGATCCATTCTTGGATCACTATTGTACCCCTTGACTGACTCATGGTAAAGCACACTTCAGGTGCGGTACACAGCATAGCATACTGTAGAGCCTATGTCTTAAGCATAGGGGACGACCTTCGTTCCTTTCTCTCTATTCTGCCATGGTCGAGCTTTAAGTCTTAACTTCATACCTTACAACTCAGGCAAGAACTCCTTCTTTGACTGATCCATCTTGAACACCTTCAAGATCACGTCAAGGCATGTGCTCATTTGAAAGTACTATTAAGCGTTTTGATCTATCCTTATAGATCTTGATGCTCAATGTTCAAGTAGCTTAATCCAGGTTTTCCATTGAAAACACTTTCCAAATAACCCTTTATGCTTTCCAGAAATTCTACGTCATTTCTGATCATTAATATGTCAACAACATATACTCATCAGAAATTCTATAGTGCTCCCACTCACTTCTTTGGAAATACAAGTTTCTCATAAACTTTGTATACACCCAAAATCTTTGATCATCATCAAAGCATATATTCCAACTCCGAGATGCTCACTCCAGTCCTCAGAAGGATTGCTGGAGCTTTGCATACTTATTAGCATATTTCAGGATAGACAAAACCTTCCGGTTGTATCACATACAACCTTTCCTCAAGAATCGTCGAGGAAACAATGTTTTGACATCCTATCTGCAAGATTTCATAAATAATGCAGTAATTGCTAATATAATTCCAACAGACTCTTAGCATCGCTACGAGTGAGAAAGTCTCATCGTAGTCAACTCCTTGAACTTGTCGAAAAACATCTTAACGACAAGTCGAGCTTTCTCAATGGTGACACTTACCATCATTGTCTGTCTTCCTTTCAAAATCCATATGTACCTAACAGCCTTACGACCATCAAGTAGTTCTTCCAAAGTCTACACTTTGCTTTCATACATGGATCCTCTCTCGGGTTTTATGGCCTTGAGCCATTTATCGGAATCCGGGCCCACCATCGCTTCTCCATAGCTCGTAGGTTCATTGTTGTCTAGCAACATGACTTCCAAGACAGGATTACCGTACCACTCTGAAGTAGCACATATCCTTGTCACCCTACGAGGCACGGCAGTGATTTGATCCGAAACTTCATGATCAATATCATAAGCTTCCACTTCAATTGGTGTAGGTGCCACGGGAACAACTTCCTGTGCCCTTCTACACACTGGTTGAAGTGATGGTTCAATAACCTCATCAAGTCTCCACCATCCTCCCACTCAACTCTTTCGAGAGAAACCTTTCCTCGAAAAAGGACCCGATTCAAGAAACAATCCCTATTGCTTTCGTATCTGAATTAGGGGGTATACCCAACTGTTTTTGGGTGTCCTATGAAGATGCATTTTATCCGCCTTGGGTTCGAGCTTATCAATCCTGAAATTTTTTCACATAAGCGTCGCAGCCCCAAACCTTTAAGAAACGACAACTTAGGTTTCTCCAAACCATAGTTCATACGGTGTCATCTCAACGAAATTATGTGGTGCCCTATTTAAAGTGAATGTGGTTGTCTCTAATGCCTAACCCATGAACAATTGTGGTAATTTGATAAGAGACATCATGGTATGCATCATATCCAATAGGGTGCAATTATGATGTTCGGACACACCATCACACTATGGTGTTCCAGGCTGTATTAGTTGTGAAACAATTTCCACAATGTCTTAATTGTGTGCCAAAACTCGTAACTCAGATATTCATCTCTATGATCGTATCATAGACATTTTATCCTCTTGTCACAATGATCTTCTACTTCACTCTGAAATTACTTGAACCATTCAATAATTCAGAGTTGTGTTTCATCAAGTAAATATTCTCAACATCTACTCGAATCATCTGTGAAGTAAGAACATAACGATATTCACTGCATGCCTCAGCATATATTGGACTGCACACATCAAAATGTGTTACTTCCAACAAGTTGCTATCTTGTTCCATCTTATTGAAAACGAGGCTTTTCAGTCATCTTGCCCATGTGGTATGATTTGCATGTCCCAAGTGATTCAAAATCAAGTGAGTCAAAACGGTCCATTTGCATGGAGTTTCTTCATGCATATACACTAATAGACATGGTTCGCATGTCTCAAACTTTTCAAAAACGAGTGAGCCCAAAGATCCATCAATATGGAGCTTCTTCATGCGTTTTATACCGATATGACTTACGTGGCAGTGCCACAAGTAGGTGGTACTATCATTACTATCTTTTGGCATGAACATGTGTATCACTACGATCGAGATTTAATAAACCATTCATTTTAGGTGTAAGACCATTGAAGGTATTATTCAAATAAACAGAGTAACCATTATTCTCCTTAAATGAATAACCGTATTGCGATAGATGTAATCCAATCATGTCTATGCTCAACGCAAACACCAAATAACAATTATTTAGGTTTAACACCAATCTCTTTGGTAGAGGGAGCGTGCGATGCTTGATCATATCAAGCTTGGAAAAACTTCCAACACATATCGTCAGCTCACCTTTAGCTAGTCTCTGTTTATTCCGTAGCCTTTTGTTTCGAGTTACTAACACTTAGCAACCGAACCGGTATCTAATACCCTGGTGCTACTAGGAGTACTAGCAAAGTACACATTAACACAATGTATATCCAATATACTTCTATCGACCTTGCCAGCCTTCTTATCTACCAAGTATCTAGGGTAATTCTGCTCTAGTGGTTGTTCCCCTTATTACAGAAGCACTTAGTCTCGGGTTTGGGTTTTACCTTGGGTTTCTTCACTAGAGCAGCAGCTGATTTGCCGTTTCATGAAGTATCCCTGCTTGCCCTTGCCCTTCTTGAAACTAGTGGTTTCACCAACCATCAACAATTGATGCTCCTTCTTGATTTCTACTTTCGCGGTGTCAAACATCGCGAATACCTCAAGGATCATCATATCTATCCTTGATATGTTATAGTTCATCACGAAGCTCTAACAGCTTGGTGGCAATGACTTTGGAGAACCATCACTGTCTTATCTGGAAGATCAACTCCCACTCGATTCAAATGATTGTTGTACTCAGACAATCTGAGCACAAGCTCAACAATTGAGTTTTTCTCCTTAGTTTGCAGGTTAAGAAAGTCATCGGAGGTCTTATACCTCTTGACAGGGCACGAGCCTGAAATCCCAATTTCAGCCCTCAAAACATCTCATATGTTTCGCGATGTTTCAAAAACGTCTTTGGTGCCTCAACTCTAAACCGTTTAACTGAACTATCACGTAGTTATCAAAACGTGTATGTCAGATGTTCGCAACAACCACAGACAACGTTCGAGGTTCAGCACACTGAGCGGTGCATTAAGGACATAAGCCTTCTATGAAGCAATGAGGACAATCCTCAGTTTACGGACCTAGTCCGCATAATTGCTACTATCAACTTTCAACTAATTTTTCTCTAGGAACATATCTAAACAGTAGAACTATAGCGTGAGCTACGACATAATTTGCAAAAACCTTTTGACTATGTTCAGGATAATTAAGTTCATCTTATGAACTCCCACTCAGATAGACATCCCTTTAGTCATCTAAGTGATTACATGATCCGAGTCAAACTAGGCCGTGTCCGATCATCACGTGAGACGGACTAGTCATCATCGGTGAACATCTTCATGTTGATCGCATCTTCTATACGACTCATGTTCGACCTTTCGGTCTCCGTGTTCCGAGGCCATGTCTGTACATGCTAGGCTCGTCAAGTTAACCCTAAGTGTTTCGCGTGTGTAAATCTGTCTTACACCCGTTGTATGTGAACGTTAGAATCTAACACCCGATCATCACGTGGTGCTTCGAAACACGAACTGTCGCAACGGTGCACAGTTAGGGGAGAACACTTCTTGAAATTGTTGTAAGGGATCATCTTATTTACTACCGTCGTTCTAAGCAAATAAGATGTATAAACATGATAAACATCACATGCAATCAAATAGTGACATGATATAGCCATCATCACTTTGCTCCTTTTGATCTCCATCTTCGGGGCTCCATGATCATCATCGTCACCGGCATGACACCATGATCTCCATCATCATGATCTCCATCATCGTGTCTTCATGAAGTTGCCTCGCCAACTATTACTTCTACTACTATGGCTAACAGTTAGCAATAAAGTAAAGTAATTACATGACGTTTAAGTTGACACGCAGGTCACAAATAAATAAAGACAACTCCTATGGCTCCTGCCGGTTGTCATACTCATCGACATGCAAGTCGTGATTCCTATTACAAGAACATGATCAATCTCATACATCACATATATCATTCATCACATCCTTTTTTTTGGCCATATCACATCACATAGCATACCCTGCAAAAACAAGTTAGACGTCCTCTAATTGTTGTTTGCATGTTTTACGTGGCTGCTATGGGTTTCTAGCAAGAACGTTTCTTACCTACGCATGAACCACAACGTGATATGCCAATTGCTATTTACCCTTCATAAGGACCCTTTTCATCGAATCCGATCCGACTAAAGTGGGAGAGACAGACACCCGCCAGCCACCTTGTGCAACTAGTGCATGTTTGTCGGTGGAACCGGTCTCACGTAAGCGTACGTGTAAGGTTGGTCCGGGCCGCTTCATCCCACGATGCCGCCGAATCAAGATAAGACTAGTAACGGCAAGCATATTGAACAATATCGACGCCCACAACTACTTTGTGTTCTACTCGTGCAAAGAATCTACGCAATAGACCTAGCTCATGATGCCACTGTTGGGGAACGTAGCAGAAATTCAAAAAATTTCCTACGTAACACCAAGATCTATCTATGGAGAGACCAGCAACGAGTAGAAAGGAGAGTGCATCTACATACCCTTGTAGATCGCTAAGCGGAAGCGTTCAAGTGAACGGAGTTGATGGAGTCGTACTCGTCGTGATTCAGATCACCGATGATCTAGTGCCGAACGGACAGCACCTCCGCGTTCAACACACGTACAGCTCGACGATGTCTCCCATGCCTTGATCCAGCAAGGAGAGAGGGAGAGGTTGAGGAAGACTCCATCCAGCAGCAGCACAACGGCGTGGTGGTGATGGAGGAGCGTGGCAATCCTGTAGGGCTTCGCCAAGCACCTACGGGAGAGGAGGAGGTGTCACGGGAGGGAGGGAGGCGCCAAGGGCTCAGGTATGGATGCCCTCCCTCCCCTCCACTATATATAGGGGCAGGGGAGAGGGGGGAGGCGCAGCCTTGCCCCTTCCTCCAAGGAAGGGGTGCGGCTAAGAGGGGGGGAGGAGTCCATCCTCCCCAAGGCACCTCGGAGGTGCCTTCCCCCTAGAGTCAATAATCTAGTTCAAATCTTTATGTGATTAGTTCACATCTCCATGTGACTAATACCCAAAGGGTTTACTAGAGTCAATAATCTAGTTCACATCGCTATGTGATTAATACCCAAAGAGTGATCATGTTTTGCTTGTGAGAGAAGTTTAGTCTACGGGTCTGCAACATTCAGATCCATATGTATTTTGCAAATTTCTATGTCTACAATGCTCTGGACGGAGCTACTCTAGCTAATTGCTCCCACTTTCAATATGTATCCAGATCGAGACTTAGAGTTATCTAGATTGATGTAAAAAGCTTGCATCGAGGTAACTCTTTATGACATGGATGCAGGAGAAGTTAGTTTTATGCGTGAAACACATCTTCTTGTTCCTTTGTTTCCTGATCTCCATGTGGCCACCTCTAATGCTGAAGCCTTGGAGAGCATCATCTAGAATATTCATTATGTGGGTGTAGTATTTTTCTTGTAGTCTCTGGAAGGGTCAAAATACACGGCGTGGGAGACTTGCGGGTAAAGAACGATAAGGACGGCGCGCCCGTTGCTGCGGGGAAAAGACACCTCAAATTATTCCCATATCAGACAGAAGGAATGATTGAAATGTATGAAAGGGTTGTCCGGAACTGACTTACTTTGGATGATAAGGCACGGGGACAATTTCCCGGTCCTTATTTTGTACCATGAAGTTTTGGAGGTACTCCCTAGCAGTTTCACGCTCAAAGTCGCCGAGACTCAAGAAAGACTCGTGCATGTAGTACGGATCCGCCACACAAATTTGCGAGACTCCTTCACTCTTCATGACGGAGCTCATATGTAGCGCAAAAAGGCGGACGATTGTAAAATCGAGCCACCTTGTCAGAAACATCTCAAAGATATGGTCAAACTGCAGGAACAACACCTCCGCGGGCCGTGTCTCGACGTAGCACTTCCCCTTAGGCACACGAGCCGTGTATGTTGGATATCCTGGCTCCTTTGAGGCTAGTAGGCTTTTCTCAGTCGACAGCACATGGTCGTGCAGTCTCCTGAGATCCCCTGATAGTGCCACCAGCGGTTTTGGCGGTAGCATCGGCTCGCCCGTGAGATGGAACATGGCCTCACCTTTCACGGGTACACGCTCTTCAGAATGCATCATCTGGCTGCTTTGTGCTCTGGCTTTTTTGGAGGCAGTTATCTTCCCCAATCTCTTCCTCTCCTTTTTCTTGGGCACACCTTCCAGTCCCTTCCTTAACCCCTGCCCCAGCACTAGTAGAAAACGGAGCTTTAAAACCGGTTCGTAAGGGCCTTTAGTGCCGGTTCCATAACCGGCACTAATTGGTGGGCACTAAAGCCCCCCCCTTTAGTACCGGTTCGGCACGAATCGACGCTAAAGTGCCACCACGTGGCGTGAGCTCGCGCCCTGGTATGGGGGACCTTTAGTACCGGTTGGTGTTACCAACCGGTACTAAAGGTTTATTTTTTGAATTTTTTTTGTGAAAATTTTGGAATTTTTTTTTGATTATTTTTTTTTGATTTTTAATTTTTCTGAATTATTTGGAGATTTAGTCTCTAATCACCTCTCTTAACTGCTCAAGTGTGGATTACTCATTCCAAATCATCTAACTTTCCGACCGGTCACCCATCCCTCTCACTACTCCAGCCCGAGCACGCTTAACTTTCGGGTTCTATTCTCCTTCGTTTCCAAGTCTGCACTTGTTGTTTTCCTGACAATAGTAAGATGCCAATCCTATTAACCCTTAGGAGTTTAGCTTGAGCATGAAGTCACACATTTCACTGTTTGAGTTTGAAACTATTATTCTAAAAAGCAGTAATTATTTAGTAACACTAATATTTCTTGAATAATTTTGACTATAGTTTGACCACAGTTTGACCATAGTTTGACCACAGTTTGACCCTAGTTTGACCAGATTTGACCAAAATTCAAAAAATTGAAACAATTATTTAGTAACACTAATATTCTTGAATAATTATGTAGTAACATTAATACTTCTTGAATTAGTAGTTTGACCAGATTTACAAAAAAAATTAAAAAACTTAAATTTGACCATATCTTTTTTTCCTTTTGGAATTTGAGGATTCTAAAAAATTGCAAACAGGCCATAGCACTACTAGGAAAAGGCATGCTAGTGGCACACCGAATTTGCCTTCTATGGCGCACTACCGATGCGCCACTGGCATCACGCCATTAGAATTTAATTCTAATGGTGCACCACCGGTGTGCCATTAGTATCTGGTGTTCTAATGGCGCACTACGTAGTGCGCCATTAGTATAGCCTGCAGTGCGCCATTAGAATGCCTCCCAGGGGGCCATATGTACCCATGTGCTTTGGCATTGTAATGGCGCACCAGCAGTTAATGCGCCATTAGTGTGATGATCACAGTGCGCCATTAGTGTCTTGTGTGGGGCGCCATTAGTATGAATATTAGGTTTTATTTTTTTTGCTTTTCTAATTTTTGCACAGGTTACAAAATATATTATTGGACAGAATATAGACAGCAGCACACAGCAACATCAGATTCATCGAATACAATAGAAGGTTAGTCTCCGAATACAATTCATCATATTAGTCTCCGAATTCAAAAGACCGAACAAAGATAAAACATTACAAGTCTCAAGACCGCGAGTATCGATTTTGCCTTCACATTACAAGTCGATATCGATCATCTAAACTACCATCACATAGAAGAGAGTTGTGGTCATCACGATGAGCATCATCGCGATCAAACTGGTCTTCATCCGGTTCCTCCAACGCTCCCTCCACTCTCCCTCTAGATAGTGGGTGTATCTACATTCGGCCTCCGCCCTAGTGGTGTACCCTTTGTAACTATTACCGCTAAAACGGTGAACCTGTCTCCGACACTCCTCCCAGTCGTCGTAGACTCCGGGAACCTTACCCTTGTACACGACATACGACGGCATCTCTATGCACAAGCCAACAACAGACAATACATAAGCAATATGTAAGTATGCAACAAAAGGATCGGAAGAGAAAGGCAAGACACTAATAGCACGATTCATGGTCCTACTAATAAATAACATCGATTACATCTAAGTTGAACGACTGTCCAAACCAAAGAGACATACGAATTCATTAAAGTATAATTACAACATGAGCCAATCAATGTTTCAGAACTACACATCACTACTTTCGACTCGACTCATCGGACAGGAACGTGGATGAAGCCGCCGTCTGTCGTGATGGTCATGAAATCGCGGTCGTTGTCACCCTGCATTTGTAGCATTTCATCTATCTCACTGTTGGACGGTTGATATCTGAGGAAGAACTGCCCCGAGGTATGAAGGACATCTTGATGGATGATGTCCGCAAACTTCGACTGGATGCGAAAGAATTCTTGTCTGAGGTCCGCGTCTTGGACTGCCGACAAGCTCGCGGCCCAATCTTTGAGATTATCTGGTAGCAGAAGTTGATGATGGTCCCTTACGATCGCCCGCATGTGATGGAGGGCGTAGTAGGCATCCTTCTGACCGCCAGGCGGCTGCTTGACGCATCAGAACTTCGTATTGTGTGAGAATATGTGCTTGCCGTACTTACGAACTGCCCTGGTGAAGGTGCCTCCAGATTTGGCGTAGGCGGGGAGAACATCATCAAGAACTTTCTTGACATTTGTGTAGTCTATCTTGGAGTTATGGTTCGGGTCTAAATACGTGGCCATGGAATATTTCGGGCTTAAGAGGATGAGTGTGCAGTGTGTGTCACTGCACAGAACACGGAATGTTAGAAAAAAAAGAACGATCGAAATCTAAGAAATCATATGTTACGGGGCGGTTAAGGGATGACTTACTCGGGAAAGTAAGCCACAAGGAAGTTATCCTTATCTGGGTTTGCTAGAATGACGCCTTCGAGGTGTGAACTCGTAACTTGGCGGTCCCCAGCGCTGCTCAAGTGCTTGGCACGCATGTAGAAGGGGTCGACTATCATGATGTCCGGGGTCTTGTCTCTAATGATCTGCATCTCCATACTCAGCGAAAACAGCCGAACGAAGGTGTAGTGCAGCGGATGAAGGTTAAACATAGCAAAGATGTCATCAAACCGCAGGATGATCGTACCCTCGATGTCGCCATCCACAAAGCCCTTGCCCTCTGGCACCTTGGCCATGAAAACCGGGTATGCCACATCCTTCTCTCTGAGACACCGCTTCTCCAAAGAAAGAACACTGTCGTGCAGACTCCGCATAGCACCGGTTGCAGCATTCAGCATATTTGGCGGTAGCATCGCCCTACCCGCCACATGAACCCTCCTCGAGATATCCTTAGGTGAAGGTGGCCCGTCCTGAGCACGGATCGAACTCGGTGCCGGCTGGCTCGCACCGGCGCGCTTGTTAGTCTTTCGTTTCCGTCCCTTCTTCTTGATCTCCTGTAATGGGACCGAGTTCTGCTCACAGACCGCCTTCTTGAGCGTGTTGGGGCTGATAATATTTCGCACCTTAGCTATCTGAGGCTCGGTGAAGGCGGGAGCTGGAGGCGTGTCCTGAGAACTGAACACCAGACGACGCCTGTTGCAATTGGATTTCTCCGCCGGGCGGCTAGATCGCGGTCGTCTTGGTTGGGTTCTTGAGAAAGAGGCCCGCAGAACTCATCAGCGTGCCCATGTTCGGCAAAGTACTTATCAAGTTTGGTAAATGTACCGTTGTCATTGTCGTCGCCGTCCAGATCCTGTGCCATAGGGCTGTCCGGATCCTGTGCCATAGGGATGTCCGGCAGGTCCGGTAGCGTTGCGGCGTTGTTGCCATGGCTTGGCGCCGGCACGACTGGCGGTCTTGTCTGTGGGGTGGTGTCCCCCCCAAACGAATATGGCTCTTCGGCCAAAGCAGGGGCCAGTTTATGCAGGTGCTGAGGGTCATCTCATCTACTTTGTCGGCCCCAGTGGGTCGAATCGGAGGTAACAGCTCGTCGCAGCCTGGCAGCACCCGAACCACTTCAACCCTATACATTGTGGGTGGCATCGGATTACCGTGGAACATGGGGTTGCCCGGTTGAACGATTCTGCCCTTGGCGACATCGACCAACTCGGCGCCCACGAAGTGCAGAAGAGTGCAAGGAACGTCGGCGGTGCCCTGCGAAAACATGTATAGGGCGTCAGGGATGCCCAGTCAAAGGCAAGGAGATGAAGTCATCGGCCGAGAGGCTTAGTTACCGTGATGCCGTCGAGCTCGGCTAATGTCGAGGCACCGCCAACGGCGTGCGTGCAACTGACGGAGGGGGCGCTTGCTGGCGAGGTGACGACCGGCATACACCCGGGTGCATTAAGCTCCAATGCCCGTGCCGGCGCCGGAGACACGAATAGCGCCTCCGCCAGAGACACCAACGGCGCCGCCGCCAGAGACACCAATGGAGCCGCCTGCGCGCTGTGCGAGTTGCTGGCCGTGAAGCTGGGAACCGGGGGAGGCCCATGTTGGCCGCCCGCAATCCACGTCGTCAGCCCATGAATCAACGTAGGCACCATGGCGTTGAGCGTCGTTCCAAGTTGTTGTTGCACTTGATCTTGGACAATTTCCAGAATCCGCGCCACTTGTGCCTTGAGTTCTTCAACCTCGCGCATCTGGCTTCCCGAGCTGGTCTTTTTCTCCTTCTGCACACCAGCGGTATAGTATGACCCCCATTTTGTGGACAAGCCTTTGCCGGCCACATGACCAGCTGACGCCGGCTTAGTGAGCTTATCCTTGTTTTTCATTACGTTCAACGCCCTATTTAAAGGGGTGTCGAAAGGGGAGCTCTTAGACGACCCGACGCTACTGCTTTCAGTGTCCTGCGAAAGGAACGTGAACCATTTAGAAATATTGGGGATTAATTAGAGTGCAACCATATGGAGCTAATTACGCGGGGGTGTATTCCTTACCAGAAGAAGCTCAAGCGCCCTGGTCTTTGGATCCGTGGTAAGCTCCTTTGTTATCGGGTCCTCCTTGTATCGGGCCCTAACATAGTTCCTGGTCTGCTTGTCACTGTTGTATTTCTCGAAGCGGGGCGGTAGGCCTTGCTCGGCACGCTCCGCGTCCTCCTTGTCCCATATAGGCTCCGCCACTCTGTAACCGCCGGGACCGAGTTTGTGTTCCCCTAAGTTCAACTCCCGCATTTCTTTCCCCCACTGACTTGATTCGGAGGTTGCACTGCTCTCGCACTTGATCTTGAACTCCTTGTACTCATCTTCGTTCATCAAAGGATATTTCGCCTTGATCTTCTCATAACTATCACCTTTATCAATCATTCTCTTCACCGCACTTTTCCTAGTAGACAGGGCCGTGCTCATCATCGTGAGGGCGGCACTGTTCACTTTATTCCCTGAGAGGCGTGTGTTTTCAAATTCGGCGGGGAACTTGTATCGTTCGTGCAGCTTCGTGAAGAGGAGGTTACGCAAATTCCCTCGGTCCTTATGCCTAAGGTTCTCGGTGTTGATCGAGACGGTGCTCCGGAGAATGCACCCGAGCTGAGCCGAGTACCCCTTGACTATATGTTTGGGCTCCGTTGGATTCCCGTCGGAGTCTACTTGAGTGAATTCCTCCTTGACGGTGCGGAGCGCATTCAGGCGCCGGTCCTTCCTTTGCTTCTTCGATTGGCTGCGATCTGTGTGTGCACCGCCATCATTAGTGGTGGCATCCTTGGCGGCACCATTAGTGGTGTCATCCCCGACGCCACTAGGGGTTGTGTAATCAGGATCGGTGTCTTCCGCGGTGTCCTCATAGCGGTGAGGTTGTTCCTCCATCTCCTGGGACAGCTCCCAGAATTGCTTGCCGCCCGAACCACCGACCTCATCGTTGTGGGCCATGTTTCGCTCTAAATAGGAAAAAAGTTTGGTCAAAAAGTTGGTTATTGTCAAGGAACAAGATCATGGTCTCATCATTTAGGGTTTGTCGACACCGAGGCACCCTAAAAGCCTAAGCTTTCATCATTTAGGGTTTGTCGACGCCGAGGCACCCTAAAAGCCTAAGCGTACATCATTTAGGTTCTCATCGACACCGAGGCATCCGGGGCAGCCAAGTTAAGTTTTCATCATTTAGGGTTTATCAATGACGAGGCACCCTAGGTTGGGCCTAATCACTTAGCACTAATCACTTGGCTCTATTGCCACCTATGGTTTAATACAGCAAGAATAAAGGGGCAGTTGATCCTACTTAATTAAGTACTAAGATACCCTGGCCCATGCATTAGTAGCAAGTACCTCATATGTCCGATTTTTAGCAAAGTCATGCTAAAATTCACGGAAAATTTCAGCATGACCTTTGCTGAAAATAGGACATATGGAGTACCCGAATTTGCCGGAACGGAAGTTAATCGACATTCTGGAAAACTCAAGGGCCTCTTGGGGTACCTGCAAAATCATCACGACACGAAGGGCCTCTCAAGGGCCTCAAGCAGCAGCGGCCCTTCACGAGCGAACTCAATGAGTGTGAACCAACAGAGTGTGGGTCACCACAGATTCTGTAGTCAAAAACCTTCAGGACAGAGTGAAAATAGTTACAATATGCTTGCAAGTAATTTTTTTGTAACTAAGGCACAATATGCTTGCAAGTAAATCACAATATGCTTGCAAGTAATTTTTCTGTAACAGTCTTGCCCCTATTTGAAGGACAAGCAAATAGATACAATGGGTAGCTTTGGCACAATCCTAAGGCACAATCCTCTGACTAATTCATCACTATAGGCCGGCATGAAACACACTCCTCCAAAAAAGCCTAAAATTCCACTATTATTGCATGTAAAAAAGCCTAAAATCCACTAGTATTGCCTCTAAGAAAGCCTTAAAAGTCCACTATTATTGACAATCAAAATATGATCTGAACTGTAAGGATTTAACTGAAAAATATTCATCAATCGGCGGGCCAGGGAGGGTGCGGTGGGTCGGCGGCGACGGTGGAGCGAGGGAGGGTGCGATGGGTCGTC